>NC_134871.1:14383750-14708500 GCF_049852395.1 Peromyscus maniculatus bairdii
GATATTTGTGATCAGGAGTGCATCATGTTTTGGCTATTTCTTCCTTTCCTTTGATTAGTTTCCAAGTCATGGTTTATCTAAGCTTTGAGTTGTGATCTAGCAAATGAAAATAAGGCATACTTTTACATTATTATTCTCAATACTAACTTCTATATTTATAATGCCTTGTGTTTATAAAACATTAAGATTAATTGATATTTCCAACAATAATGTTTGAACATAATTATTTCCTATAGCTTAAAAACTACCACCAAGATAAAATTAGTATACACACATCAAGAATGAAACCATAATAATACTATTCTCATTCAAGATGCCATCCCTGGATCAGAATTTTGATGGATGATTTAAAGAAAATAAGATGGGAACAAAGTAACAATGAAAATGTAGGAGAAAGTTCTAAGCAAAATAAGTTGTCCAGAATTCTTGTAGTGCATACATTTGTCCTACCTTATTTTTATCCCACAGTTAAATTTCTTTTCTGGACTTGACTGATCATAGGATTCACAATCCATCAAATATTCCGCAACCTGTGAACTTGCCACCTCTGTCTCTTCCCCAACCATCCCTCCCATTTCCCGTTAGAGAGACTTGCAGAAGAAACAAATCCAGTGTGTCGCATAGTGATCGTTGAAAATATAGAAGTGAATCCGTATATAGCATTTCATATCAAAGAATTGGACATTTAATGTGAAATTATGAAATGAAAATGAAGTAAGACTGGCAAATATGATTGCTGACTCTAAAGAAAGCGAAGGTCTTGTTTATATCACAGAGACTATGACAGCTTCAGAACACTGCATGCCTTGCACTGAAAACTGGCCAATGTCTAAAATGGAAGAAGTATACACAAAAGAATATAAAACTAATGATACTAGAACCCTGTGTTGATGTAGAGATTTTAAATTCACTGATAAATGATAACATACAGATAAATACAATGAAGACTCACTGTTTATTTCTCATCTGATATTAAAAAGATATTGATACAATTTTATAAAAAGATACCTAAATCAATTTACTATATTTCTTGATTTCCATATAAATAATATTTACATTTCTCCTATTATTACATACTAAATGTATATTCTATACTGTAGGTTATTGTAAACTTTTGGTCTCCTAATCACAATTATCTGATGTATTTTTTTTATTTTCAAATATAAGCAGCATGATATACAATTCCTGGCATTACTTAAGATATTTTGTGTGCATTTTAAAAAGTCATCTTCAAAGTAACATAGGACTAGGATCATAGCTCAATAATAGAGTACTTAATACAGAAAAGGCTTTAGGTTAAATTTCCAGAATCAAAGAGAAAAAAATTAAGTAAACAAAAAAGAATAAGAAGTATAGAAAAATTATAGTAGAATGTACAGCAACAATGTTTTAACTGAAGGTGTTGTATTATTCTAGATACCAAGTAATACTTATATTAGCTGTTGCTGAGTGAGTTGTCCCTGAATTAATAAAGAGAGAACCCTGTGGAGTCACAAATGGGGAAATATTTTTTTTTTTTTGGCTTTTCGAGACAGGCTTTCTCTGTGTAGCTTTGTGCCTTTCCTGGAACTCATTCTGTAGACCAGGCTGGCCTCGAACTCACAGAGATCCTCCTGGCTCTGCCTCCCGAGTGCTGGGATTAAAGGCGTGCGCCACCACCGCTTGGCTGGGGAAATAATTTTCAATTTGAAGTAGATGACACATTCTAAAGGCCATAGACCCCAAAAAATGTAATTCAAATGACAAAAGGAAAACCAATTATCTCGTATTTAGGAGGCTGAGACAGGAGAATATCTGTAAGTTCAATGTCAGCTTTGACTGCACAGTAAGATCTGAGGTCATCGAAGCCTTCACTACAGTTTTGTGAACCTGTTGGAAGGCCTGAGGATAGAAGTGACTGCAGAAAGAGTAAGACGTGTTTAATGTCATGCATTAGATCACTACTGTGGGTCGTGACCCCTTTGGGTGTCAAATGACATTTCACATTGGTCACATATCAGACACCCCGCATATCAGATATTTACATTATTATTTATAGCATTAGCAAAATTACAGTTTTGAAGAAGCAGTGCAAATGATTTTATGACTGGGAGTCACCACAACTTAAGGCTGAATCATTAGGAAGGCTGAGAATCACTGTATTACATGAGAAAATGTATTGACAGATGATTGCTTTATGTTGCCTACAGTTTAGTTGCTAAATCAAATAGCATTATTCATAAAACTTTTATTAATAACATGCAACAAAATTGGGTATTTGGACTAAGACGTGGTAATTGTTTATGAAATTAAAACTCAAGCCAAAGCCAATTTCTAAAAATAAAAATAATGGAAAATTTCCAATGTCACACATAACCAAATATAAACTTGAAGTCAGAAATCTTGATTCAAATGAAGTTCTACCATTGCCAGCTATTGGATCGATAGTTAATTAATCAGTAAGAGGCATTTCCCTTTATAGAACAGATGTAGGTCTAACTGATATTACATTATTTTATTTTTCACACATCACTTACATTATTTTCTGCTCATGGGTGTAATTATATTCATTTCATTTTATTCATCTTGAAGTCTATCACAAATGACATTTACATTTGATAAGAAAATGCTTACATTGTTTCTATGTACATTGTATTTGGTGAATGAATGAGTGGATGAGTGAATGCTATACAATTTAAATAGTGAATGCATGAAACTTATAATTTGTATACTGTACTTCACAATGCTTAAAGTGAACATATAACCAATAGAGTTGTTCTGTGGGGAGAGACTAAGAGAAAGTATGATGATGGTAGCACCAATATATCTTCTTCCTTCTGCTAGTCAGCTGTTGCCTCTTTGGGTGTCACCATATGTGTACACTAGGAGAATGAAAAGAGGTAAACAGAAAAAATGTCTATAGACACACGGAAAGAATGATAGGCTTGGTTAAATGACAGGAGGTAATGCTAACAGAGAACATTTTTTTTTTCAGAAACAATTCAAAAGGAATGAGTCATTTGAAAAACACAGTGGGAGTTGAGGGGATGGTACTGTAAGTAGTGATTATAAATACCCACAAAAGAAAAGATGGCATTGTCACAGTTTTCTTATAAAGACTTCTAATTACATCATAGCTTTTTAGCCATGTTCATTCATATTCAATAACACCCATCATAACAAGCATCAACTTCAAATATAAAAGGCATGAATCATGAGGGATCAGTTCTTTCTTATAGCGTAGGTAAGATCAATTATGAGTTCCTGCTAAGAATTTAAAGGTTTTAGCTTAAGAATTAATGTTTCTTTATGAGCACTATTTTTTAAAATGAATACCCTCCTCCTGGACTTATAAAAACTAACCAGTCATGCTAGGGAGATGGCTGAGTCAGAAAATTGTTCACTGCTCAAATATGAGGACCTGATTCTGGATGTGCACAACACACCGGTAAAACTTAGCATGCACACCTGTATCCCCAGAGCTGGCGAGGAAGAGGCACTGAGGATACCTGAGGCTTGCTGGCAGTCAGTCTTGCCAAATGAGTGAGATCTAGGTTCAATGAGAGAGCTTGTCTCAAAAACTAAGGTAGAAAGTGAGAAAGGGTGATATCTGATGTCCACTTCTTCCCCCACCCTGTGAACATCTATATGTATCTGCACATACACACTAGTGGTGGGCAGGGATGGGGGTTGCTAGCGAAAAGGGAGAGAGACGAGTCAAAGTCAGTGAAACTTTCCTGAGTAATGGATCAATTCACCTTGCTATTTCTCCTGTGACCTATTCTCTATTGCTTATCTGTAACGGAATTTATCTGTCTATTCTTTTAAGAAATTTACTCCCTAGAGGAAATGAGCAACACTGATGAGTATTTAGATATCATTGCCAGATGGAGAGGCATTAGTGAAACAAAGCATTGCAGTGCCCATACCAGGGTACCAGGGTGCAAGAATAAAAGGCCGGTGTGGCTTAAAGAGGGAAATAGATGACTTCTGCTGTTTAAGGTCCAACTTATTTCCTTCTGAGTAAAGAATGCCTAATTATTTCCCGCTGCTTTCTACCATACCGTCTCTGTTTATGTTATCAAAATTTCTTCTTAATTTACAAAATGCACACCTTTTTCTTGGAAATGCTCAAATACAGAGCAATGGCACAATTCACACCACTCCTCTTCTTCCCTTTAACAATTTCTATTTTCATAGGTTTGCATTTTTCAAATTTTCAAAGTACATTTTTTGGAGAATTTTTGAGACCACATAGAATAAACATATTTAATACATTTTATATAAAGGATGTGGGTGAGTACTATCTATATGCCTTGAATTTAATAAGCACAATTTTGTGACATAAGAGGTACTTATATTCTCAGTTTGTATATAAATAAATACGTGTTTTAAAGTTAAATAGTACTTGCATCTGTATTTTCTATCCACATCAATATATACTTTTAATTTATTTTTTACTTTTTATGCATATGACTGTATTGCCTGAATGCATGTGTCTCTATCATGTGCCAGGAAAGGGCACTGTGTCCCCTGGAAGTGCAGGCAATTGTAAGTCATGAAGTGAGTTCTGAGAATCAAACCTAGGTCCTCCATATGAGCAGCAAGAGTTCTTAATTGTTAAGCTCTCTCTCCACCTTCCATATCTAGCTTTCTGTCTGTCTGTCAGTCAGTCTGTCTATGTATACATTATTTTCAAAAATATTCAAATGTATAGTATCTATACCATTGTTCCTCTGGAACAACTGGAGATAAACTTCTACGGGTCAAATTGTGGATATAATGTTTTACATTTGGTAGTTACTTTAACACATGATGAGTTCGTTTTGACCTCTGCAGACACAGACTCTTTAGGAGTCTTTGAAATGAATCTAGCTTAGAATTACACTGTCTTTTCTGGGAGACAAAGACATTCTTTTGTTTCATGCTATTCAAAATGATCTTATAATAACTTCAGAAAGCAATACGAGGAATGCTCTGTATCTGAAGGTGTGCTTATTATGAGACTTCTGACTTAAAATGTCCTGTTAAAAAATATAAACTGATCTATTGGTTTCAACCACACATGTTCAATCAAAGAAATAGTCACTTGGAAACCCTGGTTGAAAGGATGAAAACTATACCCTTTGACATTATTATTGTACTTTCTATATCTTATGGAATGGCAGTACCTGTTAAATGTTGTCAACATTATAAAATATACATGCAGACTATCCAGGCCCTGAGTAAACATTTCTATAAATAAATCAAAGCCTTCAAAACCACCTGCATAATAAATAGAATGTTTACAAATGTGTCGTCATCTTACAGGTACAGATATTCCTCTGCTGTCTGACCATCTGGCAGTGTGGAGAGATGTCCTTGAGGCAGACACACCTGTAAAATACTAAAATTCTTTGTAACTCTTAGTTAAATGAGTGGGTCCAGAGGCATACCTGGGAACATATGAAAATATCTGACCTCTTTGCCAGAGACAAATCTGTTCATTGCTGCCAGCCAAACTATCGGCTTGCCCACTGCACTCAACTCAGTGTTTGCTTTAATATAGTCTTTGACAGAAAGAACAGCACCCCTGTCTGAATAAATAGAGCAGGTAATGGTGTCTGGGACAAGGAGCAGTTGTGCTGACACTGTCTCTTTAACACAGAAATATAGGAAATCCTGTGCAAGGGAATAAAAGTAATTAACTTACTTTTATACAAAAAGAAATGGACACTGGCCTGAGCTCACAATAATAATGTGATCATAGGTGAAAATTGCAATTTTCAAATACTAAGTCTGCTATTATTCTCTCCAGAGCATAAAACTCTAGGCAAGTTATAAACATAAAAACTGAAAAATAGAATCAGCAAATGACAATCTCTGTTTATATAATACTTCGGTGGAACTCTGGTAACGTTAGCTTAAGAAGACACATTAACTATTCTATCTCTACTTCAAGTGAATAAAAAGGTCGTATCTTGTGGAATGGGGAGAGTAACAGGTATGTCAGGAATAAATGCTTTATTTTTTATAGAAAGAATATAGTTAATCTCACTTGAAGATTGTACTTTACATGTTGACTAATAAGTCAGAACCTTAGGATAGCTACACATGTAGCCCAACTCTTTCAAAGTAATACAAGGTAACTCAGCTTACGTAGAAATTTTTCTTTGCAGATATTCCAAACTTTTATTTCAATACCTATTGATTCTTTTTCCAACAGACAGGAAAACATATGATGCTCTAGATGGTTTAAGTTTCTTGTTTATTTTTCTGTCCTAAGGCTGAATTTCAGAAATATTATTTCTTTGCAGCTATTCATTTTACCCCTCTTTCCATTTTTTCCATTTCTATATTTCCCTTGCTCTTTTTAAAAAATATAATATAAAACCATATCTGCTGCAGACAGGCAAATCCTGCCATAGGTTGACTATTGATGGTGAAATTTTATGAGATTAGCAAAGCACAAAGGAAATATACTGATTACAGATAATGTTTTAATATGTATGCATTTTATCATTTTCCTGTATGTTGCATTGATTATTGTTTTTTTCTTGTTTTTTCTCCAAGGTGAGAATACAATATTTGTTCTGAATTGTCCTAATGATTGCTCATTGATTAGCCACTGGAAAAACACAGTTCTAATACGGCTTTTATTAAAATTCATGATGTTAAGTAACTGGAAAGAGCAACTTAAAAATGTTTAAAGTGCAGTCTAATATGGAACAGAAATCTGACTGTATCTCTTGATTTTCTAGAAATATGTGCATTTAACAAAGATGTTATAGGAAATTCCACACTGAAACCTGAATTGGAAGGCTTTGGAAGCTGATGGTTGGCTTTGTTATTTGGTTACTGACCCAAAAAAAGCTCTGGCTGATGCTTAGAAGGAGTGCCTGTTGAAAAAAAAAATAGACACAGCTGTGCAGAACATGTTCTAAGTCTAAGTGGCAGCAGGAAATCCAAACACCTGCTGTCTGGTAAACTGAAAGAGGCCATGGAAACTAGAAAAAAAAGCATATTTTTAAAAGTAGTCACCCAAACCCACACATTTCCAAGATATTCTGCCTTAATGTGGGTATTAGACGATGTCCGATTTGAGTACAGACTGTATTTTAAAGGGCTCTCAGGGAACAGAATGAACTGATCTGTGGAGAACTGAAAATAGAAGATCTGAACATAAATTGCTGTTTGGCTCTTATAATACAGATGTAGACTGAAGTGCTGCCTTTCTCAAAAGCCACCGTATTCTCCCGGGTGGAGTTGCATTAGCCTCTTCTCCTGGGTGCATGAGAATTAAAAACCAATGCGGTGGGAGGACAAGGATTATCAGGCAACTAACCAGATAATAAGCATCTGAGTGGGAGCAAAGCCTTGTCCTCTCCTCTCCCCTTTCTTTGTACACAATGATCACCATCCCAAAGTAATTCTGAAGTTGGACACCAGGTATTCAGTTATTGACAAGTCAGTAAATATTAGAATGGATTCTCCAAGCAGATAGGGGCTGCATGAAGGGGTGTGGGTCTAGACCTTGATTGAAGTAACAAAAGATAGTGTTCAAAGGTTTGGCACTGAAAGCAATGCTGGAAGAATGGAGCCCTGCTGTTAAAGCATGTTTATAAATGAGCAAGCAGTGTAAGGACAGCAAGCCCTCTAAGGCACTTGCCTGGATTCTTATTTGAGATAGAATACCCAGACATTTTAGACATTCACATCACAAGGATGAGAGGAAAAGCAAGAAGCAATCTGTCTAACTCCTGAGAGCACTTGGAAAATCAGTTTTCTGACAATTTTGCAACATATATATGCATATGTCTTCTTTTGAGTGAATGGTTGATGGCACTGTGAATGTCAGTATTTTAAAAGAAATTACATGCATTTCTGTGGGAAATTCGTGGAACTCATGCCTTCTGGTGTGATTCACTGCCTTCTTTTTATCAACTGTTATATAGATTCAGACAATCCTTTCTCCAGGATTCATTTGAAGATATATTTGATGAGAGAGCCTAGTACCAAGAGAGAGTACATGATGGGCCTCAACGAAATGAGTACCCCCCCCTTTTCTGTGTCTTATAAAGTCCATAAAGTCTTGAGCTATAGAAAGTGCAGTGTGTTCTGACTGCTGCCAGCAGTAACACTTGTCCCCAGAAGAAGAGAGTCAGCAGTTTGAGAGGCAACACCATCAGCATGCAGAGTCACTGTGGTTTTGATAAATAATGATTTGGTCTTGGCAATGACATTAAGTGTCTCAGGACTCAAGAGATGGGAATTTGGGGCCTGTGGATATTATCTAGAAGTACTGTCTTCTCCAGACATAAACCCAGCAGACTGTAGTAAAATCTTCCCTAGAACTCACTGTAGTTAAAGATGGTCTTAAAATTTCAGGAGCACTCCCAAATACTGGCAAATGCTGAAATTAGAGACCTGAGCCAGCACACCTAACTTGTGTTTAATTGATTTATGAATTGGTTGATAATCAATTGAGACAGAATCTTACTTATGTCACTCTGTCTTGACAGGAACTTGCTATACAGACCATACTGGCTCCAAACTTGCAGAGATCTGACTGCCTCTATCTCCCAAGTGCTGAAATTAAAGGGAAATATGACCACACCAAGCCCTTGGGGGTACTTTTTGAGTGTTGATACTATTTTTTGTAAAATTATCTTTCTGACTGCTGGAATCTAGCTTCTTTATTCTTGGTTTAATTTCTGGGTAGTTCCCAGATGGCATATAAGAAGAAATCTCTATAGAACATCTTCTATTCTATTCTCCTTTCCCAGGAAGATCCTGCCTCTCCCAAGAGCCCTCCACTTTACACAACCTTTCTTGGTCTATGAACAGTAGCTTAATTATCATTTTTAATGGCTAATATCCACTAATAAGTTATATGAATACATGCCATATTTGTCTTTCTGGACTGGGGTTACCTTACTAGGGATTTTTTTCTAGTCCCCTCCATTTGCCTAAAAATTTCATGATGTCCTTTTTTTTTTTTTTTTTGTAATAGCTGAGTAAAAAAAAAAATGTGTAAATGTAAATTTTGTTTATCCATTCTTCTATTGAGGGACATCTAGGCTCTTAACAGTTTCTGACTACCATGAAAAAAGCCACAATGAACTCAGCTGAGTAAGTGTCCTTGTGGTAGGGTAAAGTGTCCTTTGGGAATATGGCTAACAGTGGTATAGTTGGTCTTGTGGTAGACTGATTCCCAGTTTTCTTTCTTTCTTTCTTTTTTTCTTTCCCGAGACAGGGTTTGTCTGTGTAGCTTTATGCATTTCCTGGAACTCACTCTGTAGCCCAGGCAGGCCTCGAACTCACAGAGATCTGCCTGCCTCTGCCTTCTGAATGCTGGGATTAAAGGCATGTGCCACCACTACCTGGCCCCAGTTTTCTCAAGAATTGACACACTGACTTCCAAAGTGGCTGTACAAGTTTGCACTACTACCAGCAAAGGAGGAGTGTTCCCCTTGCTCCACATTCTAGGCAGCATAAGCTGTCACTTGTGTTATTTGATCTTAGTCATTTTGACAGATGTAAGATGGAATTTCAAAGTAGTTTTGATTTGCATTTCCCTGATGGCTAAGGATGCTGAACATATCTTTGTTTTTCAGCTATTTGAGATTCCTCTACTGAGAATTCTCTGTTTAGATCTATACCCCATTTTTAATTGAATTATTTGTGTTTTTGATATCTCATTTCTTGAGTTCTTTATTTATTTTTGATATTACTGCTCGATTGAATGTGGAGTTGGTAAAAACCCGGGAGAAGGTGGGGATTGGAGCTGGAGGAATTAGGCAGGGTGTTGGGAGTGGGAGACGGGGGATGGGATGGAGGGAGAGAGTACAGATGAAAACCTAGTGCGGTGGAAACTTCCTAGAATCTAGAGAGTTAATTATTCTAGTAAAGGAGCATACAGAGTCTGAAATGGCCATCTCTGGTAAGCAGGCAAGGCTTCCAGTGGTGGGACTAGGTTATATTTTTTTAGAGTTGTTGGCCAAAGGAGTCCTGTGGAGAACCCCCAAACAATCCAGGCTAATGCTAGGACAGAGGATTACTCTCTGAAAACTGAGAGCAGGGCCTAATTGCCAAGGACAACACCTGCACAGTTAATTGAAGGTAGAAATTGAGAGCTGGTACTTGCATGGAGCCTTCATCTATGTGTTCTTTCTCTTTGGCGTGGAAAGGCACACCGAAGGCTATGGAAAGAGAAACATGGACACCAATCCTGCCACAGAACTTTTGACCAACAATCAGTCATTCCTGCAGGACAGTCTTGGCCAATGGGAGCACAGAATTCGTGAGAGTAGTCAAACACTGTCAGATTTAATTTGAGACCCACTCCACTAGGGGTCGCCCATGCCTGACACTGCTTCAACGGCCAGGAACCAGAGACTGGATAGCCCAGAGACCTGAAATGTAACCAAACACTACTGGTATAAAAAAGAAAAACAAATCAATGAAATGATTCCTAATGTTATTCTGCTATACTCATAGATTGGTGCCTTTTCTCGTCATCATCAGAGAGGTTTCCTGCTGCAGCAGATGGGAGCAGATGCACAGACCCACAGCCAGACATTATGTGGAGAAAGAGTCTAAATTCAAGGTCTCTGTTGCGTTCCAACCCCCCGGAGATCGAGGAACCCTGTAGAAATGTGATGGAACAATAGTAGGAGTCACAGGGGATGGAGGAGACAAGGAGACCGTGGCCCACTGATTCAAATAAGCAAGGCACATAGAGGCTCACAGATACTGAATAGGAAAGCAAGGGGCCTGTGTGGGTCTGCACCAGGTCCTCTGTGCATATGCTGTGACTGTTAGCTTGGGGTTTTTATGGGATTCCTAACAATGGGAGTCGGTAGATCTCTGACTCTTTTGCCTGCTCTAGGGGCTATTTTCTTCCTGTTTGATTGCCTTGTCCAGCTTCAGGGTGAGGGTTTTTGTCTTGTCTTGTTGTACTTTGTCATGTTTGGTTGTTGTTTCTTGTAGTCCTGCTCTTTTCTTATGGGAGATGGAGGAGGAGTAGAATCTATTTTCAATAAGGAGAAAGAGAAGGAGGGGTGGTGGTGGCACACACCTTTAATCCCAGCACTCAAGGGAGGCAAAGCCAGGCAGATCTCTGTGAGTTGAGGCCAGCCTGGTCTACAGAGTGAGAGCCAGGTCAGGCACCAAAACTACACAGAGAAACCCTGTCTTAAAAAACAGAGAGAGGGGAAGAGAGAGAGAGAGAGAGAGAGAGAGAGAGAGAGAGAGAGAGAGAGAGAGAGAGAGAGAGAGAGAGCGCACAGGGGTTTGTGAATGCAGTCACAGTCAATCATAGAACTTCCATGAAAGCTCATGGCCTTGGGTTAAATTTCCAGCACTGACAACTCATTAACTAATCCAACTCTGGTCATCAATAGTGTCAGTCTTGGAAATCCCCATGTGCATCAGGGTTCTAAAGTTACTTTCATGGATTAAGATGTTGTTCAAACCCTAGCACACCAACTAGACTTTGCATTCCTCTTGCATATGACTGACTGTCAGGGGAAAAAAAATCATATTTATACTGGCCTGTGCTAGGAGACAAGCTACATCAGCCAGCCTACTCTGTCAGAGGCCAAAGGGAAGTCTTATTTAATTTCTTCTCATCTCTTCCACCATCTCTCTTTGACCATCACTGCTCTATTTAACGTAAAACTTCCTGTGCTTGCTTTACACAGCTTTTTCTAGGTCATAACCACCCTTAGCTTTGTCAAGTTGCCAGGTCACAACCCCAAAGCCAGGTGCTGAAAATGAGCTTCATAATCTCCCTGTGGCTCTGCAAACCTCAGAGGCCATTCTGCAGCCAAAAAGCCTTATTTTCCTCCAACCTCCTTGACCAAGGTGTTCTCACAGCTCTGAATTCTCCCACCTTTTTTGCCTCAGTACTCTTCAGAAAGTGCTTCTGCTTGCAGAGTTTTGGTTACAATCTATGTTACCTGAGCATTAGCAAGTAAGAAGAGGCCAATGTTAGTGTAAGTGAAAAGGATAAGTTTCGAGAGAACCAGTCAGTCTCAGTGATTTTTCTCTTTGATTTCATTTTGAGTAATTTATCACTGTATAAACTGAACCTTGAAAGTTTTTCTTAGAAAAGGAGTCACTAAGTCGGAAGGAAAGGTGCATAGGAAAGATACTCAGAGACCAACTCCAAAATGAGTAAGAAAATGAATGAGTGAATTCTTCTTTGGTTAGTGATATACATCATTCAGTGATATTTCATTTTCCAAACACTTCAATATGCTTCATATTCAATCTAACTGATTTCAGCATTTATGTTATGACACATTTGCATATATCTTAATAAGTATCAAATTTATATTCACATCATTAAAGTCATGATAAATGTTAACATTTCGTGAAAGAAAATTTTGTAGATATCATAATGTGTTTTGTGTCTTTTACTACTAGATGTTTTCATTTCTTAGTACTTTTCCCCTTTATACTGCTTTAGAGTTATAAAAAGGACTGAGATGATCCATCTATCTGAGATGGAACACACACACACAAATGATGTTTAGAAGTAAAAAAGTCACTAATGTGTGATTAATCAAACTTTGGGGTACATCTTGGTGAATACTCATAAAAATTATCAATCAAACCTGTGATTCAGCTACTATCACACAGAATGCCTCTGTCATACAATGACAGTTCAAATGTAGTCTTTACAACCTTGCTCTTTAGCCAGAATGTCAAACAGATTTTTATATAATGTCAAAAATGTACTGAGCAATACTTGTATTTAAGAAGTTTCAGAAACTTCTGAGGGCTGCTGGGGGTAAGAAAGTCAGTGTCCTTCAAGGATGTGGCCCCTGTGAGGATACTCAAATACCAGTAGATAGTTAGGCATCCATACACATAAAGGAAGCACTACATAAACTCATGGATTAAAAAAAAAAAAGAGAGAACATATAGTTGGGAGGAAAAGTAGTCAGAGAATAGGTAAAGAATTGAAGGGGTAAATTTGAACAAAATGTACTATATTCACATATGAAATTCTCAAACAATAACAGTTTTTAAAATAAGAAACAATGATGTTTCCTATTATTTCCTGACTCTAAAATGTAGGAGTGGTAACCCCAAAAGTGCTTAACCTAATGTATACCGGGGTGGTCTTTCCTGCTTCATACAGTTATGCAAACATTCTGAGGTTGCAGTACTCTACAAAATGTCTAGAAAATAGAAAACAGGGCTTTAGTCTACAGTGGTGGTTTAGCCTCTGGCATTTTTTCCAAGCATATATGGTCATTTGAAGGGGAACAGCTCCAATCTCTGTTGTAAACTTTATCGAAGAACAATAGTGCCAGCAATCAGGAATCAGGAATCTTTTGCTGTCCCATCAGAGTTTCTGCCTCTTGGGGTGCAGGTCACATGACTCACACCATGTAGATTCTGTCATAGGTAACCCTTCCAAGTAACATTTTCTAATCTTCTTGCAAAGGGCAAATCTTCATATTCCAGGTTCATTGGCAGCTCTGATTAGTCTACTTGCACATTCCAGAAATGTATGACTGTGTTGGAGAGCTGCTGTTTTTATGGTATTAAAGTGTATCTTTCCTATCACAGAGCATCCTCTTTTGGTTGAGAAGACCAGTCTCAGTTGAAAAAATATATATTTTACTTTTAAATAGAGGAAATAAACCCCTGTCATATTGGGGATTACACTAGTAAAATAAACACAAATTAATATGATTTTGCATTATGGTCATACAAGGCAAATCTCATTTATTCATTTATTCAACCAATATTCATATTGATACATCTTAAGCCTTATTATACTCAGGTAGCTATCACTGGGTGGAAAGTCAACGCAGGTTGTTACGCTTTGAATACAGCATAGCCTTCTGAGGCTCATGTATTCAACACTTACCCCCATCTGGTGGCACTATTTGGAAAGGAGGCAGTATGAATAAATAAATGAAGGAATTTCATTTTAAATTGGAAACATATATCATAATTGTCAGGTACTGGGGCCTGACTCGTATCAGTAGGTTCCTGGGGATAAGCCTCTAAGGTGAAGCATGACCCTTATACCCTAATTTCCTTTTTTCCTGTGTTCTGCTTGATACAAAAAAAGCAAGCAGCATCCAGAACCTGAGCAAAGTGTCCATGGACTGAACACTTGGAAGTGTATGCTAAGATAAATCTTTTCTACATTAAGTAGCTTTTCTCAAGCATTTGACCACAGTGGCAAAAAGCTGCCCCCAAACCAGCTGTCACATAGGCAAAGTTGTTTCTTCATCACTGATTTTCAGTGTCTTCTATTTTAAAGAATAAATATAAATCAATAAATTCTAGACAAGACAGGCCATTGGGGATCTTAATTCACTTTGATAACTCTGTCCATTGTGTTTTCACTCTCTCTAAAGAAACTTCTCAGCTATTATCTTGACATTTCTAGGCAACAGAGTTAGAAATCAGTATGTTTTCAAAACACTGTTTGCCACATGTACCAAAAGCAATATTAATAGTCATCTATCTATATTTTTCTATGCATTGATAAAGACATTCTATAATTTGTAAATAAAAAGCCATTCTCAGGAAAAAAAATAGCTGTAAGTAAATAAAAGGAAAGGAAACATCATTCACTATACAGCAAATCAAAGGTCAGGCAGTAGTCACTCTAATAACTTAAATATGTAAGATGTAGATCTACTTCCTCCAGTAAAACCTGACCAGAGAACAAAAGCCAAGAGAGCTGATGGTGTCTCAAATAAGCATTTTTGTTTCCTTGGAAAGATTCACTCTAAAGGGGCATAGGATACAGTAGTTGCTTCCTGTTCATTGTCTAAGAAAGAAGAAAAAGATGTCTGAAACTAACCTGAACCCTTCTCAAATAACTGTTTTGTGGCAAAGCATATGTAAGGACTTTTGAGGTGATGGTTTTCCCAGAAACAACCTATGGAAGGAGCTATTTTGCCATTAGCTTCTAGTAAGTGTAGTGGCTACACCGGGTTTCTTAAGTTCATGCTATCTTTTCTGAAGTTGTTTACATGCTAACCAAGACAGATAAAAACTCTAAAAAACCCATGAGGCATACCAGACATGTGAAAAGCCAAGACCAACTCTGACTTCAACATGTTGAGTATTGTTGGTATATTATCCCATGGAAAATTGTGATTCTGGACTACTAATGTGATTATTTTACAAATGCACACAGACACACAGACACACACACACACACACACACACACACACACACACACACTTATCTCACCTGTATGAGATACAAATAAAAAAGTAGATACATATCAATGTATATAAATATAAATGAGAATGAACAATTACCTGAAAGTTAAAATACACATGATTTCACCAACTAAGTATGCTTTCAAACTTCATTTACTAATTATAATTTTGTATAAAATATTTGTTTAAATTTATTCGATTGAAAATAAACATAGTGTATCAAATTTGGCATAAAGTCAGTTATATTTTTAAAAAGTAATTTCTTTTTTTCATAAATTTGTTTATTTATTTTTATATCCTGGCCACAATTTCCCTCTGTTCACTTACATTTCCCTAGTTACTAATTAAGCGGTCTTTTGAAAAAAAAAAAAGGACTTAATTTTAAAAAGGCTACATCTGTTAATTTCTGCAAGTAATGATACTGTACAGTGTTTATGGTATATATTTTTAATGTTTAGAAGAGAGGATTCTTCTAATAAGTACATAATTATTAATTGGAGGTGATTTCTGGATTTAAATATATATAAATGTGGTGGTATTATATTCCCCAAAATATTGTGTACCCTAATAAACTTATGAGGGGTCAGAGAAGAGAACAGCCACTAGACAGACATAGAGGCCAGAAAATGATGGCACTCACACCTTGATTTCTATCACTTGGGAGGCAGAGATCCACCTGGGTCTCTGTGGGTTCAAGGCCACACTGGAAACAGCCAAGCATGGTGACTCACACCTTTAATCCCAGGAAGTGATGGCAGAAAACAGAAAGGTATATAAGGTGTGAGGACCAGGAACTAGAGCTGGTTAAACTTTCAGGTTCTGGTATCTTTGTTTGGTACAGGGAGGTACTCTTTATGCTACCAAGAGAGCACAAACACCAAACCAGGCACAACATTTCTGATCTACAATGGTGTCCTGCCTGCAAGATATGCTAGGGAAATGGTGGCACAAGGCTTGTGGTCGTAATCAACCAGCGTCTCACTTGCTTTCGGCCCACTCCACCAGATGGATCGCATACCCAGCACTGTTTCGATGACCAAGAACCAGAGATTAGAGAGCCCAGGGACCTAGGGTAAACCCAAATACTATTGGTCCAACAAACAAACAAATAAGCAAAGATAAAAGGACTCTCAGTGACATTCTGCTATACTCATAGATCAGTGCTTTTCTCGGCCATCATCAGACAAGCTTCCTTCAGAGGAACAAAGACAGAGATCCACAGCAGACATTACACAGAGAGATCAATAGACCTTGGAACACTCAGCTTCTAATGGGATGACTCCCTACATCCTTTCCCTCAGGGCTCAGGGAACCCGGGGAGGTAGAAACAGTATTAAGAACCAGAATGGATGAAGGACACCAAGAAAACAAGGCCCTCTGAATCAACATGATCAAAGCACTTCTGAACTCACAGAGACTGAGACAGCGAGTACAGGGCCTGCAAAAGTCTGCAATAGGTCCTCTATGCATAAATTATGGCTTCCAGTTTATTGTTTTTGTGGGATTTGTGAGTGTGCAAATGAATGGGTATCTGACTCTAATGTCCTCCCTCTCTTGGACTCTTTTCCTTCTGTTAGTTCATTTGTCCAAATTCTATGTGATAGTTTTTATCTTATTGTATTTTATTTTGTTATGTTTTATTATTATCCCTTAGAAGTTTGCTCTTTTCTACTGAGAGAAAGGGAGCAGATTTGAACAGCAGGGAAGATGAGGAGGAACTGAAATGGAAGGTGTGTGTCTTGGTGAGGGCTGTAATTAGGATGTATTATGTGAGAAAAGAATCTATTTTCAATAAAAGCAAAAAATAAGTAGTTTTAAAATAATCTAACCTATGGCAAATATTAAGTGAACACAGAAAGATGCAACTTAAAGAGAAGTTTTATAAGAATGAATCAAGATTGCAGAACATCAATTCCAAAACTGTGAATACGCTAATATTGATAATGTAAGTATTATAATACTACATAAGTGATTTATAAAGCATTATACCTTGATTTCTGCCCCAGTTGCTGGCCAGTAGAGAAGACCCCTGTGGGCAGGATCCCTCACCAAAACCCTCTATTGGAAGCTGCAATCTACAAGACCCATGCCCTACTCCAAACCTACCCAACCCCCTGCAACCCCAGTGGCTTCCCGAGACACAGCAGCCGCCAGCTCTCATTGGACCAGAAGGTGAGTGACTCTTTTCCCACTCAGAGTCCCCCATGCATCTAGGACCAAGGCCCTGGGACACAATCAGTCCCTGGGAACCCCCTCCCATTTCTGCCCCCACTTGCCCACCAGCAGGGAAGCCTCCTGTAGACAGGTTCCCCCATCAAAACCCCCCACTGGAACCTGCAATCTACAAGACCCATGCCCTACCTCAAACCATCCCTCTGCAACCCCAGTGGCTTCCTGAGACACAGAGTCTGCCAGCCTTCATTGAACCAAGAGTGGCTTCCTGAGACAGGGAATCCATCAGCTCTCATTGGACAAAGAGTAGCTTCCTGAGACACAGAATCCACCAGCTTGGATAGGACCAAGAGCAGCTCCTAGTGATACAGAATCTGCCAGCTCCAATTAAACCAAGAGCTAAGATTGGACCCAGAGGGGCCCCCTGAGATACAGACACAACAAGGACAGATTGGACCAAGAGCAGCTCACTCAGACACAGGTACCTCTTGCACCTATTGGAGGAAGAGATGGGCAGACACCAGTGCAAAAATACATACAACAACATAAAGAGCAATATGGCATCACCAGAACCTAGTGGTTCTACAACAGCAAGACCTGAACATCACAACATGGAAGCAGAAGAAAGTGACCTTAAAAATAACTTTATGAAGATGATAATTGGCCTTTAAATAGGAAATGAAGAATAATTCCCTTAAAGAAACTGATGAAAAGACAAACAAAAAATTGGGATAAATCAATAAATCCCTTAAAGAAAGCCAAGAAACCATGAAAAATCAATTAAATATGTGAAGGAAACAGTTCAAGACCTGAAAATTAAAATAGAAACAATGAAGAAGACACAAACCAAGGGAATGTTGGAAATAAAAAATCTGAGTAAATGAACAGGAACTAAAGATACAAGCATAACCAACAGAATACAAGAGATGGAAGAGAGAATCTCTGGTGAGGAGGATGCAATAGAGGAAATAGATTCATCAGTCAAAGAAAACACCAAAGCCAAAAGAGTCTTAACACAAAATGTCCAGAAAATCTGGGACACCATGAAAAGGCCAAACCTAAGAATAATAGGGATAGAAGAAGGAGAAGAATACCAACTCAAAGGCATAGAAAATATATTCAATAATATCATGGAAGAAAACTTTCCTAATTTAAAGAAGGAAATATCTATGAAGACACAAGAAGCTTATAGAACACCAAATACACTGGACCACCCAAAAAAGTCCCCTTGTCATATAATAATTAAACCACTAAATATACAGAATAAAGAAAAAATATTAAGAGCAGAAAAGGAAAAAGGCCAAGTGACTTATAAAGGCAGACCCATCAGAATAACACCAGTCTCAATGGAGACTCTGGAAGCCAGAAGGTCCTATACAGATGTAATGCAGACTCTAATTAGACAATAGACTAATATACCTAGCAAAACTTTCAATCACCATAGATGGAGTGAACAAGACATTCCAAAACAAAATCAGATTTAAATAATACCTATCCACAAATCCAGCCCTACAGGAAGCACTAGAAGGAAAACTCCAAATTAAGGAAGTCAGATGCACCCATAAAAACACAGGCAATAGATAACCACACGGTAGTAAATCCCAAATAAGGGAAATACACACATACTACCAAAAAAAAATAACAGAAATTAACAATTACACTGATCATTAATATCCCTTAATATCAATGGACCCAATCCGCCTATAAAAAGACACAGGCTAACATAATGGATATGAAATCTGAATCCATCCTTCTGCTGCATAACCAAACTCAGAAGGACAAACATGGTATGTACTCACTCATAAGTGGATATTAGATGTAAAGCAATGGATAATCAGATTATAACTCACAGTTCCAGAGAAGCTACCTAACAAGGAGGACCCAAAGAGAAATCCATGGATCACCCTGGGAATGGGAAATCTATGAGATCTCCATGAGTAAACTGGAGCTGAGGGGTGGTCAATGGAGAGTAGGGGATGGGGAATGAGAACATAAGGGAATGGTATGGGTGAGTTGGAACATGGATAACATGGGAAAGCAATGAAAGAGATACCATGATAGAGTGGATAGGGAGAAACTAGGTTCTAGGGAAGGTCCCAAGAATCCCCAAGTATGACCCCAGCTTAGACTACTAGCAGTAGTGAGAGGGTGCCTGAACTGGCTAACTCCAGCCATCAGATCGGTAAATACCCTAATTGTCATCATAGAGTCTTTCTCCAGTAACTGATGGAAGCAGATGCAGAGATCCACAGCCAAACACCAAGCAGATCTCCAAGAGTCCAGTCAAAGAGAGAGAAGATGGATTCTATGAGAAAGGGCATCAAGATCATGATGGGGAAACCACAGAGACAACCAAACCAAACTAGTGGGAACTCATGAAATTGAGATCAACACTTGTGGAGCCTGCATGGGACTGGACTAGGCCCTCTGCATAAGTGAGATAGTTGTGTAGCTTGATCTGCTTAAGGGGCCTCCTGCAGAAGGATCAGAATCCATCCCTGGTGCATGAGCAGCCTTTTTAGAATCCACTACCTATGATGGGACACCTTGCACAGCCTTGAGTCAGGGGGAGGGTTCTTGAACCTGCCTCTACTAAATGTACCTCCCCATGGGAAGCCTTACCTTCTTGTAGGAAGGAATGGGGGATGGGTTGGGAGCGGGAAGCTGGAGAAGTGGGAGGAAAGAAGAAGGGGATCTTTGACTGGTATGTAAAATGAATAAAAAAAATTTCTTAATTAAAAAAATTATACCTTGAAGTGTTCAAGTGAGACTTTTTTTTGTTTTTTTCCCCTTTTCACAAAGCAAGCACTAAATATACCTTCATATTCACATGCTCAAGGTTAGTGAGTATTGGCAACCTCAGGTCTAACTTTGGGGTGACTCTGGATCTGTAACAAGGGCAAGTCTTGTTTCGAGTACTATTAATAATAAATGGCTTTTTCATAGATACATAAAAACTAATTAAAATAAAGGGATTTTAAAAAGTCCCATAGCTTTTAAATATACAATTCACTTATTTGTGAAAAAAAAAATAATTATCCTGTTGTGCTTTTTAAATAGTAGAAGTAAATTACATATGGTCATTATTTTCTTAGTAAAACAATTCAGGATTTGATATAGTCTTTCAGACAACTCATTTATAACAACCAAAGTGCCAGGTGCTACAGCATTAATTGCTTTTCAGATAAAGGAATGCTATGTTGTTAGAAGTTTTTTCAGAGAAAGCTAAAACTTTTGTGTTAATTTTTTTAGCAGATGCTTATCTCACTCTTTCTATACCATATTTGAAGTTCCAAAGATATACATAATAAAATAGAAAGCATGATTAATAAATAATAAGCTTTTACCAGGGAAAATTAATAACTGGAAAAGTACTTTCTTAAAATTTAAAAGTACTTATATGAACCACCGGGTGTTTTATTAGAACAAACTTTGAGATTTAATTTTGAACTTTCTCCAAGTTAAAGACAAAAGGCAAAGGAGATGTTACAAAACATATCCTCTACGTGGATGGAAACATTGCCTTTCCTCGGGGGAAATTACAACCTTCTTTAGTGTTAAGGAACTTTTCCAGTGTTGAATTTGCCAATGTGTGTATCAGCTAAGTTTTATACTGTATTTTCTCTCTTCACAGTTTTTTTTTAACCTGCTCCAGGTTGTAGAGCTAGTCACTATCATTGTAATTTAAAGCCGTGTCAGGGAAAGTGTGCTCCAACAGCAGAGCAATGTACAGTGTTTTTGATCTTCCTTAATCTAGAAATATGAACAGGAAGTCATGAGCTGCATGATTTCAAACACTTTTTGGAAACTACTTTCCACAAATATTAGGTATGTAAATTAGATGTTTAAGTAAGAAGCTTACCTTGATGGTGGGGCATCTGTCTTTCATGCTCATGGAACACAGCTGGAATGCTGACATTTTCCATACTTCACCATGAACAACTATTACAAGTTCTTTCCCAGCAAGCCTTTTGTGGGGAACCTGTGCTCACAGCAGGCATTATGGACCATCAGGGCACTCCAGTTTTCTAGAAAGAGTTGCAGTGAGGACTTAAATCTCCCAGGTCTGCCTGTGTCATACACCGCTCTCTTACTCTGGTCCAAGTACCTGCCAGTCAATAGTGTTCTTGCCTGTAGTTT
Organism: Peromyscus maniculatus bairdii; assembly: GCF_049852395.1. Classification (NCBI taxonomy): domain Eukaryota; kingdom Metazoa; phylum Chordata; class Mammalia; order Rodentia; family Cricetidae; genus Peromyscus; species Peromyscus maniculatus. Next base: position 14,405,231 of record NC_134871.1, read on the forward strand.
AAACCCTAGCAATTATTCCTATTCTGACTCAAAAAATCTCTCCACTTTTAGCCTGGTCCCCAGCCATAGACAAGAACTTTTGTCCACAGCCCTTCAACATAAAACCATTCTGGCCATTGCCCGGTGCCAGTTTGTGGGGTCAAACAGAGCACAGGAGAGCTGGGGACTTTCTTTACTTTGTGCCTACATTTTCATGGCCAATGAATAAAGCTGTGTTGTTTTCCATAACTTGCCTTCATTGTCTTAATTTTCCACTTCAACACCTGGAAAGCTGGGCAGACAATTCGATGTCACTTTTGTTTAACTGAAATTTGAACTCGAGTCAGTTTGCTTATTGATTTGAAACAGAACATATTTGAGTTCAATATGTTGAATAAGCAGTGAGTCAGTAACAAAGGGCCTCTTTGAACTGACTTGGAGCGACAATGACTGAAATTGTAGTCAAGCTGGCAGCATTAGCAAAGGTTAAGTGGGATGTTATGGTGACTGTGATCAAAGTGACGCATTAGTATAGTATCAGACAAGTGACTCACTTAAATTAAGGCTAAAGCAAAAGTTCGAAAAGCATAGGGAAAAAATTATAGTCAAACATGAAGGTCAAAATTTGAAGCAGGCCTTTAGGAGATCCTAGAAAGACAGAAAGGATTTGGGTATAGATAGGTCCAAGGGAGCATGATGGCAAAAAGCATAGAAAACAAAGCGCAGATGTATTTAAATTGCTAAGAAAGAAATTACATTAGGGTCATAAATCGAGAAGCACAAAACAAAGCAAGAATGACATACATAAAAGCAGGGGTGTAGGGTAGCTTGGAATACATGATGAAAACAGTGTATACAGGTAGAATGAACAAATGTAGAAGCCTATGCACAAGAGCGTCTACACGGTGAGTCTGCAGGGCTGGACAACGGACTTCAACAGAGATGTCTGCTCCAGATTTTTTTAATTGATTCTAAAGTGACTAAAAGAATTAGGAGATGTATTTCTTAATCCAACTGATTAAACTTGGTTAAAATCAATTCAAAATACAGCTTCTCTCAGTGACTCACGTGGTTTGGAAAGATATTGGCTTTTCTCTCTGACCTCTTAGACAACCCTACTCCAAGCTGCTTCCAATATCTGACATATACACAAGGGCACAGTTTCTACAGCACTTATTGGCCTGATCACAACTCCATGTGCACGAGGCTAAGAGAGCCCACTTCGTTGATGTTTCCCTAGTAAACCAGTGTTTCTTTGTTCTTTCCTGGGTCCCATGTTCATTGCTGAAGCGATGCTCTGTCTGGATTTTTGTGATGAAGGGCTCAGTAAGAAGAATGGAAACAGGCAGTTAATGATCCCAAGTTCTCTTACATTCACAGTTCTGAATAATTTTTAAAATGTTTATTGGATTGCACTATGGAAGTTGCTCCTTCTTAAGTGCATTGTAGAAAGAAGCATGAGGACAAAGCTAATGGCATAGCTAATAGGAACGCATATAGTTATGAAATAGTGTTTGCTATTAATTTTGGTGTACTCCCACTGATGTTTTAAATTGCTTTGAGGCAGGACCAAGTTCTTGCTCCCGCATGAAGGTTAGGCTAGGCAACCCAGCATGGGGAATAGGTTCCCCAAAGCCAGCTCATGTGCCAGGGACAGGTCCTGATCCCACTGCTAGGAGCCTCACAAACAGGCCAAGCTACACAGCTGTCACATACATGCAGTGGGCCTAGGTTGGTCCCATGCAGACTCCCTAGCTGTTGGTCCAGAGTCCATGAGCTCCATAATATTTTAAATGACTGAAATTTAGGTGACACTACAAATAACATGTATATAGAAGTTATTTTTCTGTAATTTGATCACATGGTATAATATACTATATTATAATGTATATTATATAGTAATATATATTACATTATAACATATAATATATAGTAATATATTGTATATTATAAATGTATAATATAGAAAAGAAGGAGAAGAAGAGGTAGTCACTAATTATAATCAGGGTTTTGCAATAATATTAATTTTAGTCTTAAACCAATGGAGTGCAGAGACAGTTTGTCATATTGCTTTGTACTGGGTGATTTTGGTTTGATTTCCCATTTTGGTAATAATAATTTCTTATTCAAGCATCTTTGAATTGAAGAGCATATGGTGTTCTCTTTCTCTCTCTCTCTTTCTGTGTGTGTGTGTGTGTGTGTGCGTGTTGTACATATTTGTTCTTGTGAGTGTGTGCATGCATGCATAAATGTGCTTACACATGCATGTATATACTAGTAAAGGGCAGATGTTGGTGTTGGCCATCTTTCCTGATTACTTCCTGTCTTGTATCTCCTTTTTAAAGATAGGATCTCTCATAAAATTTTGATTTCATGAGCTCAGCTAGACTTGCAGGCCCAGTGAACTCCATGGATCTTCCTGTCTCTACCACATTACTCCTGGGGTTACAATGCCTAGCTTTTACATGGGTCCTATGAATCCAAATGCTGAATGAGACAATACCTTATCCCCAAAGTCCTTTGAAATTATGTCGTATTTTCTGCCTTTTTTTCCCTTTTTAAAATTTTTTTTATTCATTTTACATACCATCTACAGATCTCATTCCTCCTTCCACTCCCCTCTGGCCTCCTCCCCAACCCACACTTCCTTCCCTCCTCCAAAAGGTAAGGCCTCACATGGGGAGTCAGCAAAGCATGGTATATTCAGCTGAGGCAGGACAAGCTCCTCCCCCTGCATCAAGGGTGAGCTATGTCTTATTTTCTGATCCTCCTCACATATGTATTGACCACTAATATATATTTCCTCTATAAAATTCTTATAGACTATCACACAAGTTTAAGAATGATGACTCTAAATATAACTGGGCTGGGCCTTTTCCCATTAATTTGTCAAATTATTTATAATATCTGTAACTATGTTAAAGAAAAGGAACTCATTAAATTAAATATAAATTAAAACCTCATATATCTAATTAACTATACGTTGTAGGTTTGATCTGAACTGATACATCTTATATGAGCATTAAAATTCTCAGAGGAGAAAAGCTATAAGATTGGAGATTAACTTACCATTAGTATATTCTCATTGTAATTCAACATGGTATGAAATTAAAAATGTCTTTTTTATTATTATAGTGTCTTCAGATTTAGGATCTCAAATAATTTTCTAACTATTTAAAGCTTGGAAATTGCTTAATGTAGTTGATGATAATTTTTATCATTATTATTACAAACAGTAAATCACAAAGACATGATTACGGAGATAGATCGCAAGATAATGACAGGATAGTCCTTCTTCCAAACATTAACATGCCTAACTACTTGAGTTGATTCAATTATTCACACAACTGTTATTTCCTATAAGTTGTCCCTACATTACTGCCTTAAATCTAGCTTAAAACAGTATCTCACTCTTTATCTAGGAAATTATTCTGTTTCTAATTTAAAAAAAAAAAAAGAAACTCTAGCACTAACCAATTGGATGCTTAAATCATTTTAAATAATTTAAAAGTCATTTTCAAATTATTTTAAACAAAATTTTAGTCTTTATTCCCTAATGTGGCTATAACTAGCCACTTGTAAATATTGATTATTTGACTAATGTAATACCAGCTTGAAAAAAGGATTGAGTCTGCAGCTTTAAGGTTCATTTGTGTTTGTGAATTTAGTTGTGAATTCTATATTGTACAATATAGCTTAGTAATAGTTACCTCACCTGAGATCATTTCTCACTCTGGTTTCTTTGTACCTTAAGTTTACAGATGTGTCCCTCATTTAATAAACACTCAATCATATTTAAAGGTTTATATGCACTTCTTGTAGAGAGCCAGTCCTCTGGTATAAAGCCTATAATAGATTTTTTTAAATATTAAAATTTCAAAAACTATTCATCTATTTTCCATTTTTATGAGATAATTAATAAGCAGTAAATTAAGAGGTAATGTCAGTTGATTGAACCTCATTACAGTAGCATTTACCAGACTTGTAGGAACTGGACAGATAAAGCATTTATATGTTTATTGCTGTTAGACAACTTTGGATATAAAATAGGGAGAGAAGCTGGGATTGAACCCTGTGAAGAACATAGTTTTCATGTAGTATAACATTTTAAGTAAGCTGTTTTGGTGATATTCAGAAAAATCTCTAAAAAGCTAACATTTTACAATCTTTAAAAAGCAAATATATGCTTCTCCAATTTTCAAAGTTAATTCTGCATAGATGGAATTCACTAAGAAATTTGGATAATATTTCCATGATTCACAAAAATTCAGTTAACTCTATTTTCTGGTCTTAAAGGAATGAATTGTCATTCTATACTGAACACCACTGGAGGCTTGGTGGTTCAAAGCACATGCTAGTAAGCTCTGAGGACAAGAGTTTGATATTTAGCACACAACTTTGGTGTTTGATAATTACCTGTAATTCCAGCACCAGGGATCTTCCACTCTGGCATTTTTGGGCATCTGCATGCACAGACATGCACATGCATACATGTGATTAAATATAATAAAAATAAATCTTTAAAACCATGCCGATTAGCTGAAATCTGTAAAAAGAAAAACCAAATGAAGAATTCTGGTTTACTTCTTTTTTTTAGCATGACTTAACTCAGTCTCTTCTTTAGCAATAACTACCTGTACACAAGACTTCTAGTTAGAAACAATCTTACTTATTAATATGCTAATGTTTAATATGACAATATGCTGCAAGAAAATCTGTAGACTTAGACAACTGAGACACGCTTATATTTGTTTGCTTTTGAACCAGGATTATATTACTTTTACAGAATAAAGAGGTAAGTTTTAAATAAACTCAATTAAACTGCTTTATTTTTGACACTAATTAAATTTTGTATCCATTTTGTGTTATTTTGATATAGGTATTATATCATTCACAGGTATGTTTTCATACAAAGTCAAAATCTTTATCTTCTCTGTATTATATTGAACTAAACCATATTTTAGACAAGGCAATGTAGAATTATTAGTATGGTTCATTAGAAGTTTCTCTTTTGGGGTGCATTTTATGAAACATGAAATGCAAGAATAATCCCGTGTAGGGGTGGACACCTTAATAATACCACTCAATGAGGCTGAGACAAGAGTGTCACTTAAATATTGGCATGTGAGACTAACTTGTATACTATAGAGCTGTCTTGCCTCAAAATAAATAAGCAACAATATCAAGAACATTAAATAGACTTCTTTCTTTCCAACACTTCTCCTAAGATATCAATAAGTGGCTTATAAGATTAAACTGTATTATAGTCATAAAAACATGGTGCTCAGACAGAGAGTAACTACTAATTCCCCCTAGAAAGCATTTATTAAACACATCTCTAAAGAAACAAACTACAATACAAGGATATCAATAAAGCAAAAGCCTGGGGTTTTTGCTCAGTAGTTGTACAATTCTCAATCAGGCAACAGGCCTGGGGTTTAGCCCTCAGTACTGTAATATAAAAGCAGCATGATTTCCCAGTATGTGTGGGAACATATTTTTTTTTATGCAGCAGATCTTTTGTATACATATTTTAACCTATTCTGAACATAAAAGAGCAGTTCTCTGTTAATTAATCTGATGCTTTTCTTCAGGCAAATGTTTTAGATTTATTATAGTTTATACTTCTAAGCATACTGAACTTTGCTTAATCCTGGTTTCAGTGTAGAAAATGAGAAATAAATAGAGAGAATGGAATTGATACTTCCAAGTAGGGATTATCATTTATTTCTCAGGGATTTAAATTTCCTATGCAAGGTAAACAAACTAATGAAGGAGCTGTGGCTTTATGGAGTTGCTACACCAATTATCCCAGTGCTGAGTAGCTGCTGGTAATTCATTAGCAGGCAGGTTATAGCATCACATCACATGGGTCACTCTCCATAAAAGTCTCCAGTAGCCTCAGACTATTGAATAAGGTATGTGTTGGTTATTCTAAGGGAAAAGGACAAATTACAGGACTTTCCTAATGCAACAATATTTCTGTATTGTGTCTAAACAAAAACACTGTAATGAGCAATGTTAACCATTAATAGCAAGGTTAACCACATATATATGTATATATAAAATCTATAATCTTTGCCATTGATTTACCAGTGGAAGAATATAACCATAATATGGAACATTTTATGCAAAAATAAGATAGTTTAATTTTTAAAATTAGAAAAATGAGAAAATAAAATTTCATTTTGTCTCAAAAAAGCTACAAAAAGCACAGTCAATCATTAACCTAAAACCCTTGAAAATTTCCACAATAATATTGATCTTAGGACTCCTCTAATCATACCAGTGAAACCCAAGGAATGCTCAAATTGCCGTGGAAAACATGGAGAAGTCCTCATGAGAACTCCCTTTGTAGAATGATCAGTGTGTATCAACCAGTTCTAAGACCTCTAGATGCAATGCCTGACTGATCTTAAAAATACTATGTGCAGTATATATATTATGTTTCCCAATTTATGGAGTAAGAAACTTGCCAAGATGAGTTTACCTGCAATACTGGAATTGAACTCTGGGAAGTTGTCTCCTGGGTGCTGGGATTGCAGTGTCCACATACTATGCTACTGCGATTTTTGTGGTGTATAACTTGTCAGAAAAATAATTTCATAAGATTTTTGTATAGTAAAGAATTTGCTGCAAAAAAGTAGGGATTGCTGGAGAGATTGACATATATTCAAAAGTAGTGATGGCTGAGAGGTTGTAAGAACCAGAGGACCAGAAAGATTGATTTGAGGTTGTATATTCTAGATATGACAGGCAAGCCACACCTATGACTATCAACAGTATAGCTGCTTAAACAAGAAATACCTGAACAATGACTGAACCAACTGTAATGCTAATAGGGGTGAAAGAAATTTTAATGGGCCAGAATTTCAGATGAAAAGCCACCGGCAATTAATGATTGATTAAAGAGAAAGGATTAATGTTTCCCAGGGAGGAGCTCTCTGATTTGTTATTGAATTCTTGGTAATTAGTTATAAAACGTATACATACAAGCAACAATATGGACCCAGGAAGTTGTATTTATATATGTATTTGTGTGTTTGTGTGAGTGTGTGTGTTTATATAAAAATACAAGGATATGACACTGAGAGGAAGCTGGGAGGAGACAGAAGAAATTGGAAGGAGTATAGAAACTATGGAAACCATGAAACTCTAATTAAAAATAGAAATAAGTATATTTTTAAAGGAGTAGTGATGACATTTATTCATTTGTTTTCTTTTGTAAAATTTTTTTTCCTTTGGTAATTTCTTACATGGACACAATGAATTTCAACCATATCCACTCCTTCTTTCTTCTACCTTATAACTCCTCCAAAATATACCCAACAACATCCCTCTCCCACTTCATTACTTCTTTTTTTAATTAACACATAATTTATTTTCTTTTTGATAAAGAGTTGTAAACTACTGATTCTCTTGCCTCAGTTTCAAGAGAGAGGGATCTTAAAGTTTTATTTAGTTTATTTTTTAATTTTTTTTTTGGGTGACATGTCTTTCAGGGCATAAACACATCATAAGTATTTTATGTACACAATAAGATTGCATTATTTCTTTAATTGTGTTAGGATTTCTAGGTATGTAAAGTAGGACCACATTTCCATCCAGTAAGTCTAATAAATATTTAAATAAAAATTATGAATATATAATTCAGTACCAAAGATAATATATATCATTTTAAAGTTATTATTTGTGACAAAATCTAAACAATATGTGCTTTATGGGTGTTAAAAATATCAAACCTAAATCCCTACTTCATTTAATTTTTTGCATTTTGGAATGTTATGTTTGTTTTATAATTGATTTGTGAAAAGATAGATTTCAAGAGGACTCTTCAAAGCTATAATTAAAACACCATTTTCACAATCAAATATATTTCATGGTAGGATGCAGATTTGCAGTACACTAGATCTATTTATTAAATTCCCTTCCTCTGTATATTTCAGTACTATTAATATTGGTTCATCTCAGTGAACCTCTATACAATTAAAACAGGCATTTTCAAGATGTGTGACTTCATGTTGGGTTTTATACTTTTCTTATCAAATATATTTTTACGTACTCATCCACCACCAAAAAAAATGAAAACTCCTTTACAGAGTTAAAGCCAGAAAAACAATTAGCTTTATATCCTTTAATGATTAAATATCCATTACTTGTATTCAGTCTTTCCTCATCACATGATATTTATACTTTAATGTTCTTTCTAGATGTACTATACACACACACAGACACACACACACACACACACAAGAGGCTTGGCACTTGAATGATAACATGCAGCTTTTTCTTTTTTATTTCTGAAATTGTGTGATAGTGCTTAATATTATACATTTTGAGTCCATTCATTTCAAATTTCCTTTAAAAAGGGAAAACAGTTTCTTAGAATGGTGAACTTACTAGGCCAATATGCCAAAGATTCATCCTTTCTTATAAGCCAACCATATTGTCATAGTCATGTTGTTGTCAGTTATTTTTATTCTTTTTCTCTTTAGGGGGTCCCAGCACGCAGCACCCAAATAAATCACCCTGGGAGGCTTATTCTTAATTATCAATGCCTGGCCTTAGCTTGGCTTAGTTTCTAGCCAGCTTTCTTTAACTTATCGAATCTACCTTTTGCCTCTGGGCTTTTCCCATTCTCTTACTTCTGTAAATCTTATTCTTTCTTCATGGCTTGCTGGGTGGCTATTCCCTGGAGTCCTCCTGCTGTGGGATGTTGTGGTGTATGCTGTGAATATGTGTTACTTTGATTGGTTGATAAATAAAACACTGATTGGCCAGTAGCCAGGAGGGAAGTATAGGTGTGTAGACGAATTTCTAAACAGTCTTATTAAATAAGAAACACAGAGCCAAATACAGGGGTAATAGCCGAAGAGATCAGAGAAACAGCGAAGCGTCACTGGCTAACCTTAGCTTACCACCATGCTGTAGCTTCCCATGAGAGATATTCTTCCTGTCTAACCTGTGCTTTTATCGCCCTCCTGTTCTGCCTTTTCATTGGCTCTAAGCCCAGCCACATCACTTCCTTGTCACTGCCTGTCTATACAGACCTCCAGGTCTCTATGGTTGGTACTGTGACTAAAGGTGTGTGTCACCATGCTTGGCTGTGTCCTTGACCACACAGAGACTCTGCCCACCATGTGATCAGATTAAGGGCGTGTGCTACCACTGCCTGACTTCTGTTTATGGGTCGCTATGACCTCTGATCTCCAGGCAAAATTTATTAACATACAAATATGACATTTCAGCACAAAGAAAATATCACCACATAGGTGGGGTAAGCAGACAAGGAGAATTCTGGGAAGAAAAAGGGCAGAGTCAAGACTCACCAGCCAGACACAGAGAAAGCATGATGTGAAGACAGAACTGAGAAAAGGTACCAAGCCATGTGGCTAAACATAAATAAGAATTATGGATTAAATTAAGTGTAAGAGTTAGTCAGTAATAAGTCTGAGCTAATGCCCAAGCAGTTATAATTAGCGTAAGCCTCTGTGTGTTTACTTGGGGGACATGAGTGGAAGAGATTTATCCCAACCATCAACCAGCTGGGACAAAGAAAAACTTCCAACTACATCCTCTTCCTTCTTTTCACTCCTCCATCTCTCCTCTCTTCACAGATTTCTCCTTCTATTTATCCTTTCTGCCTGCCAGCCCCACCTATCTCTCTTTCCTGCCTTGCTATTGACTCTTCAGATCTTTATTAGACCATCAGGTGTTTTAGACAGGCACAGTAACACAGCTTCACAGAGTTAAACAAATGCAACATAAACAAAAGTAATAACCTTAAAATAATATTCCCAACATTTCCCCCTTTAGTCTAAATAAAGGTTTTAACTTTAAAATAGTATAACTACATACAACAAAAACAGTATCAATAAGAATTAATTTACAATAGTCAGTCCATTTGATTTTAGCAAATTCAGGGAAAGCAGTCTACCATCCATTCATCTTAGTGACTCCAAAGTTTTGTACATAATTAACTTTCTACCATAACTCAGGAATAATACAACTATTAACTATCTAGTTTTCAACTCCATCAAAGATCTAGAAGGAAGTAATAATATCTGACAACAGAGATATCTGGCTGCCTGGTCAGTCACCCAAAGTTCTCTGCAATGTTGGGGTATCAATCTTCAGCCTACAGGCCTAGAGTGTCTGGCAGACTTTTCTATGAAGCAGGAATCTTGGACTGTCCTGCCTTGTTTTGGCAAAATTCATCAGTCATTTTCCTCTGTGTCCTACAGAATGTCTGGAAAACTCTTCTGTGAAGCAAGAATTTTGAAAGACTGTCCTGCCTTGTTTTGACAAAATTCAACAGTCTTTTCCCTATGTCTCCTGTATGTCCAGTCTGCACGGCACATTGTCAGCAGTCAAAGGTAAGAGCAGTTTCTTTACCCAGTAGCTAACCTTGCCACAATGAAAGCAAACTCCATATGGAGTTTCTTCAATGCCCATCTTTTTCTTTGGAGTAAATTGGTGCTGCCAGGAACAGATGTGTCTCATTGTCATGAAAAGCCCTAAATTAACAAAACATTTTAAATGCCATATTCTGTACATCTTTGAAAGGGTTGAAGACCGCCTATCTATCTAAAATGTATCTCTACATTATCTGGAAAGCATACCTAACATATCTACAATTTTGACTGTTATAAATGACTAACCACTACCCTATGTTCCTGATTATTCTATATAGTTTATACTAACAGCTTTCAAAATCTAGATTTTTACCTTAAATTTTAAATAAACTGCATAGGTACAATATATACAATATGTTGTAACAAAAGTAACCTTAAATTTTAATCAATATACAAAAATCCTTTAAACAAGAATAGAAACGTATATACAGTGTAACAAAAATAACTTTAAGTTTGTATCAGTATATTATATTCCCCTAAATGATAACAAACATCCATAACCCACCAAATAAACAAAAACCACCCATACTCCCCAACTCTTGGGAATATGGGTGTCGTTTTCTCCATGCTTCTTCCTGATGTCTGTGGACAAAGTATCTTTAGGGTCCCTGAGGAATTTTTGAGATAATGACCAAGTCTTGGGAAGACCAGCAGTAACCTTTGCTGATAGATATCACCTGTCAAGTTTCATGAAGTCTCCCTGTTCAATCTGATCCATATTTACCCTGAAGGAATCCACAGCCTCTCCAAAGCATTTTTGATTTCCATTTGGAAAATATATTTTTTAACTTTTTTAAAGTTAAGGCATTTTTTAAAATATCTAGATTGGTTCAATTTAGCAGTCTAGTTCACAATCCCATGTGTCCTAGCAGCTGTCTTTTGCTTCTCAATATTCAAAAAATTCAAAATCAACACATAGAGGATGCATACTACCTGTATTTTTCCCATCTTACTTGGCTTTTTTCTTTTACTCTCTCTTTAAACACTTTATTCATTTTTCTCTATGACTATACCCTTTTCCTTTCCTTTTCTTTTTTTCCAATATCAATTATTCTTTATTTAAAAAAATATTTTATTCATGTTACATACCAACCTCAGATCCCCCTCTCATCCCTCCTCTCACTCCCACTTACTGTGGGATGGTCTGTATGTCAAATTGCTCTGATTGGTCAATAAATAAAACACTGATTGGCCAGTGGCTAGGCAGGAAGTATAGGTGGGACTAACAGAGAGGAGAAAAGAAAGAACAGGAAGGCAGAAGGAGACACTTCCAGCCGCCGCCCTGACAAGAAGCATGTGAAGATGCCAGTAAGCCACGAACCATGTGGCAAGGTATAGATTTATGGAAATGGATTAATTTAAGATATATGAACAGTTAGCAAGAAGCCTGCCACGGCCATACAGTTTGTAAGCAATATAAGTCTCTGTGTTTACTTGGTCGGGTCTGAGCAGCTGTGGGACTGGCAGGTGACAGAGATTTGTCCTGACTGTGGGCAAGGCAGGAAAATTCTAGCTACACCCACTGCCTTCCCCAAACCCCCCAACCCACCTTTCACCCTCTCTCCAAAAGGGTAAGTTTTCCCATGGGGGCGCAGCAAAGTCTGGTACATCCAGTTGAGGCAAGCCCCAGCCCCTCCCCATGCCTCAAGGGAGAGCAAGGTGTCCTACCATAGGTAATGATCCAGAAAGCCAACTCAAGCACCAGGGATAGCTCCTAATCACTCTGCAAGGGGCCCTTCAAACAAACCCTGCTACACAACTGTCTTCCATATGCATAGGGTCTAGTCCAGTCCCATGCGATTTCCACAGTTGTTGGTCTAAAGTTCATGAGTTCCTATGAGTATGCAGACACTAAGAAACCATGGATGTCAGCCCAGGCCATATACCCAGCAAAACTCACAGTCACGTGGTGGCGCATGTCTTTAATCCCAGCACTTGGCAGGCAGAGGCAGGTGGATCTCTGTGAGTTCGAGGCCAGCCTGGGCTGCCGATGGCACAAAACTACACAGAGAAACTCTGTCTTGGAAAAAACAACAACAACAAAAAAAACCTCACAGTCGCCATAGATGGGAGTAAACAAGATATTCCATGATAAAAATCAGGATTTAAAGAATACCTATGCACAAATCCAGGCCTACAGAAAGCACTAGAAGAAAAAATTCAACTTAAGGAAGTTATATGCACCCATGAAAACACTGGCAATAGATAATGTCACACAAACAAATCCCAAAGAAGGGAAATACACACACCACCACCACCAAAAAATATCAGGAATTAGCAATCACTAGTCATTAATATCCCTTAATATTAATGGACTCAATTCACCTACAAAAAGACACAGATTAACAGAATGGATATGAAAACAGGGTCCATCTTTCTGCTGCATACAAGAAACATACCTCAACCCCAAAGACAGACCCTACCTCAGAATAAAGTATTACAATCAATCCATGTGAGTCTATTATATGGATAACAGAATTTATTAAGATACAAATTGAGGAAATACACTCACGATTACAGAACGGAGTAGACAGCAAAAGTCTGACCATCCTCTGATCTGACCAGGAACAAATCCACCCTCAGACAAGAGCAGGGACAAGAGGCATGTGACCCTTCTCCAACCCTTTATCAGAGGTCATGTACAACCAAAGGCAGGAAGCACCATCTCCTTTGGGCAGTATAGCCCAAGGTCATGGACTGAGCAAATACCACTACAATAAAGGGCTGGGAGAAGTCTTCCCTTTTCCTTTTCTTAAGCCTACACACATTGTTAAACACACTGTAACCTGGTTAGAGGTTTTTCAGTCTGAATCTCTTTTTTTTTTTTTTTTTTTTTTTTTTTTTTTTGGTTTTTCAGAGACAGGGTTTCTCTGTGTAGCTTTGCTCCTTTCCTGGATCTTGCTCTATAGACCAGGTTGGCCTCACAGAGATCCACCTGCCTCTGCCTCCCGAGTGCTGGGATTAAAGGCGTGTGCCACCACTGCCACCTGGCAAATCTTTAAACTGCCAACCTACACTTGGACCTTTGCTGAGTGGCTCTCAGCTGGCTCTGCCCACTTTTTGGGTCATGAAAGCCAAGCCTAAAACCCAGGTCCCAGTCAGAGGTAGGTGACCAAAAACTGCATTAAACCTTCCTAGCTATGGAAGCCAGTACTTGAGCTGCCACAAGCAGCATGTTTATTTAGTTGCTTCCCTGCTGGTGGTTGAACAGCAACCCCTCTTAAAGGAGCCGTGTCCTTTTTTTTTTTTTTTTTTTTTTTTTTTTTTTGTTTTGTTTTGTTTTGTTTTGTTTTGTTTTGTTTCACTTTTCAAGCTTCATTAGGAACTATGGAAATATGAGAGCTCCGGGTTGGTGTGCCAGTTTGTTGTTGGTTGTTTTTGTTCTTAGACTCTTCTAGGGGCCTGCCACCCAGCACCCAAATAAATTCACACATGAAGGTTTATTATTGTTTATGAATATCTGGCCTTAGCTTGGCTTAATTTCTACCTAGCTTTTCTTAATTTAGCTTATCCCATCTACCTTTTGCCTCTGGGCTATCCCATTCTCTTATTTCTGTAAATCTTACTCTTACTCCACAGCTTGTTGTGCATCTGGGTGGCTGGCCACTAGAGTCCTCCTTCTTCTCTGGCTGCTCCTTCTTTTCACTCCTCCATCTCTCCTCTCTTCACAGATTTCTCCTTCTATTTATCCTCTCTGCTTGCCAGACATATCTCTCTCTCTCTCTCCTACCTCACTATTGGCTGTTCAGATCTTTATTAGACCATCAGGTGTTTTAGACAGGCACAGTAACACAGCTTCACAGAGTTAAACAAATGCAACATACACAGAAGTAACACACCTTAAAATAGTATTCTACAACATCATGTACTCAGAATCTCTACCAACTCTAATACGTGAGCATTATTGGAACTGAATCCTCATTGAAATAGGGCTGTTTTTAATGAACTCTTGACCAAGTGGGATCATAAGCATCCACTGAACTAAGAACCCAACTATCCAAAATTCTAAACTCATGCTTCTTTATTTCTGATAAGTTATATAGAACACTTGTATTTTATGGAACCCATAAATACTGCAGGTAGGTTCAAATTTTAACTTTTTCACAAGTCAATTATGAGACAAATATTGCTTTTAAAAATGCAGAAACACAGCATAAAAACACACAGAGTTGACATACAAACAAATTAAAGAATTATCATTAGAGGTGCAAGCCTTTTATTAATCCATATAAGCAGACTTTATATAGATTAGGAGAAGTAACTTTAGGTAAAAATCATTAAACAATTTTAGAAATTGAAAGCAACAAAAAGTGGTATTTATTTTCTAACTAAAATGAGGATTATTTTAGTTGAAAGACATGGAAAGTTTACTAAATCAAGTAAGGTTGAAATGCAAACTAACTCCAAGCAGGTAGATTTTATTCTGATCATATTGTAAACCAGCCCCTTACATATAAAATCATTGAAATTAAAACACTATTAGCAATTTCAAGTATAAATATTTTCATTAATATCAGGCTTACCATTCTTCCCTCATCTGTAGGCTTGTATGTGTTTTTCATAACCACTTTGTGTTGTGGCAGGCCATAAGAATATATTATTATAGAGATTCAGCTGTGTATTAAAGCTATACTTTGACTGGCCAAGGGTCTGTCAAAAGGCAAGCCATTTATTATGAATATTTGGTGTTATCCGGCTTCTAATATTTCAGCTGTCTTCTGCTATGAAATTCTTGAGTACACAAATATTCCCAGACCAATTAGCAAACAGTTCAGCTCCTCAGACCTGCTGAACTTCTAGGTAACTAACTCCCTGGCTGAGCCTAGGAGACAAGAGGGCTGGAGATGCATAGCTTTGTTTCTTGTGCAAATAAAGTTCAGACCGTCTCTTTGCCTTGAGGCCTAGGGGCTCTCCAAAGCAACTGACTGAGAACAAAAGATGTTTTTACATATCAAAGTGGAAGACAGAGCAACATTCCTGAGGAGGCAGAGGACCTTGATGGGGAGGAAGGAACAGGGTTTTTTTTTTTTTTAGAGACTGACAGAACAGCTTGACCAGGGAGAAGAGAAGAACATAGAGGTAATGTAGATGGTAAGGCAGAAGTCTTGAGCCAGGAAAGCAAGTTGAGATGGAGGAAGAAGAAACAGAGGATGAAGATGAGGCTGGAAGCATAAGAGCTTAGTTGTTAGCAGGACTTTGAGGCAAGAGTAAATGAGGGGACAAAGAGGAACTGAGTGTCAGGACAGAACTGAAGCTATGTAGACAGGATGTCATCCCAGAGAAATAAAGTAGATGGGTAAGAGCTTGGTGTATCTACATTTATTCCTGCCCTGAATGCCTGACGGAGCTGTAGCTGAATAGGTGGAAGTTTTGTCTTAGAGAAATAAAGTTAACAGACATAAGAGCATAGTGTACGTAGATTTTTTTTCCCTCAGATATCCCACACTGGATGTAGCAGTTTCCCCGGACCCTGGGTAATCCATATTGTGTTATTATCTAGAACCATACAGAAAAATATTAGTACTCACATGTCTGGTTAATTCTAATGATAATTCATCATAGAATGCATGTCTTGAGCTTGGAAGAAACTGCCTGTCCTAAGGTGACATTGCTAAGGATGTTCCTAAGGGCAGTATGGTTTACATTCTGCTCTGGGCTGCCTGTTTGATGTTAGTCGGTTTTTTTGTTTTTTTGTTTGTTTGTTTTACTTTACTTTTCCTTTCTTAACTTGACTGCTTTATAAAGAAATTGCAACTAAATATTATTGTACATGGGGCTGGAGAGAATGATCAGTCACTAAGAACCCTGGTTGTTCTTCCAGAGGACCTGGGTTTGATTCCCAGCACCTGCAAGACAGCTAATTCTAACCCCAGACGATCCTTATGCCCTCTTCTGGCTGCGAAGACATTGCACACATATGGTACACAGAAATACATGCAGGCAAAATGCCCTTACACATAAAAGCAAGTAAGAATTTACATTTTAATATCATCATGCAATGATATTAACCAGGCCTTGTGAATATTAATGCTTTCCTGATCATTTTATACATGGCAACACATAATGGGTCCTAGAAATGGCTTCAAAATGTTTCACAAATATTTTAATGTTCTTAAAGACATCTGTTACTAATACAAAAATAATAGGACCCAGGAGACGCCAGTACAGAACTTCTTATATTTGCATCTATATGAATTCTAGTATAGGTGTAAAATTCCAACTTGTGTGGCACTAACCAGCTGGTACATTCCCAAGTTAGTATGAAATTAAGCATTTTTATCAGCCTTGAGACTACAATAATAATTGCTTCCATCAGTTCAATCTTGTCAAAACTTCATTTGTAATTCAAATAACAAAAATGATTTGCTTTAAAAAAAAAAAAGTACATTCAAGGGCATCCAGTTAAACTTTTAAGAAAACCCAGTCATAGCTCACACTTTTTTCTCATGTAATTTTAAAACTTAATAATGGATTTCACCTTTTTTTCCCTTGACTTTTGTCTCCCTATTTCTATTACTTGATATCATCACATTTGTGATTTAAGCTTCCATGAGGCCCTGTTGTTTTTTTATAATGAAATCATACGTGGTGTACAATGTCCTTCCTAAAAGTATGTGCCTTAGAAAAATATGACATGTGCTGTCAATGCATATTGATTTATGGTTCCCAGGATGACAGACATGAAATTTAAGTGTATTTCCACAGGAGATAATATTTGCATTTTTGCAAGCAGAGCATAAAGAGAAGATATAAAGAAATCGTAGAAAGTGATAATTTTGTTCAATATTCTCTGGAAGTAAGGGCATAACTTCCAATGCAATTTAAAAGGTAGAGATTCTTTCTGAAGAACATGAAAAAGTAGACCATACTGTAGACAGTTTACCTCATCTCTGTCTTCCTTAGCTGATGATTTCCAGTCAAGTATTGAAATACTGGTGTGAGGTTCATATTTCTCTCACTGATATGATGAAGCAGCATTTACACCTGCACAGTTCATTTCATAACTATCCTCTTATATGCCAGCTATCATACCACAAAACTTGGTTCTCAAGTTGGCTCCTAAAGCACAAGTTAAATTCACAAGTACTGAATTTCTTAATCACCCACAATTTTCTTAGAGGTTAAGAATATGATTGGAGATATAGCAGCGGTGCCTCTATAAGTTCTCTTGGGTGACTTTAATGTGTATCTAGGTACTGTTTATCTCAGAATTCAGTTATCGTGAAAGCTTGATAACTACTGATAGGAGCTACAACTAATGCAAAGCAATGGAGTATCAGGTACTCTAATTGTGAACTTCTGTTTTGATAGAATTTGATAATCATCTCTCTAATTAGTGACCATAATACCATCACGGAGCAAAATCTCCTAATGACATTTTTATTTCGTGTGTTTTGATCAATATGATCCTTAAAAGGCACAGAACTGCTATTGGTGAAATTATTTTGGCCACTCCACGTAGTTAAATGGATTTTTATTTAATGACATAACTCACAAATTAACTGATAGGTAGGTCGCAGGGTCTGGGAAAGGTGTATCACAGTCCAGCGGGGTGTTCTCTGGAGCTCTGCACAATCAACCTCCACTGTTCAGCGTCCTGGCACAGAGAGAGCGCACAGAGAGAGCGCTGGCCCATCCAGCTCTCGGGTCTCCAGGCACCTCCCTTCACCCCGCCTCATAGGCATGACAGTTGCCAGAGTCTCAATGGGGGTTGGAACTTCCAGATCCAAGCTGGAATGGCTACCCACTCCAAACTGCACTTACATTTCTAGAAATATAAAAATAATTACGTATTTGTGTTATTTACATATACTGCTGTTACAAGACATATGAACACTATTATGAAACCAGTACAAATAAAACTTTTAAATTATACATTTTAAGACAAGAGTCAAAATGTATTTTATTGCATTGCATTTTAGTCATAAATCAATTATGAATATGACATATTTAATAATTATGATTATAATCATAATGAATAGGTACTCAATCTTATCCCAAAGAATATACACTGTCTTTAATCACTGAAACAATGCCAAAAGGAACGTATCCTTAAGGCATAAGTAAAGCAACTGAAGCTTCTTTAGGTAAGAGTCATCAGCTGGAAAATGACAGGTTTATTTTCCTTTAGAAAGTGAGGGCAACATGTTCTTCTTTCTCCATGCTAGTATTGCATTCATTTTTAGGACGATCAGTCAACATCCCTGTCAAAAAAATGAATAAAAGGATGGCATCACCAAAATGTATCTATATAGTCAGTATGTAAGTGTAGAAAACAGTATGTTTTCTAGGAAATATGTGAAGAAAAATAAATAATAGGTGCAATTTCCTTTCTTTTTAATTTTTATGTATAAATGTTTTGCTGACATGCATGTGTACAGTACTCAAGGATGCCAGTGGAGGGTGTTGGATCCCCTGGCATTGGGTTTACCAACAGTTGTTAGCTTTCAGAGAAGAACCTGGGTCTCTGGACCAAGGAGCTTTCTCTCCAGCAACATGATGCAATTGTCTAAAATTGGAAAATTCTCACTCTTTGGAATTATCTGAAAAGACCTGTGAAGGTCACTTCTCTTTGCTTTACTTCGCCTTTTGCTTTATCTGTGCCATGTAGTTGGCATTTTTTAAAATTGTTAAGTACAAAATTATGTAAGATAAGAGCTATTTAGAATGGACTCTGAAAGTCCAAACCCTATCTATAACATCAACAAAAATGTAAACAGAATAAACATGAAGAAAACTATAATGTGATGTTGAAAAAAATCAAAGAAGACATAAATGGGCAGATCATCCATGTTCATGGACAGGCAGACTCAAACACATTAGATGTCAATTCTTTTGCACAGTCTACCAATATAACATTGGCAAACTCCAGTGATTTGAAAGGCAGCAACCTGATTCTAATTAGTACGTGAAAGGCTTGTGATGGTGATTATATTTATTACTGAAGCAAAATAACACATTTAAAGAATCAGTGATGCAAAATGTTATCGAACAATATACAGCTACAGTCACTAAAATAACATGCTTTTGTTGAAGCCAGAGATAATCAGTTGGAAAACATAAATCAATCCTCACATCTGCACATAAAACACAGTCCAAGAAATGAAGCAATTCAATGAAGGATGTTTAGATAACAGTGTTTTATTAATATTCTATTAAGAGAATAGTGTTTTTACCAGTCATATTCTTATTTGTAGTTAAGGTCTGCTCTACAGAAAGGAATTCATGACTGGTACTATAATCATGGCAAAAACAAACATTACTTGAGAAGTCATAAGTCCAAAGGAAAACTTAGCAAAATTGTTTTACTAAGTGGTAATGTCAAACTGCCATCTAAATATTATGTTTCTATGAATATATTCATGATGATCTCAAACTTGGGCAGTAGAGAAGCTTCTTATTGCAGTGGGTAGTGGTTAATGATGAGATTCCTAACTCTTCAAATTCTGAAAAGAAGTTAATATGGATGTACGTGAATAAACATGATGTCTGTGTGAACTGCTCCATCACTGAAATACCCAAGGGTTCTCATAGAAGAGATGGTTGAAGGAAGGTAAGAGAAGGACAGTAAGGAAGAGTGCTCTGAAATGCTGGCCTCTGGACATGACAGGGTTGGTGCATCCATAGTCTCACAGAATGTTCCCTCCACAAGACCCAAAGAAGATAAATCCAATGAAGAAAAATCCAGCATGGCCAGGCATGGGGGTGCACACCCTTAATCCCATCACTCTGAAGGCAGAGAGAGGTAGATCTCTGTGAGTTTGAGGCTAGCCTGGTCTACAAAGAGAGTTCAAGGACAGAAACCCTGTCTCAAAAAAAAAAAAAAAAAAGGGAAAAGAAATCCTTCCTTCATATCCATCATGGATGAAGGAGCAGCTTCTACGGCCCCACCTCTAATTGAATATCTACTGGCAGTTAACGACTGCTAAGTGAAAGTCACTTTTCTCTGAGGGATGGCTTGAACTCTGTGCCTCAGTGGGCAGCCCCACAGCCATGTTCATTTGGCAGCTACTAAACTGGACTTGCTGGGTTATTTTAAAAAGCAAAAATTAATAGGAGGGTATGAAATTAGTAGTGAGATGTGCTGAGAAGGTGGGAATTGGGGGGTAATGAGTGGGGTAATATTCAGGACACATTGTACACATAGATGAAGATGAAGAACAACTTAGTCTTAAAATATTAAATGTAAAATTACACAAACAGTTCTGAACTTCATGATAAAAATCAAACACTAGCCTGCTACCTACAGCCTGGGACCAGAGTCATCCTTTGTCTCAATATGTCCACATTGCATATGATGACCCCACTGAGTCATTTACTAGTCAGCAGTCTCAGTTAATAATGCTGCACTACTAACTGCTCTGTTGATATTCAATTACCTTGTGGTGTGATAGAATATCTTTCATGAGGGTAAGAATGGCTTCAATAATATAACTGCCCATAAGTGAATGTATAAATTGTGGTTTGTCAATATAATGGGACATTACACAACAAAACTAAGATTTGAAGAGTAGTGGAGTTGGCTTAGTAAATAAGAGTACTTGGTAGGACAGCATGAGGACCCGAGTTAAAACTTGTAGGAAGGACCTATGAGAAAGGAGATCATGGCTGTATGTGCCAATGCAACAATATGAGAACAATGACAGGTGGATCCTGGGAGCTCACTAGCCATATATCCTGTGAACTTCTAGGTCAGTGAGGGACCCTCTCTTAGATGATAAAGCAGAAGATAATAGAGGAAGGTGTTCTGGTAGACGCCCCACCTCTTTGTCCAGACCCTGCTCTTCAGAAAGTCCCACCAAACACCACTCCTTCCCCAAAGATGCTCAAGACCACTCCCACAGGGTATTTAAACTGCACCCCAGAAACAGACATATAGTTTTTCAGTCTCTCTTCCTCATTTCCTCTCAGGGGCAGGGGGTGGGGAGAGCTGAGACTCACCTGGGAGAGTTTTACCCATTAAACATGGACTTTTTCTAATTTGGTCTGATTGATCTGACTTGAATTGCTGCATCAACAGAGAGGCTTATCAGGGTGCAAAAACTTCATCAGGAGGTTCTACCAAGGGGGCTGAGTTTTCCCCAAGGGCCCAGGGCCATGTGGTTGCAAAACCTCCTTCTCCCCGTTACCTGCTCTCCACCACACTAAGATTGGCTTTTGACTGGGTAAGTTATCCTTTCCAAGCCATTGCTTTAAAGACCCAGGACCTCCTCTGATTTTTGGGGTGTCCTGCCAAAGATGGTGCTATGCCAGGCCCCCAACCCATTCTGGAGCAAAGGCCTGCCTTTGTTCCATTGGACTGTTCTTCAGAAGACATTCAGATGAAGGGAAATTTCCACATTCCCTCTTTTTGACTCAAGGTCTACCACAGTGAACACATTGCTCTAGGCTTGGGGTCCCAGCATAAACTTGTGAAATCAGTACCTGCCATTTGAAGCCTGATCCCCAAATCCTCCTGGGATGTCTTTTACAAAATCTATTCAAATTGGGGCTATCTGATACCATCTCTCCTGAACACTTGATTTCTCTGAGCACTAAGGCCTGGCCATAGTATCAGTCAAGATGCCCACCAAAGAGAACCTCAGAATTTCCCATCCTCCATGATCTTGAAAATTTGTTGGCTTGGAGATAAGTGGACAGAACTGCCCTATACCCATAGGTTTTGGGTTCTGCATTCCCATCTTTCCTACAGCAGCCAGTATCTCACAGCACTGGTCTTTTTTTTTTTTTTCATTTTTCTTTATTAAGAACTTTTCTACTCACTCTACATAGCACCCACAGATCCCACCTCCTCCCTCCTCCACCCCAGACCTCTCTCCCAAGCCACCCCACATCCCCACATTCCCCAAATCAAGGTCTCCCATGGGGAGTCAGCAGACCCTAGGCAGGTCCAAGCCCCTTCCCACTTCATCAAGGCTGAGCAAGGCGTCACACCACAGGCACCAGATTCCCAAAAGCCTGTTCATGCACCAGGGATGGATACCAATCCCCCTGCCTGGGTGCTCCCCAAGCAGTTCAAACCAAACAACTGTCTTTCGTATCCAGAGGACCAAGTCGAGTCCCATGGCGGCTCCACAGCCTCCAGTCCACAGTTCATGGGCTTCCACTAGTATGGCTGGTCATCTCTGCACATCTTCCCATTATGATCTCATGATTGGATTCCTGGAGCTCAGCCTGGTACCTGGCCGTGGATCTCTGCATCTGCTTCCATCAGTCACTGGACAAAGGCTCTGTGATGACAGTTAGGGTATTTGCTAGACAGGTCACCAGAGTAGACCAGTCCAGGCACCCTCTGGACCACTGCCAGCAGTCCAAGGTGGGGTCATCTTTGTGGATTCCTGAGAGCCTACACAGCACCCTGCCTCTTCCTATTCCCAAGATGTTCTCATCTATCATGGTATCTCCCTCTCTGCCCTCCTACTCTGTCCCTGTTCCAGCTTAACCCTCCAATTTTCCTATGTTCTCATCCCCCACCGTTAGTTATTTAATGGAGCTCTTACCCTGTGAGGAAATGTCATGAAACACAACAGAATCCATTAACAAGAGTTTAATTCAGATGAAAGGGACAGACAAGTGCTCAGGCCTGCGGAGAGACACATGTGTGGGAAAGAAGAAGTGGGGAGTCAGTTTTTCTAATCATCAAAACCAGTTCTACATATAAAACATAAATTTAAATGAATTGTAGTATTGGTCACACTACTCCGCTGGTACAACAACTTTATATTCATTGCCTGTGATAAATAGAGCCAAGGTTGGGCAAACTGAAAAAACAAAGAACGTTGCTGTAAATATTTCTGTGTCCTGCCTCCTACCCTATCCATAGCACATGTCTTTCCCTTGCTATCTGACCTCAGTATTGCTGTCTACCAACAAGATAATAAAGTACTGCTTTCTATGGCAGTGACAGAATCATATGTCTTCTCTGATATCTGCTGACAGGACTGCCATCGTGAGTGAAGGCATTGAACTTTAATGGTCATATACACATAAGAGCAATGCATGTCAGTTCTCTTTCTAACTCTTCTTATTGTTTCTGGAATTGGGTAGAGTGATGTAACACAGGGAATCCATTCATTTTCTGTCATTATGTGATCTGAGGAGGTATTTAGACATCAAATGCCCTGCACACTTGACTCTTTGACAGTGATAATAATTACATCACCAATGTAATTAATAACATTGACTTACTACTATATAATTAATATAAGGTATAGTAATTATTCAAATATAATTACCATCATCATGACCTTCAGTAATGCTAATGGCCAGTTATTATGTGATTTGCAGTATACCTAGTGCTTCTTTTGTCAGTAACATATCCTTTATAATTATAGCAATTGAATGTTGGTTATTATGATCATTCCTCCTTTTACAAAGACAAAGCAAAGAATTTGAAAGACTATATCTGTGGTCCTCAATCTTACAGCTAATACGTTATGTTGCCAGGTCTTAAACTGAAGCTAGTATTGAAAACTCTTACTTTAGATTTTGCTATGTCTATATTTTATATTCTGGGAAGTATTCTTGGGTGGTATAGACTGGGGAATTTACCCAGAGTGTTCTGTGTCATAGTGGAGACTCAACAAGAAATCGTAGCTCTTGAGTCATTTCTTGTGTAGTCTGTCACTTGTGTTATTGAAAAATTCAGTTATTGATTAATTAGTAAAAATCAATTAAATCTGAGAGCAGTAAAAAGTGCTTTCATAAATATAGATATTCTTGACTATCAAGATCCAATGTAAATAAATAAATCCTGGGTATCATTTTCAAAAGTATGGTTTGTTCTTTCTTCTTTCTCTATTCCAGAAGTCATAACATTCAGTTTCTTGAGTTCATCAACATATAATAATAGTATTATCTATAATTTTAAATGTAGACTATCTCCTGAATAAATTGCTTCTAAGATTCATATATCACTGCAGATGTGCTTAGATTTAGTAGTTTGTTTCTTCAATATTCCTTTGTGTATGGATGGATGCATTTCATGTACACATTTTTGTGCCTGTACCTATTTATGTTCATGCATATAAAAGCATGTGGAAGGCTTCTGTCTAATTTTTTGAGACAGGATCTCTAACAAAACCTTTAATTGAGCAGTTTGGCTATCCATTCTATGCAGTGGTTTTAAGGGATCAGCCTCTCTCTACCTTCCAGTACTGCAATTTCAGATGCATATCATAGTATTTGACTTTTTATGTCCGTACTAGGGATCTGAACTCAGGTCTTTATGCTTGTATGGCAGTTACTTTGTTTATTGAAACATCTGCCCACTCCCTATTTCCTCCAATTTCTTAGTAGTATGATATGATACACATAGACCATTATTTTTGCTTATTCTTTGGTTGAAAAATATTTGTCTTACAATAACTTGCCATAGTGACAAAAGCAAGCTAAAGTAAATATTCATTAACAAAACCCTGTGGACTGAAGGCTTTCCTTTCAAGTATTAAGGACTGGAACTATAGGGCCATGCCGAGTTATTTCACATTAAAAGGTACTAACAGTTTTGGACAGAAGTTTCACACTTTGACATAATCTTTAATAAGAAACTCCAGAATTCCGGGTGTTGACCACACTCTTCAAATTTGTTATTGCCAATATTTTATCTTTAGCTTTTTTGTGATTATATTATAGCTTAATTGAAAATTTTGTGATGAAAACAATGTCAAATTCATTTTTCTTCGTGATAATGGCTACTCATATAATGTAGCTGTAGAAATATCAATACCATAATCACACTTCTAATGTTAGTACTTAGCAGAAAAACAGAATATAGCTAAACAGGATAATAGAATGTAAAAGAGACTCTATAAATAAACCACATATTATATTGACATATATGTTTTAGTAAATATACAAATATTTTCAACATGTATAAAAAAGATTTTTAAGGCCGGGCGGTGGTGGCGCACGCCTTTAATCCCAGCACTCGGGAGGCAGAGCCAGGCGGATCTCTGTGAGTTCGAGGCCAGCCTGGGCTACCAAGTGAGTCCCAGGAAAGGCGCAAAGCTACACAGAGAAACCCTGTCTCGAAAAACCAAAAAAAAAAAAAAAAAAAAAAAAAAAAAAGATTTTTAATAAAGAAATATGTATGTTGAAAATTCTACCTTAGAATTGGCAAAAAATATCTTATACAGAATGAAAAAAGCTTAGAACACAAAAGAAAAATTATGAATTTGTCACCCAAGAATTTAAAAATTTCTTCATCTAAAGACATTGCAAAAAAAAAAAAAAAGAGAGAGAGAGAAGGTATCTGATAAGAGATTCTCACCGGGCGGTGGTGGTGCATGCCTTTAATCCCAGCACTCGGGAGGCAGAGCCAGGCAGATCTCTGTGAGTTCGAGGCCAGCCTGGGCTACCAAGTGAGTTCCAGGAAAGGCACAAAGCTACACAGAGAAGACCTGTCTTGAAAAACCAAAAAAAAAAAAAAAAAAAAAAAAAGAGATTCTCATTCAGACTATAAAGAAAACCAATAGATTTGTAACCAATGTTCTAATAGTTATAAGAACTCCACAAACTATACATGTTCTATTTCCATAGTTCACAAGAACCATCAAAGCCAAGATACTTCAGACCCTCTCAGAAGTCTGCTTGGTACTCACTGAGTTGAAAACTAATATTTGTACAATGACATTTTTATATTCTAGACAAAAGAAGAACTTCTTTTTTTTTTCTAGGAAATCTTTTTTTGAGAGCTACACTTTCAAACAACATCTGATATGCAGATATTGTTATTTAATTTTCTCCATTTCTTCAAAACAGCAGTTTCCCCCACCTCTGACTACCCCATGGGGTATCAAAAGGGTTAGTTATTTGTTTGGAGCCATTTAAACTGTGTTTGAAGTATGAATATTCCATTCCTATGATTATTTTTCACAAGATTTTATTTCTGTTTAAGAGCAAGATGATTAAAAACATAAATATGCCAGAGTTTAACATTTTGTTAAATACATGTTCTCTTGACTTTCAAGGTTATTCAGTCTGACATATAATAGGAAAATAAGTAAAATGAACATTGATAAGACAGTCAGAAAGTAACTTAAATTAACTAGCAGATTGACATTTCTAAGGAACATACAAGAAAACCAGTCTCCTCTAATGTGTACCTCTTTATTTACACACCAGGTTGACACCAGTAAACATCCTATCATGTCTGCCACTGAACTTCCAGAAGTTTAGCCAAAACAGCTTTACTAATCACCTAAACATGACGCTGTGGTTTTTCCTCCTGATTATATCATCCTTATGGTAAGTATCACCTATCTGGATTTGACTGAATTAGCAATATTTTTCTAATAATAAATACATTTCAATTAAAATATACACTTTGTATTTATTGACTTTAAATTGACAGAATGGAATTTATATGTGGCAATTTATAAATACATTATTCTTTTCTTTTTTTTTTTAAATATTTTTTTAAGATTTATTTATTTACTATGTATCCAGAATGTATGACTGCAGGCCAGAAGAGGGCACCAGGTCTCATTACAGATGGTTATGAGCCACCATGTGGTTGCTGGGAATTGAACTCAGGACCTTTGGAGGAGCAGTCAGTGCTCGTAACCTCTGAGCCATCTCTCCAGCCCATAAATACATTATTCTTAATCATTCTATCCCAACACTTCCTTCCTTCATCTTTCTGTCCCCTTATTCTGTTTGCTCATATATTACCAAAATAATCCACCTTTTATTTTTATGTCACTGTTTTAACCTGTTTTGTTTTCTTGTTTCATCTCTTCACTTTAGATATAATTTTTCTCTACAATGGTCTCCTTCTAGTTTTCTAGCTTTTAAACACACACGCACGCACGCACGCACACACGCACACACGCACGCGTGCACGCGCTCGCTATTTCAGTATGCTTAGAGGCCAGAAAATGGTGTTGCATCAGCTGGAACTGAAGTTATAGTTGTTCTGAGAAAAACCACATAGGTTTTGGGAATCAAACTGAGGTCCTATGGAAAGGCAGCCAGTTCCCTTAACTGCTTAGCCATCTCTCCACTACCCTTTCCTGTAGTATTTGTCCTTTTGAATCTATCTTATTAAGCTTAATAAAATAATTACCAGATTCATCTGTTCTTCTATATTATCCATTCTCTGTCATAATATTCTACTGTGTATATGCATGTTTTCTCTATTCATTGAACAGACGGTGGCTATCTATCTAGATTGACTCCATTTCTTAGCTAAAGCAAATAGCACATCAAGCAGTGTAGATGTGCATGTGTCTCTGTGGTATGAACTGGTGATTTTTGAACAAAGCCCAGATGTAAAATGGATGGTCTATATCCTATGGTCACATAATTCTTAATGCTTTGGTAAACCTCTGTACTAATTTTCACAGTAGCTGTGCAAATTTACATTCTGGTCACCATGGTATAAGTGTTCCATATTACCTATCTTTTCCTCATTTGATATCATCTCTGCTCTTGATGTAATCATTCTGGCTGAAGTGAGATGGGACCTTAAAGCAGTTCTGATTTCTATTTTCATGATGGCTGAGGATATTGACCAGTTTTCAAAGCACATTTTTTGTTGTTATTTGACTTTCTTCTTTTAAGAGCTCTTTATTCATTTCATTAGCTCATTTTCTGTCTCGAAGATTTGTTTTAGTGTTTAATATTTCCAGTTATTTGTTCATTCTTGATATTAAGTCTTTCTATAAGATATAGTTGAGTTCTTTAAAAAATTGCTTGTCTAAGAATGACCCCAGCAAAGAATCCTAGCAATCACTTTTACGTAGCCTGAACTGGCCATCTTCTGTGACCAGGCAAGGCTTCAAGTAGAGGGAGTGGGAACCCAACCCAACCACATAACCTACAGTCTGTCCTGCCCATGGGATGTGCTGGGATTGGTGCCTGGCCCAATTGTCACCAGAGAAGCTTCATCCAGCAACTGATGGAAACAGGTGCAGACTCCCAGCCAAACTTCAGGCAGAGCTCTGAGAAACCTGAAGAAGAGGGGGAGAAAGGATTGTAGGAGCCAGAGATTTCAAGGACACCACAATAAACTCACAGAATCAACTAACCTGGGCTCACTGGTGCCCAGGAAGTCTAAATCAACAACCAGGGAGCCTGCATGGGACTGACCTAGGTCCTCTGCACATAATGTTACAGTTGTGTGGCTTAGTCCTCTTGTGGGACTCCTAACAGTGGGAACATGGCCTGTCTCCGAATCTTTTACTGGCTTTTGGGGCCCTACTCCTCATACTGGGTCACAGCCTTAATACATGGGGAAGTGCTTAGTCTTACTGTAACTGGATGTGCCATGTTTTGTTGGTACTCATGAGAGATCTTCCCTTTCCTAAATAGAAATGGAGGAGAAGTGTATTGGTGTATTGGGGTTTGGGAAGAGAGAGGTAGTGTGTAGGGGGGAAGGATTGGGAGGAGAAGAGGGAAGGGAAACTGCGACCAGGATATAAAACAAATAAATTAATTAAAATTGTAAATTAAAAACAAAAAACAAAACAAAACAAAAAAGAAATTGCTTGTCTATACCTATACTTTGGCATATTTTATTCTATTTTCTTCTAGTAGTTTTCATGGCTTACAGTAATGGCTTGGAACAATTCTGAATTGATTTTTGTATATAAGAGACATCGATCTAATTTCATTCTTTTACATGTTCATATCTAGTTTAATCAGAGCCATTCATTGAAGAGGTCACCTTTTTTCCAATATGTGTTCTTATACTTTTGTTAATAATTATGTTAACATCTTTTCCTTCATCTCTGTCGATTCTATAGTAAGGCAATCTTACTAGGATTTGGAATATTTAGTTCACATTGGTTGATATGTTGACTGAGCACCTTGTTTAATTCTCCCTTAGTTGCATGTTTGCTCATATGTGGAACCTAGAATGCACAGAAACACACACACACACACACACACACACACACACACACACACACACACACCATGGAAAGAGAAGGTGTTTAATTTGGAAAGAATAAGGAGAGGAGAAAGGGAAAGGAAGTGGTAATGGGGAGCTAGCATTATCAAAGCATATGATAAACTTAAAATTTTCATTATGAAACCCCCTAAAACACAATGAATATAGATGAATATTTTAAAAGAAATTTCTTGTAAAATATGGAAAATTTTCTGTGAACTCAAAATGTGATGATTCAAACCCTAAACCAATGGAGTTAGGTGGGTGTAGAGGAGGGGAGGATCTGAGAGGGGTTGGGGGAGGAGAAATTGATTAGAACATATTGTATTAAAAATTACTTTCAATTGAAAAATGTAGTTTATAGCTTTACTGACTAATTAGTTGCTATCACCAGCACTTCCAAACCCTTTGTTGTTCCCATTTAGGAATGAATGCATGTACATAGACATAAAGTTATTACTTGTTCCATTTCTTCAATGTTAAAATGATGAAAAAGTATGCTTTTGTGGATGTTTTCTTAAAATTAAAAATGTTGTGTTTCTATATGTAAAAGAGCAAAAAGATAATACACAGTCTCTGGGTCTCTTAATGAAGTTTTATATTGTTTAATAATTCTTTAGTACATTTGAGTTACTCATTAAATAATACACTTTGGGAAAATTCTAGTTATCTGAAATTCTTGCAGGATTAAAAAATGTACTTGATTATTAGCAATTGATGACTTAAGTAACATTAATTCTCATCATTTCTGTAGTACATAAAATCAATTATATGGCATTTATATGGTAAAGGGAATGAAATGAACAGCTACTATTTTGTAGTTATTCACTTCATATATATTTTTGAGTTTCAAATATGAAGCAGTACATTCATTGAGAGAAGAGAGGAGAACTACATTTTCATTTTTTTCCTCAAATTGACTCTGTACTTTTACAAAGCAGAGCATCATGGGCTTAACTGGGATTTAGAGTTCACCTTACCTAGCAAAATATTCACTGTACAAACTTTTAAATCATAGAAGGGCAGCAATTCTCTAAATAAAAAGGAAATATCTACTACTACATTTATGTTTCTACTACAAATTTAAGTTTCTATTACAACACTAAAGTAATTATTAAATCAATTTCTGGAAATCATTAAAACCATGTAAAGTTCACAAGAATCACAGTGGAGAATTCCCGTGGTTTATGAGTTATATTTTCCCATGACAAGTTTTAAAATTTATATTAGTAATTCTGAGATGTAAATGGATCCTATAAAAATACCATTAGTCCAATAAAAAGTTCCAGAAATAATATTTTAATTTAAATTATATTATCCAAAAAAATAGTTTTATCTCTTATGTTATAGACAAAAGTAACCATTAGTAGAGTTAATAAAGCAAGCTCACTTTTCTTACAAATAAAACAGAACATAAAGAATTGAATCTTGTAGTTTTAGAGGGCATATTTTAGAGACCAGCTGTATTTAGCAAGAAAGTCTTAGACCATTCACTAAAAATAGCAAATGCATTTTATTTTTAAAAACTTGAATCTAAGAAGGATTGTATAACTTCTCTCTATAACACATTCCAAGGTTTTAAAATCCTTTGTCAGGAATTCTTCCTATCTAACCTACATCACTCAGGCTTCACTGAAGTCCATCACTTTCTGTGGGTTTTTTTTCCCCCTTATTTTATTCACAGTATAAATAGAGAACTGCTGAGATAGAGCTGATTTGGAGATTGAAATGAGTTGAATCACATCCCGGACATTACTATCTGTCAGAAGAGGGCATTTTGAAAACAGAGCAATTTGGGGAACATTGGAAATTAAAAATAGAAGGAACTAAATATGGGAAATTACAACACTAATGGTCATTCACTAAAATAACTTGTAAAAATTTAAGACACAACATAATTGATCATAAATTTCCTTTTTCTGGGTTTAACACTACCAATCTCTTTTATATCCATTTCTAAATGCTTCATAAAGGCAATAAATATTGGAAAAAATATATAGGCAGAGATACTGGAATTTCTGTGTATGAAACTCTCCTTTGTGAGGAAAGAATATTTCTACCTCTATTTTCAATTTTTAAAAGAGCACATTGAGAATTTATTTAATTTAGCTGACCAATATTATTCATAAACAAAGATTACAATTCTTATTAAGTCAGTGCAAACTAATCCTCAGTGGTTATAACAATGTTGAAAAGACAACAGGTTCATAGACTTGAATAGAAACCTAACTATCCTATTGGGGGAGGTACTTTGTTAAACTTAATTTACATGTTTCAGTTCATTAGCTCTCCATAGTTTGTCAGATATTCTGTGCCTATAATGTTAATTTCTCTCAAGTATCTAAGAGGAAGTTTATCTTTAGAAGAGATATAACAGATGGAAAATGAGAATTCTTAAGAGAATATTTTTTTAAGCAAAACTCTGGAGATCTTTAAACTATAACTATGGCTGATCTGAATCTATGAATGACCATAGGAAAAAAAGGAATTAGACCCAACAAAACTAGAACATTTTATTCCTAGCAAGGCAAGCAGAACACAGCAGACACTTTGAGATCACAACACAGACAACCTGGGTTAATCAGGTGCTGACTCTCCAAATCCTTTGCACTTGACATGACATTTGCAGGCTCAGTGCTGAAAAATGAACTTTTTTTTTTTAGTTGCTACCACTGTCCAATTTGAAATCATAAGAACTGGAGATTTTTCTGTGCAAAAATTTCTTATTTTCTGCATTTTTTAGCTACCACATCAGTATATTCGGTATAATTTGTGCAATTAAGGTCACATGTGAACAATTGTTTGGAAGTGTAAAAATTTTGTGTCTGCATATATACAAGAAACAAAAAGAAATTATCGGCCGGGCAGTGGTGGCACACGCCTTTAATCCCAGCACTCGGGAGGCAGAGCCAGGCGGATCTCTGTGAGTTCGAGGCCAGCCTGGGCTACCAAGTGAGTTCCAGGAAAGGCGCAAAGCTACACAGAGAAACCCTGTCTCGAAAAAACAAAAACAAAAACCAAAAAAAAAAAAAAAAAAAAAGAAAGAAAGAATCAAATCAGGAGCTAGTTCAAGAGGTCAAAAGACAGAAAAAACAATTTGTAAAGTTGTATATTCCTATATAAAAATCAGATGAGAATATTCACGATGTATATATAGTATCCTAGTTTTTACTTAGAGTAAATCAACAACTCCAGACACTCTAAGGCCACCTGAGGAGGAAGTCTCAATTGAGGAATTTCCCAGATCTGATTGGCCTGTGAGCGTGAGCATGTTGTCTTGATTGTATTGATGTCATAGTATCTGGCACATTGTTGCTGGTACCATTCCCTGGGCTGTGGTCATGGATTACATAAGGGATAAATAAATGGTCTGGTAAAAGAATAGCAGTCTTTTCTAGAACGAATGTCTGATCACTACAACTTCAACAATCTACCTCCTGAGTATATTGAAGACAACAATATATGGGGAGACTAATGAATAATTACCAAAATGAATAAAAGAAAGCTGTACTGATGACTTTATTACTATCATTTTTTTCTTTCTATGTACCTTGCATTTATTATCATTTTCATCATCACTGCTCCTGATACGTATTGTGATGTTTATTGGCATATTATTATAGTCTCCAAAATTATCTATTCCATATCTTTCTTTTAGATATCCTGTTATTTTTTTCAGCTATAATTTGATTTTTTTGAAAAAGTGCTAAGTAGGTACTTAACATGATGAGAAAACTGAAACTTTATCTGAATAACTTAATTCACTGACTTTAAACCATTAAATTTTTGGCAAAAGTTCAGTTCTTCAAAGGAGAAAAATCAATAAGTGGAGAACAAGTGAGATATATTGGCAAAGACGGGTATTACATGGCTGACCAAAGTCAAGTGTTTTATGAATAAGAAAGTCAGAGTCCAAAGAATAGGTACTAATTAAGTGATAGCAAATGCACATAAAATATTGCTATGGAGTAGAGGCCTACATACAGATATTATGAAAAATAAGAGAAATCACTCAACCTGTGTGTAAATGTTCTGCCTTTTGAGATACTTGGGAAATAATGTTTACAATTACTTAAAAAAAAACTATTTTGATAAATCTAGTGAAAAATAAAACCTTGATGAATGCTGAAATTAAAAGCATTTGCCTCCATACCTGACTTCTGACACATATTTTTAAATTATGGTGGAATTTAATGATAACAATGGTAAAATTATCAATATCAAAGCTACTAATTTATATTTATGTATAATATACACTTAAAGGTTTATATGCTATTACTGTCAAGTATGCTCCTGCCCTGGTAGGGATCTGTGTTGCTTTTATTGTATGATAATATTAGTGAAGGATTTGATTGTCCTAGAATGCTGTTTGTGCTATCTTCTAATTGTGAAGTGTTGTACAATAGGCTTTGTTTCTTAGTTACAATAGTTCCTATTGCCTTGATAAAATCCCAAGGCCAAGGAAACTTAATAAGGTAAGGTTTTATGGTTGTTTAATAGACTTGGATATGTGACAAGAGGCTTGCTAACCACTTGGTGACACTAGTTGGGAATTATTAGGAGTAGTAGCCTTGTGGGGGGAGATCTGTCACTGAGGGTGGGCTTTGAGGTTTCTAAAGATCATATGATTAAGAATTGCTAGGGTTTTCTAACTTTCCCAGATTGTAGGAAAACATAATCAGTAATCTTTATGAGCTGATCATATGATAACAAGTCAGGAGGCAGGGCAGCCCCAAGGGGCAGGATTTCAAGGGGCGAGTCAGAATATTAACATTCCTCCATTTTGATTATTATAAAAAGAGGTGCGTTATGGAAGCAAGCGGGGGAACAAGGGCACAGAATTCCCGAGACTGCTTCCAGCTGACCCAGTGCAAAGTGGGGAACCAGAAGTCGCAGGCAGCGGGAGAGCTCAGGTGCTTCTGTACCTTGAGGGAGCTGAGAAGGCAGGTGGCAGCAGGGATGTTCCAGGAGCTTGGGGGGAAATGGCATGCCAAATCAGGAGTATAGAAGCCATGGCATCTGCTGTTTCTCTGGAGGACAGGCGGGAACAGTAAATCCGCAAAAAAGATGCTCAAAAAATAGGTGGGGTCAGAAATGGGCTCTGGAGATTGTTAGTTTTTATCAGACCAGATTTCTTGATGCAGTAGCAGAACTTTGTCCAGGAGCCTGTAGATATCTGTAAGATGACTGGAATGAATTAACACCATGGCAAAAGAGTTAAAAATCTTCAGAACTGTTTGTTACAACTTTGAACCTCTGGAGTTATATCTGAAACCAGTCTACCCAGTACCATGAAGTGTGTGGTGATGTTTTAATTGTGCTGAAATGTGGTTTTATTTGTATGTTAATAAATAAAGGTTATCTGGACATCAGAGGTCACATAGTGAGGTCACATAGCCATCAACAGGAGTCCGATGTTGGTAGCACACGCCCTTAATCCCATCACATGGCAGGCAGAGTCTCTGTGTGGTCAAGGACACAGCCAAGCGTGGTGACATAGTCTTTAATCCCCCTACCAACCATAGAGACCTAGATGTCTGTATAGACAGGCAGTGATGAGGAAGTTATATGGCTGGGCTTAGAGTCAATGAGAAAGCAGAACAGAAAGGCAATTAAAACACAGGTTACACAGGAAGAAGCTCTCCCTGGAGAAGCTACTGCTGATGGTATGCTAAGGCTAGTCTCGACTATTGCTCTGATCACTTTGACTATTACCTGTGTATTTAGCTCTGTGTTTCTTTTTTTGTTTTGTTTTTGTTTTTGTTTTTGTTTTCTTGAGACAGGGTTTCTCTGTGTAGCTTTGCGCCTTTCCTGGAACTCACTTGGTAGCCCAGGCTGGCCTCGAACTCACAGAGATCCACCTGCCTCTGCCTCCCGAGTGCTGGGATTAAAGGCGTGTGCCACCACCGCCCGGCTTCTCTGTGTTTCTTATTTAATAAGACTGTCTAGACATTCGTCTACAGAAGTCTGGGGCTGTTAATCTTATACCCTAGTCATCGACTATTGTCAGAGCCAAGAAGCATAAATTTAAGAAGTGAGACAGCTTTCCAGCTACCTAGGCAGCAATTCCAAGTCTCTCCTTGGTCGCTGAGAGACAGAGTCCCCAAAGGCAGCATTTGTTAAGCTGATAGGCCCAGATAATCTAACAGATTTTTTTCTGTTAAGTAGAAATTTAGGGCGGTCATCTTACCTGTCTTGACAGAGAAGACAATGTATCCCTATTGCTCCTCTTATTCACAGTCTGGACATAATCTCAGCTTTTTGCTGCATGGCTAGCCTTGCCATGAACTTCCTGGTAGAAGTTTTTCTGTGGCCTTCTATCTTCTTGGAGAAGATATAGGATGCTGCCAGGAGCTGACATGTCTCTCTATCATAACAAGCTTTTACATTAAATGCCATATTCTCAGATATCTACAGGTGTTTGAAGACTGGGGGAACAAAATCTGTTAGCTGTATTTATAACTTTGAGAGCATATATATGACTTAAATCTAAATATACAGGTTTCCCTGTTAGTTACAGCTTAATGAAGTTAGCAAGG
Organism: Peromyscus maniculatus bairdii; assembly: GCF_049852395.1. Classification (NCBI taxonomy): domain Eukaryota; kingdom Metazoa; phylum Chordata; class Mammalia; order Rodentia; family Cricetidae; genus Peromyscus; species Peromyscus maniculatus. The sequence continues at coordinate 14,441,059 of NC_134871.1, forward strand.
ACAAGGGGGAGTACAGTCAGATTATAATCCTGAATGACTTACATAGAAATAATTATTTCCTAAGCTATCTCCTGAGAAGGTAAAGAAGAGTGATGGGGGAAAGATCCCAAGGCAAAATGAGAACAGGAGAAAGGGGCTTGTGAGTCAGGGTATGGCCCAACTCTGAGAAAAAGACCCTTGAGAAATGGAAAAGGGCCCTCTTGGTGGGCCAGAAATTCTGTCCTAAATGATTTATATAGAAATAATCATTTCTTTTTTATTATGTTTTTCTATTGTCAGCTTGATAGAGTACAAATTCTTATCCTAATAGTGAAATGTTTCACTGAAGCTTGTCCAGTGACTGAGTAAAACCAAAACTTATTATAAGTTACAGTCATCCTAGGGTCTCCCCTGCTATGTAGCCTCCCTGTATCTGTGGGTTGTAGTCTAATTGTTCTTTGCTTTATACCTAGTATCCACTTATGAGTGTGTACATACCATGTTTGTCCTTCTGGGTTTGGGTTACCTCACTCAGGATGATATTTTCTAGTTCCATCCACTTGCCTGCAAATTTCATGCTGTCATTGTATTTTTCTGCTGAGCAGTACTCCATTGTGTATATGTACCACATTTTCTTAATCCATTCTTCAGTTGATAGCATCTAGTTTGTTTCCAGGTTCTGGCAATTACAAATAATGCTGCTATGAAAATAAAACTATTATGTCCAGTTACACTGAACTTGATAGAAGAGAAAGTAGGAAGTAGTCTTGAATGCATTGGCACAGGAGATCACTTCCTAAATATAACACCAGTAGTACATACATTGAGAAGAACAATTAATAAATGGGACCTCTTGAAACTGAGAAACTTTTGTAGGGCAAAAGACACAGTCAATATGACAAAGCAACAGCCTACAGAGTGGGAAAATACCTTCACCAACCCCACATCTGACAAAGGACTGATCTCCAAACTATATAAAGAACTCAAGAAACTAGATATCAAAATACTGAACAATCCAATTTTAAAATGGGCTAAAGAGCTAAACAGAAAATTCTCAAGAGAAGAATCTCAAATGGATGAAAGACATTTAAGGAAATGCTTAACATCCTTAGTCATCAGAGAAATGCAAATCAAAGTGACTCTGAGATACCACCTTACACCTGTCAGAATGGCTATGATCAAAAACAATAATGACAGTCTATGTTGGAGAGGATGTGGAGCAAAGGGAATACTCCTTCACTGTTGATGAGAGAGCAAACTTGTACAACCACTATGAAAATCAGTATGGCGGTTTCTCAGAAAATTGGGAATCCATCTACCTCAAGATCCAGCCATATCACTCTTGGGCAATATCCAAGGAATGCTCAATCATACCACAAAGATACATGCTCAACTATGTTCGTAGAAATAATAATTTCTTAAGGTCATATAATATCTCCCTGGTTCTGCATAAAGAAAGTAAAGTGTCTTATTGCAGAACCATTTTAATTTATATATATATATATATATATATATATATATATATATATATATATATATATATATCAATGGGCATTAAATAGTCAATCAGTCCTCCAGGCCAGGAGAGTTTACTTTTGACCCAGCATTTCAACCTATTCTGGACAGGAAACATGAATCAATATATTCTCTTCTGGAGCTGCTTTGAGTTGGCATTGAACCATTGTTGTCAGGACCCTCCAAAAGGCTAAAAGGCCAGTCAAAGGCTGAACAGTGGGGCATTTGTCAGAAGCATGTAGTTATGCAATGTAGCTGTAGAGACAGGGAACAATCACATTGGCTGGGGTGGTCCATGTCAGCTTTTAGCAAGTCCAGAGCTCGTAGTCATCAAGAGTAGTGTAGTGAGCAAATGAAGCTTGGAGATGTCTGCCAGCCAAGTAGAAACCTGTTGAGACAAATTTAAACTAGGAGCAGAAGTTAAAATTTATGAACATATTTGGAATATTTAGGCCCATATTCTTAGTAATTGGGAAGAACAGGAGTCCCAAGACCAGGAGAGAGAAAAAATACCATCCTTAGAAATAGACAAGTGGGGAAAATTTAAGCTGTACTTATCTGGAGTCCTTCCAATCCACTCTATGAAGTGGATCCACGTTTTATGACTCCTTTAATCCTCTGAGGCCTATATGAATTATCTTAAAAGATGACATAAACGTTTTAGATATATTAGTATTACCAATCAGTATTGAAATCCAAATCATAAAAAAGAAGGTAATTTGTAGCCAAGGAAAAATTAAAATCCTTTTGAAATCCTGAGCTTGTGACCCAAAGTGTTATCAAAATTGTATTAATGTTAAAATCTGAAATTTGAAATCTTAATACAACAATATCATAAAAGGGGAAAGTGATTCAAAGCATTTAGATCATCTATATCTCTGTAACTGGTACTTATATTCTGAATTTTTTATCAAGAGACCCATAAACTGCTCCCGGGGAAAGGTTCAAGATATCTCAAATGTCTTCTTGCAATATCAAAAATAAAGTACACAGCATTTTAAAAGATTTAAATCTCTTAAGAATTACTATTGCTGCATTATCTCAGTATGGGAGCATGCTGCCCCCACCCACAACTGAGTCAGGCAATGAAATGAGCTGACAAGTAGGCTATATGACCAGCATATGGGGAAGATGGCTCCCTGGGCCCTGCCCACTCAAGCCTGAGAGCAGCAGATGGGAAATACTAGCCCAGAGCTGGAGGACTTTTCCTTAGTCCATAAATTAATGGTGAAACAATGCTGTGCAATGGGAGGTGATACCGTAACCTTCCTCCATACAGATGGGCAGCATCAGGTGCCCTGCTCATGCTGCCCTTAGTAAAGATGGCCATGGGGTCATAAAGTCTGCCTGTTTTGACCTTAGCCAAGATGGTGCCTGACTGTGTGACTGCCCACATTTAAGCTGGCACCTGCCCATGACTGCCCTCATTAAGTATAGTGCCCGACCATGTGGTCACGCAGGTTTTTTTTCCCCCAAAATAAACTGAAAAAATAAGGAACATGTAAACTGTGGCATCTAAAAGTCAGTCAGAAAGACATATAAATGGTCATATCCATCATGCATTTCCATTTGCTCCTAGGAAATAGACTTTGTGGAAGAGAGACAGATGAAAGTTTTTCTGGGAAACTTTTATGGTTAATGAGCTCAGAGAAACAGAGTAGCACTGCAGCCAGGTAGGAGAGAGGGAACAACCCCCCCCCCCCGACACACACAGGCTGTGGCATGGTACCAGCAGCCTTGGTGGGGTCTACACTCTGTCTGGCTTGACCCAACAGGGTGCAGCGGTGGCAGCAGCAGAAACACAGTCAAGTGAACAGACATTTCTGCAGCTAGTTCACAGGGCACTGAAAAGGGTGGAGGGGCTCAGTGCCAACGTCCTGTCATTGGAACAGGAGGTCCTGGCAATAAGTGAAAGAGAGAAAAGGTTTAAGAGATAGAATTACAGACAAAAAGAGGAATTAGGAACAAGGGACAGGCAAAGAGAATGAGGTTTGCCTGGTGGGTATACATGTTGGAACCTGGTGACAGGTGATGATGTAATTACTTAGCAGAGACTGGAGGAGCATGGGGGGTGGGTGATGATGAGGGAGCTGGGAGGGAGTGGGCACATTTTTCCACAGTGAGGTATAAGACCCTGTAGACTGACCTCCATCATCCCAGAGGGTCGACGAAGGCCAAGGATAATCGTGCAAGAGAGCCAATGGGCTGTTATAACAAAGGCTGTGGGCTGTGGAACTGAGTGGCCACAGGCCATTTCCATATGCCATCGCACAGGGATGGGGCCAGGCGTTTAAAGCCCAAAAGACATGTGGTACCAGGGAATGAAGTGAGATGATTCCTCATGTGTGGGAAAACAGCCAGAAGGGAAGGGAGGAATCTTATTAATCCACTAGGGTGTGGAGTCCCCAGTGGCGCTCCACCTGGAAAAGTGGTGGGTAGTACAGGGTCCCAGAGCTTGTGAGACGGCCGATGGGTAGGAGAAGGCAGTGGGATTTCCTGGCAACATTGGGTGCCACTGTTATGAATTTGCACAAGTGGGGAACCCCCAGCTGGCCAGGCCAGGGTACCACATGCGTGAGGGAAAACATGCTGGGCTGTAGCAGGAATCTTAAAAGTTCTTATTAATAAAATCAAACCCGAGGCCAGTTATTGGGGTGAAATGCTGGAAGGTCAGAGAGACAGAACAAGACACAGCTATCTCACCTTGCCAATTCCTCAGCTGGTCCTGTTTCCTCAGACTGGAAGCTTCTGTGTCCTCATCCAGAATGAATCTCAGCTGAACTGTGCTGCTCGAAAGCCTGAAGCTTAACCAGCCACATGCTTAACCAGTCAAATGCCTCTAGTTTCTGGTGCTCACACCTTATATATCTTTCTGCTTTCTACCACCATTCCCTGGGATTAAAGACTGGCTTTCTGGGATTAAAGGCGTGTGTCACCATGCTTGGCTATTTCCAATGTGGCCTTGAATTCACAGAGATCCAGAGGGATTTCTATCTCTGGAATGCTAGGATTAAAGGTGTGAGTGCCATCATTTTCTAGCCTTTGTATCTAGTGGCTGTCTGTTCTCTGACCCCAGATAAATTTATTAGAGTACACAATATTTTGGGGAACACAATACCACCACACTGGGCAGATGCAGTGGTGGCAGTAGCGTGTGGAAAGTCATTCACACCCAGGCGCTGCATTCACATCGAGAGTTTATTATAGTAGAGTCGAGAAAGATAGGAAAGAGGGAGACAAGGAAGAAAAGGAAAGGAGAGAAAGCAGAGGTATACACACCTTGTGGGAGTGGTGAGGGAGAGAGAGAGAGTACAAGAGAGAGAGGGAGGAAGGGGAGGAGTTTTTCCTTAAAATGAGGCTTTTATGTCAGAACACAGGGCGGCCCCAAGTGGGAGGACTTCAAGAGACAGGTCAGAATATTAACAGAAATATCGTTAGAAAGATATATGGAGGCTTTTGTCAAAAAATATAAAAAAATGTTTAGAATATGGTAAAATTACAAAAAATAAGAAAGTTAAACAAATTCTGATAGTGTGTAGATGAAATGACAAAGGACTAGATGTTATTGTAAATTATGCAAAAATCTAAAGATGGTTTCAGTAACAGTTATCAGTCTAAAATTGCTGGACTATGTAGACAAGACAGAATTTCCAAAGCTGAAATGGTAGAATAACTGTGTCATTTATGACATACAAAAGCTTCACTCACTTTTACTACCCATTTAATTTTGAACCTGAAACCCCTCATTATTTCATCTGCAAAGACATTTCCAGCCCAGGCATGATGCCAGCTGGCTTCCCTGCTCATCATTTTGCATGTGAAATGTATTGTAATTTCTTTGCACTTGTAACATTTTTCTCATGAATTCCTCAGCTGAAAAGGTATAAAGCAAGATTACTTTTAATCCTGATACTGTAAAATAATATTAAAAAACAAAACACAGGTTCCACACATAACTGTCATTAACTATCAGACCTATAAAAGAACAAATTTATTTTCAGATGATTATTTCATCTGTTCAGTTATTGTCACAGTAAAAGCACATGCCGTTGGATTACTTTTCCTCAAGTGCGTAAGAGTTGGGAGTGTAATGTTGGTTGAATGAAGCAGTTGCAATGGTCATAAAACAAAACAGAATTTATGACCTTCAAAATGGCTAGTACTCTTGTCTACTTCATTTTGCATAAATAGTGTAGATTGGTGTTTAAATACATTTGAAGACTCTAAGGTGCTTGTAAACATAACATTATTTAACATATAGCCAATCTCACTGGTCTGACCCAAAAGTTGAAATGGAAACACAAAGCATTTGACAGACATTGTCCTCACAGTTTTGAAGCTTCTCTATCACATGCTACTATATAATATTTTTGGGACACCCTGTCTTAGTTAATGTTTACTATTGCTGTAAAGAGACACTATGACCATGGCAACTCTTACAAAATAAACATTTAATTGTGGTGGCTCACTTAGAGTTCAGAGGTTCAGTCCATCATGGTGGGGAGCATGTCAGCATGCAGGTAGATGTGGTGCTGGAACTGAAAGTCCTACATCTTGACTCAGAGGAAACAGGAAGTTGACTGACTGACACCCTGAGTGAAGTTTGAAAAAAAGACCTTAAAGCTCTCCCCCACAGTAACACATTTCCAAAAGAAGGTGTAGCCCAGATTAAAGGTGTGCTCTCCAGCCTCAAGGTCTGGATTAAAGGTATATGTCATCGAGCCTCCTCCAAAAAGACAACACTCCCTCCAACAAGGCAAAATAGCACCACTCCCTATGAGCTTATGGGAACCAAATACATTCAAACTATCACATAACCCATGTGTGTATTGAAAATATTGATATCAACAGGGTTTTTTTTTTTAACTATAGCCATAAATTTCAAAGACCACTCTTGAAATTTACTACTAAGTCATGATGCTTAGAAAAAAAAAAAGCTAAGATCCACACATAAGTAAGCTTTCTGGGTTACTTCATTCAGTATAATATTTCCTACTTAATTTTTCTGAAATTTTTATGATTTCATTTTTCATTACAATTGAATAGGGGTGGCATTAGAAAATAATGCAGACAGAGAATAAAGAGAAAAAAATGCCTAAGCATTTTTTAAACAGCCATAGAGAAGTATTCTAGTATGTGCTTTGTGGTGATATTTTATTTGTGCACCCCACTAAAGCTTATCTGAGGATTAGAGGAAAAAGCCAGCCACTATATTAAACATGTAGGTCAGACAGTGATAGCACATGCCTTTAAACTCCCTAGCATTTGGGAGTCAGAGATTCATCTGGATCTCTGTGAGTTCAAGGCCACACTGGGAACAGAGCCAGGCGTGGGGGCACATGCCTTTAATTTCAGCACTAGTTAACCATAGAGGTCTGGAGGTCTGTACAGACAGACAGGAAGTTGCTGTGGGATGGTCTGTATGTCAAATCTGTTGCTCTGATTGGTCAATAAATAAAACACTGATTGGCCAGTGGCCAGGCAGGAGGAAGTATAGGCAGGACAAGGAGGAGAAGAATTCTGGGAAGTGGAAGGTTGAGTCAGAGAAACTGCCAGCCGCCACCATGACAAGCCGCATGTGAAGACACAGGTAAGCCACAAGCCACGTGGCAAGGTATAGATTTATGGAAATGGATTAATTTAAGATATAAGAACAGTTAGCAAGAAGCCTGCCACGGCCATACAGTTTGTAAGCAATATAAGTCTCTGTGTTTACTTGGTTGGGTCTGAGCAGCTGTGGGACTGGTGGGTGACAGAGAGATTTGTCCTGACTGTGGGCAAGGCAGGAAAACTCTAGCTACAGGAAGTGACAGAGCTGTTTGGAAAGAGGAAAGTGATGTAGCTGAGTGGAGAAAAGAAGAAAGATGGCAGGACACAGAAAGGCATATAGACATGGTATACAGGAAGTAGTTCTCTCTTTGGCTGAGGATTTTTTAGCGGTAAGAATGTGGCTGGCTTCTTTCTGCTTCTCTGATCTTTCAGTTTTCACCCCAATATCTAGTTCCAGATTTTCTTTTAATAAGACCATTTTGCAATTCTTCCTACTTAAAAATACACATATAATATATGAAAAAAGTGTATTCTAAATTACTAGACATAATGAAGCCAAAATTAAAGGTTACATCATTATATATAGTAAGTGGAATTATTATGCACTAACACTGTACAATTATTTTAATGGTAATTAAACTCAGTTTCAAAGCAATCTTTCATGCAAATGCTTATCATGTTTATTTACAAACAATTAAAAATGAATAGTTTGGGGGAATTATCTTGGGTTACCCTTATTATTAACTTGAAGAAGGTTTCTCATGCCTAGGTCTAGAGGTTTTTGATACTCTACTGCTCTTTGGGGAGCATTGTCCACACAAGTGCCATAATTCCATTTAAAGTACATATGAACACACATATATAAAATCTCTCTAGTGTTATTTTTCCTTTCTTCCTCCCTCTTTTTTTCTGTATTGATTTTCATCTCCCCTCCCCAATCAAAACCTTTCCCTGTGTTTTCCTCATTTTCAAATTCATACAGCTGGCATTATGCTATTGCCCTCTCTAGTGCTCTTTTCTCCCATGAGATCTGTCTTACTTTTCTGGTTTCTCTACTTACTCCATGTTACATAATCACAAGAGAAATGTTTGGATCTAGGAACCAAAGATGAAAGAAAATGTGTCCTTTGTCTTTCTGAGTCTGTTTTACCTCACTCAATACAATGTTTTCTACTTCAAACCATTTATGTGCTGATGTCAAGATTTCATTTTTTCTTATAGGTGAGTAGAATTCTGTAGTGTATACATACCATGTTTTCATTATCCATTCATTTACACAAGGATTTTTAAATGTTTCCATTTTTGGAACCCCATAGAATTTTCTGCACAGCAAAAGAAGATAAAGATGCAACCTACTGAATGGGAAACTACTAAAAAATGTGCCAAGTACACATCCAATAGAGGGCTAGTATCCAAAATATATAAAGAACTCAAAAAATTAGATACCATAAATAAATAAATAAATAAATAAATAAATAACGAAGCCAAAAAAATGGGATGCAGATCTAAACAGAATTCTTAATACAGGAAACTCAAATGACTGAAAAACACTTTAAAAACTGTTCAACACCTCTAGTCATCATGGCAATGTAAATCAAAACTTCTTTGAGATTTTGTCTTTAGAGTGCCTAAGATCAATTAAAAAAATCACTATTCGATAGTGATATTGAATGCTGGCAAGGATGTGGGAAAAGGGGAATATCCATCCATTGCTGGTTGAGTGCAAACTTGTACAGCTGATACAGAACGCACTGTGGCAATTCCTCAGGAAGATGGGAATTGTTTTACCTCAAGATCTAGATATTCTACCCTAAGGATGCTTCAGCTTACCAGAGAAACAGTTGCTCAAACGTGTTCATTGCTGCTCTATTGATAATAGCCAGAAATTGGAAGCAATCTATATGTCCCTCAAGAGTAAAATAGAAAGAGAAAATGTGGTATATTTACACAAATGGATGGAACTAGAAAAAAATCATCTTGAGTGTGGCAACCCACATTCACAAAGGCAAATATGGTATGCATTTGCTTATATGTGGATATTAGCTGTTAAGTCAGTGATAACAAAGCTACAATTCATAGAACCAAAAAGGTTATGTATAGCATAAGGAAGTAGGAGATACAGATAGATGTCTTTAGAAAGGGAAATAGAATAGATAGTTATGAAAGAATGACATGGTTTGGTGGGAACAGAAGGATCAAGTGGGGAGAGGAGGGGAACCAGGGAGTAATTACTGAGAGAAACAGTTAAAGGGATATTATGGAAACTTAATGCAGTAGAAGCCTCCTAAAAAATACACATACAGGAAGATAATCTAAATGATATAACCAAATAATGAGGAGACAGTCCCAACTTGTCTCCAAATCAAGCTTCTAGTATTAGGACTAGGTTACAATGAATTAAGTTGTTGGCCAAAGTGATCTTATAGGAATTCCCAAACAACCTAGGCTGTTGCCAAGACAATAAATTGCTTTCCACAAGTCTGATGACAACACTTACATAACTCCATAAGATATCATAGAGAATGAAGTGGGTGCTTACATAGAGCATTCACAGCTATTTTCTAGAGTCTTTTGCACAGTAAGGTTCTCTGTCCACTACCAAGAGAGAATAATAAACTCCTAATCCTGCCACAAATTCTTTGACCTACCATGGTGTCCTGCCTGCAAGATATGCTAGGGCAGCAGTGTTACAAAGCTTATGGGAGTAACCAACCAATATTTGATTTGACTTAAGGCCTACTCTTCAAGATGCAGCCTATACCTGACACTGCTTGGGTGACCAAGAACCCAGAGTAAAACTATATTCTACTGTTTAAAAAAAAAAAGTAGCAATAAAGTGAAGACACTCCCATTTAGATCCTGCTATACTAATAGATCAGTGCCTTGCTCACCCATCATCAAGTCACATGACTGCTGCAGCATTCATCAGGCCTACACGCATCGGCACCAGGTCCTCTGTGTATTGATTATGGCTTCTTCCAGTTTAGTGTTTTTATGGGATTCTTAAGTATGTGAACAAGTGGGTCTCTGACTCTTGTGCCCTTTCTTGGGCTCTTTTCCTTCTGTTTTGTTTTGTTTCCATCTTTCCCAACTCTGATGTAAAAGTTTTTCAATTTATTATATTATATTTTATTTTATTATTATCCCTTAAAAGTAATAGAGAGGGAGCGGCTCTAGATAGAAGGGAGGTGGAAAACAATGAAAAGAGTAGAGGTGGGGAAATTAATCAGGATATATTATGTTGGAAAAATATAATTTTTCAGTATAAGGAAAAACACAATTTGTTTCCATTTCTTGGTTACTGTGAATAGAACACTGGTGAACATGACTGAGTAAGTATCTGTGGGGTAGGGTAGTGAGTCATTTGGGCATATGCCAAGAAGTGGTGTATCCGAGCCATTTGGTAGATTTATTTTTAGATTTCTGAGAATTCTTAAACACTAATTTACAGTGGCTGTACTAGTTTACAATCCCACAAACAGTGAATAAGGATTTCTTTACCCACAGCCTCTCCATTATTTTTTATCAGCTCCTTTGATGAACTTGGTTGGCCATTCTGACTGGGGGATGCAATTTCAAATATTGTAAGCTATTGTTGTTGCCTTTAGTCGTCTCTCAGAGGTGAATCATGGACTTCAGAAGGAGGGGAGGATTCTGGGGATGTACGTTGTATCTGACCTGAAAGCTTCCTTCTTAAGGACTAGCTATCATATTACTGCAAAGTGCAAGGTGAGCTCCAAAGGGAGATATGCAACACATTGTCCTACTCAGCTATGATCCCTAAGAACCACAAAAATGATCAAAATGACAAGAAATTCCTAAAGACAAAATAGAGACACTCACATTTTAGTGGTAGTAGATAGCTTTCTATCTGGATTTAAGGGCCCATCAACAGAAGGGAAATGGTTCCTGCTAATGTAAACCTATAGATGTAAACTGGACTAGTGACATCATAGATCTTAGAGAAGATCTACTCCTGTAACTTCAAAAGAGCGTATTCCTAACTGCATTCTAGTTACTGATCTGCCCACAGATAAGTGACATTCTCACCCTTCTTCAGAGAAACTTCTCTTTCAGCCCAGGAGGAATATTGCAGAAAAACACAACTGGTCAAAAGGCAGAGAGTGACTGGTGGTGCGGTGTCAATCCAAAGTGATACATCTATAGCACAGCTCCTTCATGGAAGGCTCAGGGAACATCGTGGAAGAAGGAATGACAAGATTGTAAGAGCCAGAAAATCTGCTGAGATTCTGTCGTATAGAAATCATAGGGAATTTCCCCCCATGAAACCCTAACTATATGGCTGAGTAAACAAGGACAACTCTGATAGATACGATAACACCTGGAGGTGAAGTCTCACAGAGTCCCTCCCCCAGGAAAAGCACTACAGTAACTAAAAAAATGTTGAAAGCAGGAGAATTAGACATCCCCATATCCCAGATATCAATGACGAACAAACAGCTTCACTTGCTAAACATAGTGGAGTTTCTGTAGTGCAATATATTTAGTTAGTGGAAAGCTTTTGGTGTTGAACATATTTTGATGTTTGAATCAGTTTACACAAAGATGGGCTATTTATGAGTAACACTTCCAAACTATAAAAGAATCAGACTACCCCATTGTGTTAAAATTAACTATAGTGGTAGAAAATAGGAGACAAAGGAAAATATCAAAAGACTAAAACACAAAAATAAAAAAAAAATGGGTGCTGGAGAAATAGATTAGTGGTTAAAAGCAACTGCTGCTATTGAAATTGACCTGGATTCAGTTCCCAGACCTACATGGTGGTTCACAAGCCTCAATAACTCCAGACCAGGAGATCTGATGCACTTTCTCATGTCTGCAGCCACTGGGCACATATGGTGCACACACATACATGCAGGCAAAAACTCACACACATAAATTAAAACTAAACTTAAAAGTATTTTTTAAACACCAAAAATTTTGTCACATAAAATTTGCCTTCTCAGAATGGTCCAAAACATATATTCAGTTAAAGGGTTTCTTTGCTTTCAATCCCTTAATGATTCTTTTAAGTAGACATCAGGATCTGTTTCTTTATGTAGCAATACACTCTCAGTATGGGACTTTAGTTTTATATTACTTATATTTGAATATTACTCTCCTTTATTTTTCCCAATCACATCATAAAGCTATTTTTTTATGGATGCCACTTATGTTCACAAAGGGATTGTTTTTTCCTTTGAGATACAATCTTGCAAGGGTTTATTTGAATTAAGCTCTGGATGAGTGGTCTTTGATTGCCAGTTGTTGTTGAACTGACAAAAATGTTGTAGGTAAAAACCATCATTTTCTACTCAACAGATCTGATCTTTTCTCCAGCATGTGGCCCAAACCAAAATTGGAATGTTTTGTTTTAACTCTATATGAGTAAAACAGCATTCAGTATTAATAAGACTGATACTTTTAACTGAATGAGGTTTCAGTAATAAGTTGATACAGTCAACTGTATTCTTCCTTATGTCTAGGTATTACAGGTATGCTGTCTTGCACAATGTGTATAGATGAATAGTAATGCTTCACTGAGTTGGCACGTTTCATATTAAGATACAAAACTCAGATGAGGCAGCACAAATTTTTAATATGCCCAATGTAATCAGGTGATACTACACTGAAATAATAAATAATAAAACGTTATCTACTACCCACAACATCCCTGTCCACCCCAATTTGTTTGCATATAATTTTGTCACAAAAGAAACCACCTAGTTCCAGAGATGAAGGTTTACAGAAGCTGGAGGGCAAGTATTCTATAAAGGCTCAACATAGACTGGAAGTTTCCACAAGTGAACACCTTATCTTATATCCCATTTGCTCACAGAACTTAAGGTTTTGGTCAAACATTCTTGGTTACTCCTCCTTTCAAAGGAATAGCATTCAAGTGTGTGTGTGTGTGTGTGTGTGTGTGTGTGTGTGTGTGTGTTTGAGTGGGAGAGAACTGGCGATGTAGTTTTACGACCACAATAGACAGAGGAGAGATAAAGTGGAAAAATTTGGGCCATATTACAAGCAAATATATTTTGTTCAAGATAACAAACTGACACAGCAATTTTACAAGAAGGAGGGATGGAGTAGAAGAGAAAAATAATTATATTTATCTGCAAGAGCAAGATCAAGAACACAGCACAGCGTGAATATGTCCTAATGATTATCTTCACTCAGGCAGTAAATCACCTTTGCCTTGAATTCTCACACGGCTGAAAGAGGTTGCAAAAGTTTCTGTTAGTCCCTTTGTATAAAGCCACTGATCCCATCGTGGAAACCTCTCTCAAGAGGGCAAAAATCCTGCCCCTACCACCATAAAATCCAGGGTAAAAACTTTATCTATGAATTTCAGAGAACACAAGCATTCAAGCACTACACTAAAGACACAAAAATAACAGAATATTCTGAGCAAGGTTTTTTTTTTTTAAACAAAACTGTGAATTAGATATCCTGATATAGAAAAGGTAGGACTGTTTTCACAAGCTCAATAGTTTGTTAAGACTATTACATAATTGTCAATAAATTATTACTTTGAGAATTCTAGTTTATATACTTATTTCATAAAAGACTCAAATTACAGGACTCTTCTTGTCAAACTGTCTTTTTTATTGAATTAATTACAATTGCTTTATAACTAAAAATGTTAGGCAAAGTAGAGCTTAATGATAATTTGATTTATACAGTATGAAAGACTTTTTTCAGAACTAAAGATATGTATCACATGACTTCTCATAGAAAATTATTTATTGTACTACAATATTAACTGTTAATGTTATTTAAAGTCATCAACAAGATAATTTTTAAATAGCTTAAGATTAGTGGTTTTCATATCATATTCATAATGACTATTTCTGTTGTGTATTATACCTGATAATACTTTACTCAGAATGTAAGTAGCATCTTTCAAGTTTTTTCAAGTGTCATGTAGCATAGTCTGTAGGCTCTTGAAATCTCAAATTTATTCTTATTTTTAAGACATCAAACCATAATTCAATCTACTCTAATGCTACACCCAAAGAAATTATTATAATATAAATTTTATACATGTAGTATAAATTATGCACATGAAGAATATTTATGTTAATAAAAATTTACAAATTTCTTCTAGTAATTTTTAGGTATTTTTATTTTGGAAAGTTAAACCTTATCCTTGTTGTATTTATGAAAATAAACATATTTATCAATGGAATACACAAAACCTATATTTCTATTATGAAAATTAACTAATTCACTAATAATTGAGTTCCATGGAAGAACATTCTATACAGACAATTTTTTAATCAATTTCTTCAATCTGTTGCTCACTGTTCAGCAATCCCATAGTGTATGGCTACTTAAGACTACAGTAAGGCCTAGGTATTGAGTAACCTTTGATTCATTTCTTCATTTTGCTTTTTATCCCATGTGAAGAGTTGGATTATGCTTTATATGATACAGAAGCTGACTTTTAATCCGTTTATGCATTTTAAAATTCATTTTACAGTTAAAATTTCATGGGACAGCACGCATTGCCTGTTTTTATCAGGGGATATTGTGTAAGCTGCTTATCTTTCAATACTTTTGTCATCATTACTCATAGCAGAGATATCATGGGAATACAGCAGAGATAGGAAGAAAAATAGGAAAAAACAAGAATTATAATTCAAGATGTGATGCATTAAACAACAGGAAAAATAGTACAGGTAGTAAAAAATAAGCCCTAAGTTTTTTTGTGAAATATTATGATAAGGAAATCTGGAGGAAGGCACACACACACACACACACACACACACACACACACACACACACATACACATACATACACACACACACACACACACCCCTAATATAACAACTGAAGATGCACCTCTGTAAAACAATTTACTATGATTTATAGAAAAACTATTTAAAATTATACCTGTAATTATCAATATATTCAAATAATTTGATGAGATGATGTTGTGAGAATGTGTTTAACTTTCCAGATTGCCAGGAATGCATAACTAAAGTGGGGAGTTGGCAGCAATCACATTGCTGGGTAAAAAGCATCACTGGTATCACCGTGAACCAGTCTGCACCAAGAGAGGCACAGGCAATTAAGATGGTTAAGAACCATCTTTCCATAAGGCCCAATGATTAGCTTTTTTTTTCACAAATTCTAGCATAAAGCCTGTTGCTTAATTTGATCACTTATAATAAAAATTATGAAGAAATAAGATATGATATTAAAATCCTCACTTCTTTCTCCAGATTTATCAGTTTACATAAGAAACATGATAAACAGTAAATTTTAATCACCTAAATGACAACACATATCAGTCTGAAACAGATTTTACCCTCCTGTCTCTTTAACATTCAATATTGTGAAAGATAATTGTTCTGGATAGTGTTATGTCAAATTGACAGAAGCTAAAATCACCTAAGAGGAGGGAATCTCAGTTAAGAAAATGCCTCCATAAGATCCAGCTGAAAGGTATTTTCTTAACTAGCGGTTGATGGAGTAGGACCAAGCCAATTGTGGGTAGAGGTATCCCTAGGATGGAGGTACTGGATTCTATAAGAAAGCAGTCTGAGAAAAGCTATGATGAGCAATCCAGCTAGCAGCATGCCCTCCATGTCCTCTGCATCAGCTCCTGCCTCCAAGTTGGAGTTCCGGTTCGTAATTCCTTCAGTGATGTGGAAGTGTAATCCAAATAAACCCTTTCCCCCATATCTTGTTTTTGGTTAAGGTGTTTCATCATAGCAATAGTAACTCTAAGACAATACTGTTTTGCCAAAGAGATTGAATTCATGTTGTTATGATGTATAAAAGAGAACAAGAATGGACTGGGAGATCTACAGAACCTATGCTTTTATTAAACTATCCTATATTCCAAACATCTTTATTTGACTAAAAAATATGTGTATCACCTAAATTTCTGTTTTAACCCAGCCAATAGCTGAAATCATCATGAAGCTTAGGTACAATGCTACCCTACCAAAATCAAAGAGATATGTCACAGCACAATATGATCTTCTATAAAACAACACAGAAAGAATAAAATTGCAACCTCATGTTTATACACTACAGTGAAGATACTGTATAAAATTGGCTGCCAATGAGTGTGCCTACCATTAGAAGTTATTACAAGTGGCATCTATGGAAAAATTTATTTTATAAAGGCATAAAATAAATAGCATAAAGTACTCTAGAAAAATTTATTGGGGAGTTGGAGAAAAAGAGAATTTGAAATAAATTACTAAGAAGAAATTTAATATTCACAAATGATTAAATCTATAATGATAAAATAAACATTATAATTTTTCCAGACCCTTGACTGGATTTTCTAATTCATGCAAGAGCTCCAAGTTTTCAGAGTAAGCAGGGCAGGCACAGTCATCATATGATTAAGAGTTGCTAGGGTTTTCTAACTTTCACAGATTGTAGGAAAACATAATCAGTAATCTTTATGAGCTGATCATATGCCAACATGGAAACTAGTTCATCATATTTCTGAAAGCTGAAAAAATGTCTGAAATCTCACAAAACATGAAAATGTCTACAGATTCTAAAAGTATATGTATACAGGGCCATGGCATTCAAACTTGCTTTTGGTAACAATTCAAGGATATTGGAATGAACCATATCTCATGATTTAATACTCAAATAAGACCAAAGAAATCTGTACTAGAATCTGAATGTGAACTTTTTTGGCTAACAAAAGATTTTTGGGAAAAGAAAACTGTTGGAAAACAAAGCTGAGAAACCCAGAGCATATGTTTAAGAAAAGAAAAAGAATTCTATCATGGATATACGTTTATTGCCAAGAAATATTGCTGGTGGAACATTAAATATTCATGTAAGGTTTTAAAAATGTATTTGTACTATTCAGTCACATATCAAAGTGAAACTTTGATGAAATAAAATATTTATATATAAATAAAAGTGTCCATAAAGGGATTTAAAGTTTATCCTTGCATCTGCCACTCTTACACTACAACAGAAAGCTGTCACCATTGTGAAAGTCTACTTCCTTGATAGAAATAAGGTTTTAAACCTCACGCAAAACTCTCTGGTAGTGAAACAATACAGCAAGATCGGGGTTTAAGGTTGTTGCTCATTTAAAAATGACGAATTCATTTATAATTCATAAGGAATTTTAAATTGTGTAATCATTTATTTATTCATCCAATTATGATTTATTCAGAATTCTTAAAGTCAGCACTTTGAAAGATAAAATACATATAAGTCCCTGGTCTTCCTAAGTTTACATTCCACTTGGAAGAAAATTAAAATAGGAAGTTAATGACTAAGAGTGTTTCAATTATAGACTTGGAGTGGATCAGTGGAATAGTAAATGTTTAGTTTTTATGAGATTCAGGGTTGGACCTCAAGCACACACACACACACACACACACACACACACACACACACAAAAATATTTGTGAAGATTATAATGAAGAAGATAAATCAGGGTACAAAGAGAGGGACATACTTGTATGAACTCTTAGCAATGAATGTAAAAATTGCTTTCTGTAGGAGTGATATATAAAAACAGGGCATGTAAAACACATTTGTGGGCTCATGAGATAGTTGGGAGTACTGGTTGCTCTTCCAGAGAACCCAGCTTTGATTCCCTAGCCCACAGTGCAACTCATTTCCTTCTATAACTCCAGTCCAAGGGATTCAATATACTCTTCTGGCCTCCAAGGCTACTGCAGGCAGGTGATACACTGACATACATGCTGACAAAACACATATATACATAAAATAAAAAACTGAAGAACAAGATATTATAAAAATCTTTTCCCATTCTGTAGGCTGTCACTTTGTCTTGTTGACCGTGTCCTTTGCTCTACAAAAGCTTTTCAGTTTCAAGAGGTCCCATTGATTAATTGTTTCTCTCAGTGTCTCTGCTACTAGATGTTATATTTAGAAAGTGATCTCCTGTGCCAATGCATTCAAGACTACTTCCTACTTTCTCTTCTATCAGGTTCAGAGTAACTGGATTTATGTTGAGGTCTTTGATCCACTTGGACTTAAGTTTTGTGCACGGTGACAGATATGGATCTATTTGTAGCCTGCTACATGTTGACATCCAGTTATGCCAGCACCATTTTTTGAAGATGTTTCCTTTTTTCCATTGTACAGTTTGGGCTTCTTTGTCAAAAATCAGGTGTTCATAGGTATGTGGATTAATGTCAGGGTCTTCAGTTTGATTCCATTGGTCCACATGTCAATTTTTGTGCCAATACTAAGCTGTTTTTATTACTATTGCTCTATAGTAGAGCTTGAGGTCAGGGATGGTAATGCCTCCTGAACTTGCTTTATTGTAAAGGATTGTTCTAGCTATCCTGAGTTTTTGTCTTTCCATATGAAGTTGAGTATTGTTCTTTCCAGGTCTGTGAAAAATTGAATAGGGATTTTGATGGGGATGCACTGAATCTGTGGATTGCTTTTTGTAAGAATGCAATGATAATTTTTACTATAATAATCCTACCTACCAATGAGAATGGGAGGTCTTTCCATTTTCTGATATATTCTTCAATTTCTTTCTTCAGAGACTTAAAGTTCTTGTCATACAAGTCTTTCACTTGCTTAGTTAGAGTTACCCCAAATGGTTTATATTATTTGGACTATTTTAAAAGGTGATGTCTCTCTGATTTTTTTCTCAGCCCATTTATCATTTGTATATAGGAGAGCAACTGACTTTTTTTAGTTAATCTTGAATCCTGCCACATTACTGAAAGTGTTTATCAACTGTAGGAGTTCCTTGGTAGAAATTTTGGGGTCACTTATGTATATTATCACATTGTCTGCAAATAGCTAAAGTTTGAATTTTCCCTTTCCAATTTGTATCCCCTTGATCTCCTTATGTTGTCTTATTGCTCTGGCTAGAACTTCAAGTACTATATTAAATAAGTATGGGGAGTGCGGACAACCTTGCTTTGTTTCTGATTTTAGTGGAATTGCTTTGAGTTTCTCTCCATTTACTTTGATGTTGGCTGTTGGCTTGCTGTAAATTGCCTTTATTATGTTTTGGTATGTTCCCTGTATTCCTGATCTCTCCAAGACCTTTATCATGAAGGCGTGTTGGATTTTGTCAAATGCCTTTTCAGCATCTGGTGAGATGATCATGTGGTTTTTTTTTCTTCTTTGAGTTTGTTTATATGGTGTATTACATTGACATACTTTTGTATGTTGAACCATCCTTGCATCCCTGGGATGAAGCCTACTTGATCATGGTGGGTAACTGTTTTGATGTGTTCTTGGAGTCTGTTTGCCAGTATTTTACTGAGTATTTTTGCATCAATGTTCATGAGGGAGATTGGTCTGTAGTTTTCTTTCTTTGTTGCATCTTTGTTTGGCTTGGGAATCAGGGTTGGTATATTTCTTGGGGTCTATCAACTACAAGATTAATGTTATTGGGCAAGTTACTTCCATGATTTATAACAAAAATGTAACAGTTTAGAACAAGTATATAGAATTTTAACAGAATAACTGATTATCCTTGCTATGCCAGAAAAAAATCTCAAATTCATTTTATTCTGCCTAGGAATATCAGAGATGGATATTGAGAGGGAAAAATGCTGGGTTCTGTCTCAACAGCTTATCCTTGACTAAGTGACAAATCTGATATAATATACTTTTCTAAATCCAGGTAAGTTTTCCTACTTTTCAGTCCTCTGTAGACAGCTCTATAGTACTTACATTTATCATTCCGAAACTTTCCTTCTTATTCTATTCCAATTATATTTAACTAAAGAAGACCATGACTCTCCCTCTTCTTTATCCATTATATGCAAGTGACTTCCAAGTCCCATCCATTTGATTCCAAAATATAGTCTCAGTTAAGCTCATCTTGCTTGATTTTGACTTAGACTGTTTCTTTTCTTTCTTTTCCTTTTTTTTTTTTTTTTTTGAGGTAGACTTCAGAGGGTTTATTTAAGTCTCTCCATGGGTGTCACCCTCACACATTAATTCCCTCAATAAGTATGTATTCACACCTTTCAAATTCCCCACTGTTTCAGGAAAAGTAGTTGTACAGAATGAAGAGAAATGACAAGAAGTTAAAGAAGTTAAGCGCACAGAGGTAAGGAACATTAAGATCATGTCTCACCTAAATTAGATGAGGAGCAGGAGAGTGTGTGATTATATCAAGTGCTTTCTCTTATCAATTACTTTAAGATGCTTTCATTTTAAAGTTTAACAATAATTCCATCTCTATTTTGAAGTTTTATGACTATATCTAGAGTTTTTTTCTAGATTGTAATAATGTGTATTCAGCTGGATCCATATTGCTTGTCTTTAAAGTTTTTATTCTTTGGAGAAAGAGATTTTTTTAAAAAAAAATCCAGATCTAATTATGTCATTTCTTAAATATAAGGATTACAATTTTATATGGAAAAACTTACTTTTAAATGAAAATACCTATACTTTACCCACATATACCTCCTTGATCTTTTGCTATATTTGTTTAAAAAAAAAACTGATTAAAACTTCCCAAATGTTCCCTTCATTTTCTCTTTTTTGTATTCTTTTTACTATTCAGTCATAATGATGTATTCACTCTCTTTTCAACTTTCATTTTTTCTAAGTATCTTGTACAACATTAAAATGTCAGCATAGATGTTCACTGCCTCTCAGTTTTTATATTGTGCAGAGTAGACGATGATAATTGATGTGCTATCTACCATGATATCAGCTTGAAACTTGAAGCTATTTGTGTAATTTAGTTATGCAATGTTGGTTTTGAAAAACAGTAAATCAATATATTTAATTAATAAAACAGACATCAAATCAATTATCTCATCCATAAAATGTTTTCCATAGGTAAGTTTATTTGTACATCATCTCTCCAATTATCAAAATTCTAAGTTTTATCTCATAGAAAAGTATTCTGAAGAAATTAATTCCT
Organism: Peromyscus maniculatus bairdii; assembly: GCF_049852395.1. Taxonomy (NCBI): domain Eukaryota; kingdom Metazoa; phylum Chordata; class Mammalia; order Rodentia; family Cricetidae; genus Peromyscus; species Peromyscus maniculatus. The sequence continues at coordinate 14,461,986 of NC_134871.1, forward strand.
ATTCTTTGCACACAAAGCATGCATACACCTGTCTAAAGAATTAGTACTCACACAATTAGTTTAGAATTAGTAGAAGAAAGGATTTAAGAGAATATACTAACAAGTAAAATACCAATGTTTTTATAAACTTAAATGCCAATGGATAGTTATCTATATTAGTAAGACTTTCAAAATTCCCATATATGTGACTAAAGCATTATGTACCATACTGATCTTTCTTTCTTTTTTTTTTAAAGCTAACTCTTTTTTTTTTAAGATTTATTTATTTATTATGTATACAGTGTTCTGTCTGCACATATGCCTTCAGGCCAGAAGAGGGCACCAGATCTAATTACAGATGGTTGTGAGCCACCATGTGGTTGCTGGGAATTGAACTCAGGACCTTTGGAAGAGCAAGCAGTGCTCTTAACCTCTGAGCCATCTCTCCAGCCCCCCATACTGATCTTTCTTCTCACTATTTTCTCTCTTTCAGAAATCCTGAAGTCTAAAGTATTCCAGGTGTTAGTTTCAAAGAGATAAATTTTGCATATCATTTTCTATTGATCAATATGTTTTTGTTTCTATCTCTGTCTCTGTCTCTCTGTCTCCCTGTCTCTCTGTCTCTGTCTCTGTCTCTGTCTCTCTCTCTCTCTCTCTCTCTCTCACACACACACACACACACACACACATACACACACACACACACACACACACACACACACACACACACAGTTTCTTCAAAGCCAAAGTACACTGGTACAGCAATTTAGTAAAAGTAGATTTTAATATACAGACATATCAAGAATAAAACAGTCATGAAAAATGTCATTTGACTGAGAGTTTGAATCTAGTCATACTTTCTAAGATTTGACTAAATAAAAGAAAGTGAGTCAGCATGCACTGTTGACACAATGTGCCAGAACCCAGCATTAAGACAAGCTGTTCTATTTTCAGTCGTACTAATGGAGAAAAAAATCAGCAACACTTGATAGGAAGGATTTTAGCACAGATGAGAAAGTCCTCACCTAAAATACAACAGCCATTGCATTACACCCACGTGATGATTTGGAACATCCAGACTCAATCTATGAGATGTTGATAGAAATCAGTAACCATATTTAAAATCTGTACTAAATACATTAATATTTTAGCCTAAATTTCTTAGTAACACTTGATAGACAACACGAAAAACCTTTCTTAGGCACTTTTTCAATGGCAGTATGACACTGAATTGAAATAACATTTTATTTTTCTTCGCTCCATGTGTTTGTGCTTCTTGAGAATGCAGTCTCGTTTTTACAGCATCACTAACTCATGGCATTGCTCAGATTCAAAGTATACATTTCTGTTTTGAACTTTAGTCCTTATTGAACAAAGTGAATGACTACAGGAATGCACACATAGTTCAATAAATTAGGTGGCTCATTGCAGCAAAGAATACACCTTGGAGGGAGAAACAGAGCATTCTAGTTAAGAGGCATGGGCAAATACTCATTAGTCCTAGTGTTAGGATTTGAGTTAGATAATTTCAGATAGGTTTATAGGGGCAAGATCTTGTTATAAATTAGATGTAATCAAGAAATAAGGTTAGATAGGTTAGCATACCTTATCTGGGAGAAGCAAGCTACAACAAAAACCCAAGAAGCAATCACAAAGCAGTGGGTATTTCCTCATGTTAACCACATTAGAAGATACAACCTGTTTTTGTTTATTTTTGCCTTTGTTTTCTTTTGATTGGTCTTAGTAACAGTTTGTATTTTAACTTCTATTTAAACATGATTCCAGACATGGTTGTGTTAATCTTTTAGGATTTGGTGGGAGTCTTGATCCATTAGATGATTGAATTACTTTATCTGTTTATACTTGGTATAACATCTTAGATTTTATAAAGTAATACCAAGGTCTAGCCATGAATGCTAAATACCATTTACCAACCTTAAGGCCTGCATTTTCATATCAGATCAGTTTCTGAATGACAAGGGCTGGCTTTGACTATGACTTTGTTTGGGCAACAGAGCCATCAAGTCACACCTGGTAACAAATATTGTTGTTACACGGAATGTTTTTCTTGTAGTAACAAATTCTTTTTCTATCCCAGCCTCACAGTTCATCTGTTTACTGGCAGGCATACACTCCAGGCTGCTTATGTTTCAGAATAGCTAGGAAGGCAAGTAAACATCTCTGCTTGTAAATGACAATGCCACATTATAATATCAAAAGGTTGAACCTCTCTGCTGGAGTCTACTTGACCAAAAAGAAAGTACATTCTTTGAAAGTTAGAACTATTAAATTTACTTACATCATTTTATTGTGAATATCAATAAAGAGTTAAGTTCTTCAGAAGATCATTTTTATCATGTTACAAATTCTAAGAAATTTTAAGCAGAATATTTTGTTTTGTTTATTTGTGTGTATGTGTGTATATAAGTATGTGTGTGTGGTGTTTTTATTTTAAGTAAGAAAAAAAATTAATTCTGCTTTTAATTTTCTCATAGTGTTTATGGGGTGCTTCTTAGGGAAACTAAGTAATGTGTCCAAAACAAGGAGTTATGTGCTCCAATCTGACAAGAGAAATCAAGTAGAAGCCTTATATTCTAAACAAAAGAGCTGAGCAAGGGATCATGGCAGGTAATGAATTCACCATGGAGCTACTCTATGCAAGTGACTACCAAAAAAGAAGAATAAAGTTGCCTGAACAATAGGTGACATGATTGTTATTCTAACAGATGCTTCAAAATGTTAGTTACATTGTTCTTGATCTAGAAAGAATGGTCCAAAATTCAAGAAAGACATACCTTCAGAGGACCTGCAAAGCTCTCTAGAATGTTCCTTATGAAGACTAGTGGGGTCCAAAATAGTACTTGAGTTGTGGTATCTTGAAATCCTAAAGTCCCATTACATGAAGGACAGTGCAGATATCACTGTTTTCCAGATATTTTGAATGTTTCAGAGGTCAAATTACCAGTTGTCCTACTTGATTAGGGAGAAACCTATCAAGAGATTCTGTGAAATACCCAATTTCAGAAATCATAACCTTCCACATATCTCTAATAATGAGTTAAATGTAGTAAATGACAACATTTGGAAGAGGTATTTCTAGGTGATAATCATTTTTATTTTGGTCCCTTTTCTGAAGGCAATTGTGATGATTAAGTCTTTGAACCAACTTCCAGAAGCTGGTGGATACTATATTCTTGGAACTTCTGCAAACGTGTATAAAAAGAACAAGGTTCTAATCAGTTGACTAGTAAGAGAAGTGCCATCCTCACCACTGTGCATAGGCATCATGCAATCCACCGACAGACTGCATAGGACCAAGGAAAGAGCAACTGTCTCTATCTCTTTGAGCTGTGACATCATCTTCTCTTGCCCATAAACAGTCAAGTGAAGCTCTTGGTTTTCAGGCCTTTGTCCTCAGACTGAGTTATAGCCTTGGGTACTTTGAGTCCCCAGTTTGCAGCTAGCAGATCAAAGGCATAATAAATGCACAAGCCAGACAGAAAGAGAAACTGAGACTGTGAGAGTTTTCCTCATTTTGAGTAGCATTCTTTATATTAAAGATCAATATTATTTGACAGTCTATGGTCATATTTCTGGCATCACTTTTGTGATGGAATCCCTGAAGACTGATGCCTAAAGTTAACTAAATACAAACCCCTGCACTCTGCCTATATAACTTGAAGGCATAGAGAAACTGGAAGGATATAATAACAGAGAAAGAGAGGATCACGTGTTTCACTGTTGTTGTATCCGACAAAACAAACTGTACCTAGAAAAGGCAAAAGAATAGCTGATAAAGGAAGTTCTCTTCCCTTTGGACTCCGGATTTTCAGATTTTTTCCCTTGTTGGTTTAACAAGAAAGAAGAAAAGAATCTGAAATAAGCAAAACGTACATTTTCCCTGTGGCTTCTATCTTCTATCGACTCAATAAAAGAGGCACCTGAGGTTTTACAAAAGAGGAAGAAACGGGAAGCCACCAAATCAGGTGTCTGGCTGGCAAGAAAAGCAGACACTAAAAGTGTGGTCCTGGCGGCGGTTGGAAAGGAGACAGCTCCGTTGATGGTGCTGAGGATGGCAGAAGTCCTGCGAACCTCTTAAGCCGAGCCTGGCAGGCAGCAACTTTCTAGGCATGCATTAGCAAACTGCTGAGTTAATGGAGAGGTTAAAAGTTGTATAAAGGAACCGAGAAGCACTTTTTTCCCCCTCGTAATGATGAGTTCTAACCCTGAGAATGAAAGTTTAGGAGAGGTAAGTCAGATCACAGAAAAGATAGAAAACAAGTTAAAGTCTTGGAATTCATTGCAACGCTGTTTAAGATGTGTGAGCTGTTTCACGCTGCTTTTGAAGACTGGGTGAAATGAGAACACTGACCTTGGAGCACTGTGATTTGTGCGCGCTAATTGGGTTGCAAACAGTGGCATTCAGTAGACAAGGTACCTGAAAGACGTTTGTAATCAGAACAGGCAGCCTTCAAGTGGAAATGTGAAGGACTTAATTAAGACACAAAATGTTAATTGGTCAAAGTAGACAAGAAGCAATTTCTCTTTGAATTTTCTAAATAAAATGTGGTGGGTGTTTATATGAGATGGGACCAGAAATGCAGCATGCTTCAGTGGTGACATTGTTGCTGTTCCAGGAATTTTTCTCACTGTTGTCTAGAACCAACCCATACAGTACAAGGAAGATGAGAACTCTTATTCCTGTATACTATACCTTAGGACGTGGACTCATTGAGGAGAAACATATCTCCATAACTACAAAAATAATAAGATTAGTAGGTGTTGTATCAACTAAGTATATATTTGATCAAACATGCAGTGGTGAATTTGATCATGTTTCTTGGTATATTAAGTTAATATAGTTACATAAACATATTGATGTCTGGTATAATTTCTGGGCTATGACTTATTTATCTGATACTTATTTGATCAGGCTGAAGGGCGAGGGTGCTCTGAGCTTTACCAAGGTGACAAGGCCCTAATGAGAAGTTGTTTTTCTTGTTTCAAGATTTTTTTTAATCAAGATATTAAGCTACTATTTCTGAACAGAGAACATTCAGTATAGTAAAAATATGCACCATTTCAATATAAGATTCTTCTAGTTTGACTGAAAACCCTCAAAGACGAGACAAGCCAAATAAAAAGTAACATTGATCCTATAATGGACTGAACGTGTTTGTGCATACCCCCTCTCACACAGAGAAACCCATCATCTTAATGTTAGCAAAAAGTGAACCCTGCAGGACTAAGCACAGAGAAAGAGAGTAGGAGTCTAGATCAGGAGGGTTAGTGCATAAGAACCCCAAGGAAGTTCCAATCCTTTTCTGCCATATGTGTACCCTAGTTAGGTAATCTCCCAGAGAATTCACGTTGAAATTACCAGCCCACCCATTGGTAAAATAGGCTTTGTTGTTATAACCTGTACAAAAGTCTGGTATATATACTAATAGCTCTCCAATCAGGTAGAAAGATAAGTTCAGGAGAGATCAGTCACATATCCTGACTGCTGATGACAAGCCACTGAACTTTGTAGCTGAGAATTTCTCCTCCTATTGGAGAATATCAGGCACTTAATGGAAGTGATACCCATCTATGCAACAGTGACAATACAAAACCATCTATACTAGAAAATCTTCTGAATGGATGGCAGACTAGCTTACAAACAAAAAAAGAGCTTTGATATTTTAATACACCAGCCAGGGAAGGGAGCAAGTCTGTCAATGCTAAGCCATAGGAGACTTTCTTTCTATCCTTCCACTCCTGTGCAGAAATCTTGCCTCAGTGAACAGAAAGAGACAAAGACATCCGAATTTCTGAAATTTGACAAATCCATTTTACTTTTGCCTCTTTTCCAAAAACAATGATTTCATGTACCTTTTCTCTAAAATTATGCATGCAGATATGACAAGCTTTAATTCATGAAAAATGGTAGACATCTGCAGCTGATCTTTTCATAAAAATAATTTGCTGAATATTTCAAGCTTTTATATGCATACTTAAATCTGTGGAAATGACTCAAAGTGACATAAAGGTACAATTAAAATGACACTGAAATATCGCTCAATGAAGCTTAAGAATGAAGCAAATTTATTAATACCACTTCTGAACTGAACTTGTAAAACATCCGTTCATAGAAAGTGGATATCAGCTATCACTAATCTTTGGACTTTAATTCTAAAATATTTAGTAATCTTAGAAATTTATTTTGCTGTATTTTCCAACATTTTAATTTTCAAAAGTGAGATAAAAATAATTTCCACATTTATGCTATGAACACTGCAGCATTTAAGCTAAACACCAAAGTCACCATGATGGATGTTAAGTGATATAACTGGAACAGTAAAAGAAACAAAAGTTTAGGTCCAGTTCCAAGGCCTTGTGTTAGGGACATGTTTGTGGGTTCTCTTATTTACCGCACAAGGTTTTTATTATTTGCTGTGCTTTAGAAATAGAATTATTTCTTCTTATTGCCTGAATTAATATGATAGGGTTCTCCTGATTTTAGGAATAGCATTCATGGATTCTAGGATACTTGAGTATTGCACAAAGAATTAAAAAGCAAGAAAAATTATTCTTGTGTGTAGTTTCAACATGTAACTTTAATGTTGTACTTAAAATTAGCATTGTCTAATATAGAACTCTAAAGCAAATGAGAGCAAAATAGATATAAAATATTCATGATTTTAAAACTTTAAGTGTCTAAGGATGAAGTTCAGTGATGGGGCGGGCACTCATCCAGCATGCATGAGTTTTCAAGACTTATGCTCAACATGACAAAGTAATAATAATAATAAAGTTATAATTTATTGATGTGTGTATATTATTTCCTGGAAGAGCTATTTTTTACTCTGGCTGATTAGATATAATATTTTGTGATGCTCTGTGTTTCTCTCATATTTCATAGGTCAATATTTGAACTATTTATTACATTGATATTGTTTTACATTTTACCAGTTATACATATAATACACAGTATGTGCTGAATAACATACAATTAAATATATAAGATTACAAAATTTTATATTGAAAATATATCAGTTCTTCTCAATGTACTGTGTTAATTCAACAGAAGCATGATCAAAATGCAGCAAGATACTTTCAAACTATCAACTAAATATTTCTAAAATTTGTATCACATAAAAAGTATGTAATGTCATCAGTATAATACTAAACTAAAAAAAGAAGTTGGGGACACAAAAATACAATAAAGCTACAGTAGTTGGTTCTGTCAGGCAAAAGGACAAATTAAGAGAATAAAATCAAATACTACTGATTTAAAAAAAACGTTAAAATGACTCCTAATCATATTGTTATACTCATAGATTAATGCCTTCCCCCAGTCATCATCAGAGAAGCTTCCTCCAGCATCAAATGGGAACAAATACAGAGATTCATAGTCAGACATTATACAGAAACTGAGACATTAGAATACACAGCTGTAAATGAGATGTCTCCATCAAATTCCCTCCCCTCAAGGCTCAGGGAAACCTGAGGAAGAGGAAGCAGAAAGAATGCAAGAGACATAGGGAACAGAGGAAACCATGAGTACACAGCCCTCTAAATCACCTGAGCAAAGGTAATAAAACTCACAAAGGCCAGAGCATCAAACGCAGTGTCGACACAGCCTGCACTAGGTTCTCCGTGTAGATATTACAGCTGTCAGTTTATTATTTTTATGGAACTACTGAATGTGTGAACAAGTGCATCTCTGATTCGTGTGCCTTCTCTTGGGGCTCTTTTCTTTTGGTAAATTTGCATTGTTCAACTTAGATGTGATGACTTTTGTTTTAGGTTATTATATTTTATTTTGTTATGTTTTGTTGTTACTTCTTAGAAACATGTTTTTTTTTTTTTCTAATGAGATAGAGAAAGGGAATGAATCCTGATGGGAGAGAAGTTGAGAAGAAACTTGGAGGAGTGGAGAAAGGGAAAAACTGTAATCAAGATATGTATTACAAGAAAAGAATCTATTTTTAATAAAAGGGGGAAATTAAAAAAGGTATTGCTAGCATTTGCTAGGCTTGCTAATCAATATTTTTAAAAGAAAAAAGAGAGAAATAATAGAGTATAGAGCTTTGAACCAGATACACATTCAGTACCCTTCTATAAAGGAGAAATGCAATTCAATAAAAAAATCTAACGTTTGCAGACGGTGGTGGTGCATACCTTTAATACCAGAACTCAGGAGGCAGAGGCAGCCAGGTCTCTACGAGTTTGAGTCCAGCCTGGTCTACAGAGCAAGTCCTTGGACAGCCAGGGCAATATTGAGAAACCCTGACTTGAAAAACAAAAAAAAAAAAAAAAAAAGAGGAAAAAGAATAATTTAATGTTTGGTGAGTTCATTTAATGTTGCTCATGATTGTGTGTGTGTGTGTGTGTGTGTGTGTGTGTGTGTGTGTGTGTGTGTGCAATTAAGACTAACCAATTGAGATTAGATAGGCTATTAGAGGGGCAATGAACCCAGCAGGTTTTATATATATACTGTGTATGTCTGTGTCTGTGTTTACATGGGAGAGAAATAAAAATAAAAGGCCATGAAGTGAAGAATGAGTGGATGGGACAAAGGAAGAGTTATGAAGAGAGTATGCAGAAGGATAATTCTATCAATACAGCATTCATTTATAAAACTTCCCAAAAAATTAAGAGTTAAAAAAGGAGAAATATACCCACACTAAAGGAAAATAAAATTGTTTTGATAAATCCTGCTGGTGGAACAATTTGATGTCCTCATAGGAAATTGTAAATAGTCATAAATCTCATGTCAAAAACTGATAATTGATCTACAGCTTAAATGCTAGATGAGAAAGCTACAAGAAATAATAACATGGGAATCCCAGTGCCATTAGTAGGCTGTTGTAACACCAGTGGGATATCCATGAATCACCAATGTGGTAATTTGTACATTAATATAGTTTAAAATGTCTGCAGTGAATGACTCTGAAGAAAATAAAAGACAGATCAAACCATTTGTTTTAGACAAAAACATAAACTAGGTGGTTAATTTGATTATTTTATTCTTCAATGAAGCAATTGATAATTGATAAATTTATTAAAACAATATTAGCTTAAAGTTTTATCAATTTTTGACAAAGTCATTCAAAATTGCCAATGTAACTGCAAGAATAAAAAAATATGAGTGCAAGAACAAAACTTTGGTATCTTCCCAACATGTATCATTTTTTCCCCCTGCTTTGTCATTAGATATAATTTTGAGAAAAATATAGTTTAAAAAAATAATTTGTGATTTAAAAACACAGCTGGCTAAAACTCCTGTTTCATGGTGATTTTAATTGATTACTGTATTCATTTAATTCCTTTCCTTTGGGGATGGCATATCAAGGCTAACATTCATGAAAAAATATATTCGAGATTTTGCTTCTTAGATTTATGTCAATTTGAAGCAAACTGGAATAATTTCATAAGGTGAAAATAACCCTCAACTGAGAAAATGCTCACTAGCATGGTCAGAGGGCAAGTTTGTGGTACATTTCCTTGATTCATGATTAATGTGGGAGGGCCCAGTTCATGATGGGTAATGCCCCACCCCCAGGCTGGTGGTTCTGTGTGCTGTAAGAAAACAATCTGAGCAAGCTAAGAAGAGCAAGCCAGTAAGCAGTTCTCTCTATGGTTTGTGTAAAAGCTTCTGCCTTGAGTTTCCTGCTTTGTTTGAGTTTCTGTCTTGGAATTTTCTCAGTGATGGAATTTGATGTCAAATTACAAATTGAAATAAACCCTTTCTCCCCAAGTTTATGTTGGTCTTGGTTTTTATCAAAGCAATAGAAACTTAACAGAGACAGAGGGGAAAGCCTAGGAAAATACAACTCAAAGGCAGAATGCTTTTCTAGCATACATAAACCCTAGACTCAATCCTCAGTAGTTTCCAGAAAAAGAAAGATGAATAGATTTATAGATCAATGCTTGATAGATATTAGATAGCTTGAAAGATGATAGATAGATAGATAGATAGATAGATAGATAGATAGATAGATAGATATAGATTGAATGGTTTATAAGTAGATGAACAGACAGAGAAATAGGGAGGTAGATAGATGATAGAAAAATTCAATTTCCTTTCTCATATGTAGCATGTCCTTACCATTTCTAACTCTAAAGAAGTCTAGACATTAAGAAATGTTTTGAAGTATCATGCCCAGATAACAGATAATGTTTTTATCCTTTCATATACATATACTATGGGTGAGAAAATAATTTTAAAAGATTAGCCAGATTTAAATACAATCCCCACTAATGTAAAAAAGATAGAAACTGATGTACAATTTGTAGAAAAGCAGACATTTTGATGAAATTAATGTCATTAAATATATTTCATTGAAAATATTAGTGGGAGTAGCCACCAATATCTGATTTAATTTATCACCTACTCTCCAAAATGGAACCCATACATGACACTGCTTGGGTGACCAAGAAGCTGAGCCTGGATATCCCAGTGACCTACGGTCAAATTACACTGATCTAAAATAAAAACATAACCTACTGTTGAAATGACTTCTAATGTTATTCTGCTATACTCAGATGGGTGTCTTGTTCAACTATCTTCAGAGAAGCTTGCTCCTGCAGCAGATTAGAACCAATGCAGAGATCCAAGGTCATACTTAATGTAGAGTGAAAGACCTTGGAACGTTCAATGCTAATTGGGATGTCTCCATCAATTCCCTCCCCCTTAGAGTTTGATGGAACCCTTTGGAAGTGGAGGCAGAATGTAAGAGCCATAGAGGTGGAAGACACCAAGAAAACAAGAATTTCTAAACCAATATGAACAAAGCTCACATGAACCCACAGAGACTGCAGCAACATGCAGAAGGGCCTCCACAGGTCTGCATCAAGTCCTCTGTACTTATATTATGGCTTCCAGTTGAGTGTTTTTACAGGATTCCCAAGTGTGCTGAGTAGGTCTCTAATTTTTGAGCCTTCTCTTGGGCTCTTACCCATCTGTAGATTTATCTTATCCATCTTTGATATGATAGTTTTTCTTTTATCTTACTATATTTTACTTTGTTAAATCTTTTTCAAAAAATGAATGAAAACCTAGGCACTGAGGTAAAGGAAAACAACCGAACTGTCACTTATATCTGCTGGGAGAGGGGAAATCAATATTCTCTAATTGAGTGACATTGGATATATCAACCCCTCCAGGGCAGGCCTCATGTTCAGGAGCAGTTGACAAACATATAATGGACTCCACAGTTTTTCTTTTATTTGGTTATAGTTTGGTATTTTTATTTTGTTCCTTTGGGTTTGATTTTATTTTTTCTTGGTTTGGGGAAGTTTGTTGTTGTATGCATTTATTGTTTGTTTTTTGATAAAGACTCAAAGTTAGGTGGGTAGAGAGGGGGAGAGGATCTGGAAGGACTTGAGAGGTTGAAACTTAGGATCAAGATATATTTAAATTTAAAAATTGTTTTATATAATCAAAAATATCACTAAAAGGTAAAGAAAATGTCACAGAATTCTTTGAAAATTAGTTGCATAGAAGACCAAGTAGACTGCCCACAGACCTTCTCTACTCTTTCTGTTCACCCATCAGACAGCAGACTCTGTCAGGCTCCTTGAGCTTCAGACTTGCCCCCAGCCATACCTCCTGTGGATCCCCCAAACCACTCCTTCCTGAACTCCCAGAAATAAGCATCCAGTCCTTTAATCATCCTAAACCCAGATGCCTGGACACCAGCATAAAAACACAATGAATTAGAGTCAGGGTAGCATGTTTCCACTAGTGCCCAGCTATCCTACCCTAGAAGGCCCTGAATATGTCAACGTAACTGAAGCACAGGCAAACTATCCTAAAACCAACCAAGTGAAGATGGTAGACGTCCTCAAAGGGGAAATGAATAAATCCCTAAAAGGAATCCAGGAAAACACAAGCAATCAGAGGAAATGAATACAAACCTTAAAGAAACACAGGAAAACATCCACAGCAAATTAACAGTTGAAGAAAACGAATAAAACTGTTCAGGAGCTGAAAACAGAAATAGAAGCAATAACAAAAACACAAGCTGAGGGAATTCTGGAAGTGAAAAGTTCAAACAGGAACTACAGAGGCAAGCTTTAGCAACAGAATGCTGAAGATGGAAGAGAGAATCACAGACACTGAAATATGAGAGAAGAAATGGGTATGTAACTCAAGAAAAATATTAAGTCTAAGAAAATTCCCAACACAATACATCAAGAAAATCTGCGACACCATGAAAAGACCAAACCTAAGGAAAACTGGAATAGAGGAAGGAAAAGAATCCAGGTCAAAGGTCCAGAAAATATTTTCAAAAAATCATGAAATTTCACAACCTAAAGAAGGAGATGCTGATAAAGGAACAAAAAGCATACTGAACTGAATTGAATAGACTGGACCAGAAATGAAATTCTACTTGCATGCATAATAATAAAAACACTAATCATACAGAACAAAGAAAGGTTATAAAAAGCTGCAAAGGAGCCAGGCGGTGGTGGCACATGCCTTTAATCCCAGCACTCAGGAGGCAGAGGCAGGCAGATCTCTGTGAGTTCGAGGCCAGCCTGGTCTCCAAAGTGAGTTCCAGGAAAGGCGCAAAGCTACACAGAGAAACCCTGTCTTGAAAAACCAAAGGAAAAAAAAAACTACAAGGGAAAATGAACAAGTAACACACAAAGCACACATATTAGAATCATGCCTGACTTCTCCATGGATACTCTAAAGCCTACTGTAAAATTTGGTACCAACATGGATTCTTTGAGTATGCTAAATCTCCAAATGAAAGCAAAAAAGATTTCATAATTCCAACTTTTTGAATATAACTGAAAGTGGACCCCTTCCCAACAACAAGAAGCAATGTTGAATAATTTTATTTTACTGATAACTTATAATAAATATCATAATGTAAATCAGCAATACATATCTTATGTGTTATTATATGTTATTATATGAGCACAATATATTATGTTAAAAGATAATGCAACAACATGAAGAAATATAGACATATCTAACACACCAACATATTTTTATCAAAAAGAGTAAATACTCATGACAAAGCAATCTTTTCTCTAAAAGGGTATAGCTGGCAGTAAAATTTATTTCTGCTCAGTGGATGATACATCTCAACTGCAGACTTGCAGCACACATAGTACTGTCCAATGTATAGATGTTAGCAATGACCACAGATTCAGATAATGATAACAGCTGCTTAGAGTTTCATGAAGTGTACAGCTTCATACGCCAACAAACATTAAGAAATTTCAAAGAAATATAACATATTCTAATAGCCAAACTAGGGGGAAAGCCTACCCATATATAGTGATCAAGATATGTGCAAATCAGCTCAAATAAACATATTGAAATATTTTATTACAGAAAGCATACAGAGATTAAATCCACTATAAAAGATAATAGTAGAAAATATTCCAAATGTAAAGAAGGATCCAAATGTTCTGATACAGTGCAGAAAAGGTGATCTGTCATAGGCAACTCACAAAGACTGTCCTAAGACAGATCATAAGCAACCTGGAAAGGTTAAAGATAGAAACTTTCAGAATATCAAGAGAAAAAAAAAAGTAACAAACAAGGACATTCCAATTTGCCTCACAGAAGGCTTCTCAGCAGAGAACTTATAGGTCAGAAGGGAGTGTATGAAATTTTCTTAAGGAGGGAAAAATAACCTGTCAACCAAGAATGCTGGACCCAGCAGAGGTAACATTTAGAAATGGAGGGAAAGATAAAGTCATTTCCAAACAAAAGCTGAGATGATTTATCACCACTAGGCTTCTCTTTTAAGAAATGCTAAAAATATTTCTTCAAACTTTTGGAAATGTATACTATAAAATAAAAAGATTGACAGCTTCAAAATTTATTCATAAGAACAATTACACACAAATATAAGATGTTCTAATATTGTAAATACGTTGTGTAAACTGCTTATATTTTTGTTAGGAAGATGGAATAAAACCCACTTAAGCCAAAAACAGGAAAAAAGGGCAGAAGCAAATATTACAACTAATACCATAGATTAGAAATAATATGTTAGCACCAAATTTGATAATATAATAACTTAAAATAGATGAACAAGATTCTGAGTGCATACATCTTGCCACAATTAAATCATGAAGAGTTAGAAAATCTGAGCAAACTAATGATGCAAAATGAGATTGGATATTAAGAAACATCACACTCAAGCAATGTCCTGAAACAAATGCCAATACTGTTGAATTTTACCAACCATTTAAATAAAAAACTAAAGAAATAATTGCATCATATATTACAGCAATAATTTTTGTTATTGAATATTGAGTACTGAAACATTCAGAAATGTAGAATTGTTCTAATGCCAATGCATGCAGCACTTACTACTATGATTCCAAAATCACACAAAAAAGACCACAGACAATGTATTTGATGAACACAGATACAAAATTCTGCAACAAAGCACAAAAAATTCTATTTTAAAAATCACATTAATATATTTGTTCACTGAGATCAAGTGTGTTCACCCCAATGCAAAGATGAATCAACATGTGTAAAAAAATCCATACAGACGGTAGGTTACATAATCAGGATGAAGGAAAACTGATAGTATCCCAAAGTCCTCTATAATAATGAAAACTATGAAGAAAATAGGTATAGAAAAAGCATATATCATAATAATAAAAGCCATAGGAAAGAAATTAAAAAACTAAAGTTCTGAACAGAGAAAAGCTGGTCATTTTCTTACTAAGATCTGGAGCATGTGCCCACTTTTCAAACTTTGATGCAGTAGAATGCTTGAAGTCATAGCCAGATAATTTAGTAAGAGATTTAAATAGAAGGAATTTCAACTCACAAACAAGACAGTCCAATTGTCACTGCTTTCAATGAATGTAGCTTTCTGTTTTTGAAGTCCTTGTAATGGTTAATGTCAGTTGTTAATTAGATGATATCTAGAATTACCTGGGAGATAGTCTGCTGACCATTCTAGTGGAGGATACTTTTGAATATATTACTTGATATTAGAAGACCCATCTCAATTGTGGGAAAGCCCATTCTCTGGGCAGGGGAGCCTCAAGTATAAAAATTGGAGGAAACCAGCTCAGCACTATACATGTACTATTCACTGTCTGTATCATTCACTCTGTCCAACAAGATGTATTTTATTGTATTTTATGGTTTTCTTTGAAGTTATCTTCACTCAGTACCTTTGATTTCTCCATATGAATTTGACTAGCACCCTTTCATTTTCTACTGAAGAGACTGTTTTAGAATGCCTTTTATTAAATTAAATTTTATGATAATTTTATGCATTATATCTACCCTTTCTTCTCTCCTGTCACACTTCCTCCCTGTGCTCACATTCCCTCTCAAAATCCTTGGCCTCCTATTGTAACACACACACACACACATACACACACACACACACACACACACACACACACACACACACAAGTGTTGATCATACTTGTATGTGTTTAGGAATGACCACTTGAAAATGGATAACTTTTCGGGGCCTCATCACATTGTCATCATTAAGACCTAGTTTAGGTGTTCAGATTTTCAGATTTCATGGATGCAGTTACAGAAGACACTATCTCATAGCAGACATCCTGGTCCAGCGGCACTTACAATCTTTCCATCCTTGTGCTGTAATGCTCTCTGAATCTGAAGTACAGATGTTGTGTTGTAGAAATATCAACTGAGGTTGTGAACACTATAGTCAGTTTTTTTTCTTCATTTTGACCAGTTGGAACTTTCACAAACGGTCTCCATCTGCTGCAGAAGAAAACATTTTTTTTTTTTAGATCAGTTTACTGTACCAGGCATTGAGGAAGCTTTAAGTCTAATTAAACAGCTATTGTTACACCCAAGATATAAATGCCACTATTGCAAATTTGGGGATATTTTGCTATGCTGCTTATTGTTGTGGTTTTATAACTGGGTAGTACTATTGATTGTATTTCATCATAGGCAACTTACATGGTACCTTTAGATACTATAAGAGCTAGTATATAGAGCAAAGTCTTACCGTTTATTTCTATCTTGATTTCTCAAAGTCCCATGTCTGAAGTGTATGATATATTCAGCAATAGGGTCTTACCATCAAGTTCTGGGAGGCAGTCAAAGGCAACAGCAATAGGCTGTATTGTTTTTGGAGTCTGTGACTTCCCAGAATAATGACTCAAAGAGATACATTTTCGTGACTGGCACTGGAGTATTTGTTAGATGGTCTATGGCATCAGGTCGTTGAAATCTTTGTGACTATTTTTCTGAGTAAATTTATCTATAGAGAATATCAATGGACTTAGAAATAAGTTTAAATTATTGAAACTTTGAGAAATGTTTAGAAAACATACTCATTGACAAGTAGCATTAGTAATATTCATTAACAAGTAGCGTTAATAGAAATCACATGGGAAGAAAATTGTGTTATCACCATTTTGAAAATAAATAAAAAAGTAAAATATAATACTGACAGAACTTATTTCTTGTCTTAATTTTTAAAATGCTGTTTGTAGCTGCCAAATGGGATTATTTTCTTCACTAAAGTAATCACATGCACTTTAATGATGAGATAATGGAGTAATTATACTTTAAGTATTTTGTCTTTTCATAAATGCATAAAAGTAATAACTTTTTATATATTTTCTCTAAGTCTTCCAAGTATTCACTTTCTAAATCATTCACTGAAGAATAAAAGTACATAGAAATAAACAATTTTAAAATGTCATTTAAAATCTAAACATTCAATACTTATTGTTATATAAAATAATTAAACATGTTGTAGAAATGTAAACATAAATAAAATATAGAATCAAAGGAGCTTAAAATCTAGTTAAAAATATTAAATGTATAAATATACATGTAATATAAGGTAAAACGTAATAAATATAAAATGTAGAAAGATATATTGCAGATGTAAAATAATTAGAATACAGTTTGGTGGTAGAGGGATGTGGAAAATCTCATGGAGAAGAAATTAAATGAACCAAAACTTGAAAAAGTGACATGTGAAAAAACATAAATAAAAGCAAAGGCTTTGTAAGAAAAATCATAGTAGTTATAGTCCTAGGCAAGATTTGGATGTAGCAATATACATTTATAAATCATAAATTCAGAAGAATCACCTGTAGTTTGAGATAAGCCTGGGCTGCATAGTGAGAAATGCTATTAAAAAGAAGACAAAAATGTTATCATATAGGCAAATGTCTTTGTTTCATTTCTGTTAATGAGTTAAACTACCATGACAAAATCAACTTAGAAGAAATTTTTGTTGTTGTTGTTCTTTATTAAGAATTTTTTTTTATTCATTTTACATACCAACCACAGATCCCCCTCTTCTCCCTCCTCTCCACTCCTCAAGCCCTCCCTGCCAAATCACCCTCCATTCCCTCCTCTGAAAAAGCAAGGTCTCCCATAGGGATTCAGCAAAGACTAGTACATCCCGCTGAGGCAGGTAAAAGCCCCTGCACCAAGGCTGTGCAAGGCATCCCACCATAAGTAATGGGCTCCAAAAAGCCAGCCCATGCACCAAGGATGGGCCTGATCCCACTGCCAGCCCCTCCCCACCAAAGCAAACCACACTACACAACTGTCTCTCCCATGCTGAGGGCCTAGTCCAATCCCATGGAGGCTCCACAGCTGTCAGTCTAAAGTTCATGAGTTCCCACTAGCCCAGCTAGGAGTCTCTGCATCTTTCACCAAAATGATCCCGATTCACCCTGCCACACACACCCATAGAATTCCTTCCCTCTTCCCTCTCCCCAACTGGACCCCCAGAACTTGGCCTTGCACCTGGCTGTGGATCCCTGCATCTGTCTCCATCAGCCACTGGATGAAAGCTCTATGATGATAGCCAGGGTGTTTGCCAATCTGAACACTGAGGTAAGTCAGCTCAGTTACTCTCTCCACTATTGCTAGTAGTTTAAGCTGGAGTCATCCTTGTGGATTCCTGGGAACTTCCCTAGCACCAGGTTTCTCCATATCCCCATGATGTCTCCCTCAATCATGATATCTCTTTCACTGCTCTCCCATTCCGTCCCTGTTCCAGCTCGACCATCCTGTTCTCTTATGTTCTCATCTCATATCCCCTACCCTCTATTGTCCCCCATCCACTCCCAGTTTACTCATGGAGATCTCATCTATTTCCGCTTCCCAGGGTGATCCATGTGTCCCTCTTTGGGTCCTCCTTGTTAGCTAGCTTCTCTGGAGCTGTGGGTTGTAGTCTGATTATTCTTTGCTTTACATTTAGTATTTACTTATGAGTGAGTACATATGATGTTTGTCTTTCTGAGTCTGGGTTACCTCTCTCAGGATGATATTTTCTAGTTCCATCAATTTGCCTGCAAATTTCATGATGTCATTGTTTTTCACTACTGAGTAGTACTCCATTGTGTATATGTACCACATTTTCTTTATCTGTTCTTCAGTTGAGGGGCATCTAGGTTGTTACCAGGTTCTGGCTATTATGAATAATGCTGCTATGAACATAGTTGAGCAAGTGACCTCGTGGTATGATGAATTCCTTGGGTACCAGCAGTGGAGGAGTGTTCCCCTTGTGCCCCATCCTCTCCAACATAGGCTGTCATCAGTGTTTTTGATCTTAGCCATTCTGACAGGTGTAAGACGGTATCTAAGATCATTTTGATTTTCATTTCCCTGATGACAAAGGATGTTGAGCAATTTTTTAAATGCCTTTCAGCCATTTTGAGATTTTTCTGTTGAAAATTCTGTTTAACTCTGTAGCCCATTTTTTGATTGGATTGTTTGGTGTTTTGATGTCTAGTTTCTTGAGTTCTTTATATATTTTGGAGATGTCTCTATCAGATATGGGGAATGGTGAAGACCTTTTCCCATTTGGTAGGCTGTTATTTTGTCTCATTTACTATGTCCTTTGTCTTACAGAAACTTCTGTTTCAGGAGGTCCCATTTATGAATTGTTGCCCTCAATATCTGTGCTACTAGTGTTATATTTAGGAAATGGTCTCCTGTGCCATTGTGTTCAAGACTGCTTCCTACTTTCTCTTCAGTCAGGTTCAGTGTAACTGGATTTATATTGAGGACTTTGTTCCACTTGGACTTGAGTTTTGTGAATGGAGATAGATATGGATCTATTTGCAATCTTCTACATGTAGATATCCAGTTATGCCAGCACCATTTGTTGAAGATGCTTTCTTTTTTCCATTGTACAGTTTGGGCTTCTTTGTCAAAAATCAGGTGTTCATAGGTATGTGATTAATGTCAGGGTCTTCAATTTGATTCCATTGGTCCACATGTCAATTTTGTGCCAATACTAAGCTGTTTTTTATTACTATTGCTCTATAGTAGAGCTTGAGGTCAGGGATGGTGATGCCTCCTGAAATCGCTTTATTATAAAGGATTGTTCTAGCTATCCTGAGTTTTTGTTTTCCATATGAAGTTGAGTATTGTTCTTTCCAGGTCTGTGAAAAATTGAATAGGGATTTTGATGGGGATGCACTGAATCTGTGGATTGCTTTTTGTAAGATTACAATTTTTACAATGATAATCCCATCTATCCATGAGAATGGGAGATCTTTCGATTTTCTGATATCTTCTTCAATTTCTTTCTTCAGAGACTTAAAGTTCTTGTCAAACAGGTCTTTCACTTGCTTAGTTAGAGTTACCCCAAATAGTTTTTATTATTTGGGCTATTTTAAAAGGTGATTGAAGGATATAGCTACCTCTCTATTCACACCTAGGACACTAGGTAGCTGTTTTGAAATTTGCTTAGATTTCTACTGTTCTACACGGAATTGGTAAGTCACAACATATCAGATATTTTAAAGGAAACTATTTAAAAGAGAAATTTTTTTCCACATTAAAAAATGGGTTTTATGTGTACATTGGAAGAAAATTGGGTTTTGTTTGAAATTTTAGGCAAGGTAACTATATCCTTCAGGTGATGTTTCTCTGATTTTTTTCTCAGCCCATTTATTATTTGTATATAGGAGAGCAACTGATTTTTTTTAGTTAATCTTGAATCCTGCCACATTACTGAAGGTGTTTTTCAACTGTAGGAGTTCCTTGGTAGAAATTTTGGGGTCACTTATGTATATTATCATATCATCTGCAAATAGCTAAAGTTTGAATTCTTCCTTTCCAATTTGATCCCCTTGATCTCCTTTTGTTGTCTTATTGTTCTAGCTAGAACTTCAAGTACTATCTTGAGTAGATATGGGGAGACCAGACAGCCTTGTCTTGTTCCTGATTTTGGTGGAATCACTTTGAGTTTCTCTCTATTTGATTTGATGTTGGCTGTCAGCTTGATGCAAATTGACTTCATTATGCTTAGGTATATTCTTTGTATTCCTGTTCTCTCCAAGATCTTTATCATGAAGGGATATTGGATTTTGTCAAAGGTTATTTCAGCCTCCAATAAGATGATCATGTGTTTGCTTTTTTTTCTTTCAGTTTGTTTATATGGTGCATTACATTGACAGATTTTCATATGATGAACCATCCTTGCATCAGTGGGTTGAAACCTACTTGATCATGGTGGATAATTGTTTTGATGTGTTCTTGGATTCAGTTTGCCAGTATTTTATTGAGTATTTTTGCATCAATGTTCATGAGGGAGATTGGTCTGTAATTCTCTTATTTGTTGCATCTTTGTATAGTTTGGGTATCATGGTAACTGTAGCCTATAAAAGGAGTTTGGCAATCTGTTTCTATTGTGTGGAACAATTTGAAGAGAATTGGTATTAGCTTTTCTTTGAAATTCTGTTAGAATTTTGCACTGAAACCATCTGATCCTTGACTTTTTTGGTTGGGAGACTTTTAGTGACTGTTTCTATTTCCTTGGGGGCTATAGGTATATCTAAATTGTTTATCTGGTCTTGATTTAATTTGGGTATATGGTACCTATCCAGAAAATTGTCCATTTCTTTTAGAATTTCCAATTTTGTGGAGTACAGGTTTTTGAAGTATGGCCTGATGATTCTCTGAATTTCTTCGTTGTCTGTTGTTATGTCTCCCTTTTCATTTCTGATTTTGTTAATTTGGATGATCTCTCCCTTCCTTTTGTTTAGTTTGGATAAGGGTTTGTCTATCTTGTTGGTTTTCTCAAAGAACCAACTCTTCGTTTCATTGATTCTTTGTGTCATTCTTTTTGTTTTTATTTTATCGATTTCAGCCCTCAATTTGATTATTTCCTGGCGTCTATTCCTCCTGGGTGAGTTTGCTTCTTTTTGCTTTAGCGCTCTCAGGTGTGCTGTTAAGTTGCTAGTGTGAGATTTCTCCAATTTCTTTATGTGGGCATTTAGCACTATGAATTTTCTTCTTAGCACTACTTTCATAATGTCCCATAAGTTTGGGTGTGTTGTGCATTAATTTTCATTGAATTCTAGGACGTCTTTAATTTCTTTATTTCTTCATTGACCCATTGGTGATTCATTTGAGCACTATTCATTTTCCACAAAATTGCAGATTTTCTGAAACTGGTGCTATAATTCCATCCCTGCCTGACCTGCCTTTCCCCAAATATCACTGTGTCTTAGCCCCCAACTTCTGAGGACGTCCTCACTCAACAATTCAACCTGCCAGAGCACCAGGAAGGCTAGCCATAGACCTCCACTCTCTATGTTACACCAGACCCAATCCCTCAGGCTCCCACCTAGTGCTGCAACAGAACAGCGGCAGTAGCCTCATTCTCATACTGCCCGCATCACCTGTGCATTCCAGGGACCCTCTGATGTCCCTCCCCAATTTGTTACATCCCAGCCTTCAACACCAACAGACATTCCCTGAGAACATACTAGCTGAATAGGTTAGTAAAACAGGGAGCACAGGGCCATTACACACTTAAGAATTCAAGAGAGGAAACAAAGACCATGGAACGAAACACCCACTAAACAAAGATATTGAAAATCAATTTCAGGAAAATGAATGGGTACAAGATAAACTAAGAAATATCAATATACCTATATATAAATGACAAAGACTGAGGAATAAATCAGTGGAAAAAAATTCCTTCACAATAGTCTCAAATAATATAAAATATCTTTGGGTACTCTAACCACACAAGTGAAAGACTTGTATGATATAAACTTCAAAACTGATGAAATTGAAAAAGATATCAGAAGATGGGAAAATCTCCCAAGTTCATGGATCTGGATTAGAATTAGCATATTAAAAATTGTCATCCTACCAAAAGCAATCTACAAGATTCAATGCAACCCCATCAAAATTCTGACACAATTTGTTTTTACAGACCTTGAAAAGACAATTCTTAGCTACATATGGGAAAAAATGAACAACAACAACAACAACAAAAAGAACAAGTAACCAAAAACATTCTTGAACACAAAAGAACTGCTGGAGGAGGAATCATCATTCCAGATTTCAAGTGTACTACACAGCTATAGTAATTAAAACTGCATAATATTAGCATAAAAACAGACATGATGATCAATGGATTTTAATTGAAGATTGCAGACATAAATCCACACACCTATGGACATCTGATTTTTGATGTCCATAGTATTTCAGAAATACTCACTGAAAAAATAAGTCATCATCTTCAACAAATGGTGGTGATCAAACTGGATATCTGCATGTAAAAGAATATAAATAGATCCATATTCATCACCCTGTACAAAACTAAATAAAGTCCAAGTTGATCAAAGGCTTCAACATACAGCCAGAGACTCTGAACCTGATAGAAAAGAATATGGGGAATAGCTTTGAATGAATTGGCACAGGAGACAACTTTCTGAACAGAACACCAATAGTGCAGGCACTAAAATCAACAATTAGCAAAAAGGACCTCATGAAACTGACAAGCTTCTGTAAGGCAAAGGACAAGATCAATCAGACAAAATGTCAGCCCACAGAATGGGAAAAGGTTTTTACTACCTCCACATCCAATAGACGACTATAGAACTCAAGAAAGAAGATATCTGAAAACCAAATAATTCAATTTAAAATTGAAGTACAGATCTATATAGAGAATTTTTAATAGAGGAATCTCAAATGGCTGAGGAACACTTAGAGAAATGTTCAACATTCTTAGCTATTGGGAATTGCAAATCAAAACTACTTTGTGATTCCAAGTTACCCTTGTCTGAAGTGATAAGATAAAAAACCTAAGTGACAGCTCATGCTGGTTAGGATGTAAAACAACACAAAGAATCCTCCATTCATTGTAGGAATGCGAACTTGTATAGCATCATGGAAATCAATATGATGGTTCCTCAGAAAATTGGGAATTGTTCTATATCAAGACCTAGCTATAATACTCTTGGTTATATATCCAAATGATGCTTGATCCTACCACAAGAGCACTTGCTCAACTGTATTCATTGTATTTTTATTCATAATAGCCAGAAACTGTAAACAACCTACATTTCCCTCAATAGAAGAATCAATAAAGAAAATGTGGAACAATGGAGCATGACTCAACTTTTAAATACATACAATGGAGCATGACTCAAGAGTTAAAAAAAATTACCCAGTCCCAGAAACACAAATATGGTATGTATTCACTTATAAGTGGGTATTAGTTATTAAATATAAGATAACCAAGCTACAATTCATAAACTAGAAAGGTTAGGTAAAGAGGAGAGCTTGGGGGCGGGGCAGGGGAAGTGTTGCATAGATCTCCTTGGTAAAGGGAAATAGAGCAGATTTCGTGTGGACTGGTGGGTGGGGACTGGAGCAGGAAGGATCAGGTGAGAGGAAGATGGGACAGAGGGAGGAGTACAGGGAGAGAAGGCTATAATTGGAGGCATTTTCAAGGCAGTGTGGAAATCTAGTGCAGTAGAAACTTCCTGAAATCTATGAGGGTGATTCTAGACAGATCTTTTAATAATGGGGGATGCTGAATCTGAATTGGCCTGGGGATGCTGAATCTGAATTGGCCTCCTCTTATATCCAAGCAGTCCCCAGTCAGGGGACTGAGTTTCCTTGGAGAGCCCCCAACAACCTAGGCTGATGCTAGGCCAGAGAATTGCTCTCTGCAAACTGACAGTGGGGCCCCATTGCAAAGGACACCATCCATACATCTTATTGAGCATGGAAAGGTCAAGCTGGTTCCTGTTTGGATCCTTGACCCCTACATTCTGATATCTTTGGTGCATAAAGGTACTCTGCAGGGTACCAAAAGAGAAATGTGGACACCAACCTAGCCACAAAACCTTTGACCTATAATCTGTCATGTCTGTAAGATCTTCTGGGACAATGACGGAACAGAACTTGTGGGAGTGGTCAACTATGTCTGATTTAACTTGAGGTCCATGTCAGGAGAGGGAGTCCATGCCAGACACTGGATGGCTAGAAACCGGAGAATAGAGAGCTCAGAGATCGAGGGTAGAACCCAAGATAATCGATCTCAAAAAAAAAAAAATCAAATAAAATCAATGAAATGATTCCTAAAGACATTCCATTATACTTACAACAGTTCCTTGTCCAGTCATCATCTGAGAGGCTTCCCTTGGTAGCAGATACAGAGATCCACAGCCAGGCATTCAGAGAGAGAGAATCTAAATTGGAGGTCTCCATTGGGTCCCACCCCTGGGAGCTCAGGGAATCCCATGGGAAAGAGGTTAGAAAGATTGTAGATACCAGAAGGGATGGGAAACACCAGGAGAACAGAGTCCACTGAATCAATAAGTAGGGTTCATATGAGACCACAGAGACTGAAGGTACAAGCATGGGTCTGCACCAGGTCTTCTGCATATATGTTGTGGCTTTTAGCTTGGTGTTTCTGTGAGACTCCTAATGGTGGGTGTGAGTGTGTCTCTGATTCCTTTGCCTGATCTTGGGGCTCTTCTTTCCCTTGGGTTTCCTTGTCCAGCCTTGGTATGAATGCTTTTGCCTTATTTTAATTGTATTTTGTCTTGTCGTATTGGGTTGTTGTGTCTTGAAGGACTGCTCTTTTCTGATGGGAGATGGATCGGGACTGGAACTAGGGAAGAAGTGAAGAGTTGGTAGGAGGGGTGGCAGGGTGATGGGGGGCATGGAGGGAAGGGAAACTGTGGCGGGGATCTATTGTATGAAAAGAGAGTCTATTTTAAATATATATATATATCATCATGAATTTGTGGTAGGATTGCTGGGATCCAGTTATCCTTGTCTGTTATTATACTGGTTATCCTTGACTGTTCTTATACTGTCATTTAGGCATCTGCATTTGGAAAGATTGTAATTCTAGCTGCTAATATCTGTGTGTTTCATTTTTTTTTCTTTGTTGGGTGTGTATTTAGTTGTTTGGTTTCTGTTTCCCTCTTTGGTTCTTAGGAGAATGTTATGTCTGTAGGTGTTGCTTAGTAGGAAATTCTTCTGGGCCATTGGGGGTTCCTGTTAAATGTATTTCTTGGTATTGGGAGGTGACACAGAGAATGACAATCAGGGCTGCGGGCTGTGAGTGAGCTTTTCAAGAGTGAGGAAAGCATGGTGTTTCACCAGGATCTGCTTAGTGCCTGTCCCTTGAGAAGGAGTTGGAGGAATGAGGGGAGAACACAGCAGGTGGTCTGCTACAGAGCTGGGCATGAGACCAGGGGATTACGCTTCCTCCTTTTCTGACACCACCTTCTCCAGTAGGCCATCTCTGTTTTCCCATCAATCATCATTGCCTCCCATCACTCTCCTCTATCAATTAGGAGCTCCTGGCACTGTTATATGTTATCACATTGTTCCTGGGTATTTCTATTATTAACTCATGGGAAAAAATGACTGGTTATCTAGACCCTCACATAAGATTGAAATTTTAAGTTGAAAGGCTATGATTTATAAGTCACGTCACTTTGCAGCACTTGAAACCTGAAAGGCATTCATTGTGTACTAATTGATTCTGTGGATCAGAATGAGAGTAGTAATAAAGCAGTAGCTGTCTGAATTGATTGTCAGAAGGATGGTGAGTCCATGGAGAAAAACAGGGAATGCAAAAATCACATGTATCTGGAGGAGTAAGCTGGTGAATTGATTCAGCCATGCTGGATGTATGATTCTATCTATAATGAGTATAGTAAAGAACTTGAGTGGATGGAAGTCAGGAAGCAATGTACTTCACCAAATCACTAAAGCTACAACTGTCTAGAAAATTTTAAAGAATGTATAGGGAGAGAGAGAGAGAGAGAGAGAGAGAGAGAGAGAGAGAGAGAGAGAGAGAGAGAGAGAGAGATGAAACTGTAGATTCCTCAGCAAAAGGCAAAACTTGTATGAAGAAATTAATATTAAAGGTAATTTGGGGCTGAGTCATACTGTGTTCTTTGAAACAACCACAGTTATTTTTTAACTTCTTCATACAGGTTTTGGCATCAATATACCTTAAATGATAGGAAACATCAAAAGTCAGCATATAAATGTTTGTTTAGGGATATATCCATATATAGCTCACATTTTGAAGTAAGGAAAATTCCTGAACTTACACAAAATCTTTATTTACATTTCATTATCTACATTTAATAATTATATATTTGTATTGTCTCATGTGTTGTGTACTGGTATTTTCATAGAAACACATACAGTTCACAGAAATATAGAGATAATCATCTTAAAGTCTTAGTTATAAAACTGAATTTCAAATGAGGTTCCTGTGTGAATATTTGCACAACACTAAATATTTGTCAGCCATGCTCATCATCACCAACAGATGTTGGCATTTTGATTTTTGTGTAGAATATATAAATGCAAACAAAAAAAAATAATGGCTTTTGAGAAATAGCCTGTCAACATGAAGATAAAACTTTGTTCTAATTTTCATTCTATGTAAATGTTGTCAAATAAATTTAATTAGGCTAGTGACTTTATAACATATTTTTGTGTTATTATTTGTAGCACAATCTAGGAACAATATCTAATTAAATAAAAATAAATACTACCAACATTGGTAGCTGGCATAATCCTGATTTATTATGTAAAGGATAAATGTTCCATAATTGGAAATCTTTAAACATGAAGAAAAACACACCTGTGACATTTCAGCATTTTTATGAACATTCCAGTAAAAATAGCTATTCTGAATTTAAAAACATAGAAGCACATAACTTACTATAATGAAAACTAAATGTGTTATCTGCAAAATAATCCATATCTGCTAACATTTGATTTCTCTAAATATTTCAGAGAGAACACTAAAAAATATATTATTAACTTGACATTAGATATATGACAGTAATTAATGAGTAATTGCTGTGGGAAAGAAACTTTAGGTGACTGTCCAGGTTGCCAGCTGTCTCTGTCTACTCTTACAAGACTCCTGAAAGTTGCTTGTGTCCTTCTCCTGTTTCTCAGGTAATATATCCTTCTGATGTCTTTGATGTAGTTGAAGACTAAATAATTATTATTTTTCCTTATTTATGATAAAAGATAAATTAGATATGAAACCTTAGACTCACAAATATAAGATAGGATATCTTCTTTAATTTTGCCAAATATAATTAGACTAGTTATTATAAATAGACTAGATATTGTAACAGTAATTCTTGCTTTATAATTACTTTGTTATCTTTAATTTTACTATGTGAAAATTAAAACCTTCCTTTTTTGAAAAAAAAAGAAAAGGAGAAGTGCTGTGGGATGTTCTGTATATTAAATGTGTTGCTCTGATTGGCTAATAAACAAAACACTGATTGGCCAGTAGCCAGGCGGGAAGTATAGATGGGACAAGGAGAGGAGAATTCTGGGAACAGGAAGGTTGAGGCAGAGAGAAGCTGCCAGCCGCCACCATGAATAGCAACATGTAAAAGACACTGGTAAGCCACCAGCCATGTGGCAACTTATAGATTAATAGAAATGGGTTAATTTAAGTAAGAAGAGGTAGATAACAAGAAGCCTGTCACGGACATACAGTTTGTAAGCAATATAAGTCTCTGTGTGTTTATTTGGTTGGGTCTGAGCAGTTATGGGACTGGCAGGTGAAAGAGATTTGTCCTGACTGTGAGCCAGGCAGGACCAGAAAAACTCCAGCTACAAGTAATGATAAATATATGACACTTTTTAAATTTAACAGTAAATTTTAGAAGCAAGTTTTGCCTTAGCAATATTTTTTCCTATGTATTCAGTGTCTTTGCTATACTTGAATATTCTTTCCTTAAGGAAAATGTTAAGCATTTCTGTAATTCATTTTCTAATAAGGATTAAGATTAAGACCCTAAGAGATTTAAATGACTGTGTTCCTCCAGTCCATGCCTTTGCTTTCAGAAACAATATACAGTCTTACTAGCTTATAAGTTCATGAATCACTTCCTCTCAGTTCCAGAGGTTCCAGGTAAAGATGGCCAAAGACCCTCTTCCTGCCTTGTACATAACAGCATCTTTATTTTTAAACATTAGACAAAGTGGGCAGAAATTTGAGGCATATTTTAACAAAGGTATTCCTCCCTTTCATCCTCATCATATAATTTAGACATTTCTGCTGAAATATAACATTTGCACATTTTATAGCATATGACATGATAATCCAATACAAGTAGGAAATGTGTAGTGATCAAATCAAGGAGATAACCATTTTCATCTCTTCAAATGTTAATGATTTCTACACACTGAGAATTTCATAATTTCTGGTCATTTCAAAAGTATCACATATTGTTGTAACCAGTAATAACCCTTCTGTGCTATGGAAAACCAAAACTAATTTTTCTCTATACTTATTTTTAATTATTTCTTTTTTCTTTTCTTTCTTACTTTTTTTTGTTTGTTTTGTTTTTGGAGATTGTGGAATAATTGTTTAATTCCCCTTCTTTTTTCTCCCTCCAAATCCTCTCATGTGCTCCCCTTACTCTCTTTCAAATTCATGAACTCAGTTCTTTGTTCATTAATTGTTATTGTAGACGTAAGTACATACATACACACACACACACACACACACACACACACACACACACACACACACACATCATGTAAATACCTAAATAAATAAGTACAACTTGCTATCTCTATGTAATGCGACTTGTTCATGTGTTTTCCGGAGTGACCATTTAATTGGATAAGCAATTGATATTCTCTTCTCTGGGGAAGAGTATTTACTCTGAACTCAATATTCCTTAGGAGCCTATAGTTCTTTATTCTGGAATGAGGCCTCCTAAGCTTTCTTCATCCACATTAGAATGTCTGTTGCTGTTGTCCTTGTTCAGCTCATGTTTACTCAGTCATGTTGGTGGAAGTTTTGGGGTATAGCTTCTTGTAACCCCTCTTAGATCACTAATGATAAAAAATTGTCACCTTTCAAGTATCATGATTTCAAATTGTTGATGCATAGAATTTTCCTGAATGCAATACCTAATTGACATGAACCTCCCAAGAATATATACAGAAAACAGAATTTTAGGAAATTTTTATGAGTTTGCATACTTTCTGCTAAACAATATAAATATTTTTAGCCAAAATTTGCCACAATTTTTAGTTGCTTTACTGGTGTATGGAAGTGTAGATTTCCCACTGTATCACAACTAACCTATATTATGAATAAATTTTTGCTAGCCTATTTGCAATAGATCGGAAAATTTTTTTAAATCTCAATGCCTGTAAAAGTAGCCTGCTGTAGTGGAACTTGTGGCAAAGGTATGTTGAAGATGTGGAGGCAGGAGGATAATAAGTTTGAGGCCAGCCTGGGCTAGAGAGATAGATGGCTCAGTGATTAAGAGCAGATACTATAGCAGAGGACCTGAGTTTAATTCCCAGCACCCAAATGGGGTTGCTCACAACTGTCTATAACTTTCATCCAGGGGACACAATGCCACATCATAACATCTGGGTGCCTCTGTACTCACATAAGTGTACACATACAATGATTTTGTATTATATAAACAACAAGTCTTATTTAGATATACAAATACATAAATAATTATGTGTATGTACATAATTATGTTATACAGAATTAAAAATAAAATAAATGATTTTTAAGAATTTTTTATGTCAATATACCTGGTAGAATACATATGCTTTATATATTTGAAACTGACATCCTTGCTTATATTCTTTTGATTACTTTTATTTTAGTTCTTTGGTAATTTTGTACAATGTGTTTTGATCATATTCGGCCCCTCCCCCTACACTTCCCAAGTCTGCTATGCTGCTTTTAACTATCCTAGCTTATGGCCTCTTTTTCTGTTTGTTTTTGTTTCCTTATACTAATCTGCCACTTCTGGCTCTCATACACTTCATGTCCCATCTTCTACAATGACCACTGAGAAGAAGGGGTGTGATAGAGATTTTGGATTTGAGGCTAAGCATTCTGTAGTCCTCATTCTTTGCGTTTTGCCTAATTATGATTCTCTGTGCTAAATTACCATTTACTATAAATAGAAACTTTATATTACCTCTGATGTGGTTTAAGAGAGCATTTATCTCTGGGTATAATGATAAGCCATTAGAAATTGGTTTAATACTGTGACATTTAGCGGGATAACTGTATTAGCTCCTCCCCTAGGGCATATGACATTTTAGACACAAATTCTTGGCTCCAAAATGGTGCCAGATATAGATTTCATCCTGTTCAGTAGTACTTAAATCTAATTAGAAAGTGGTTGGTTACACCCATGATGATCATGCCACTATTAAACCCTTGGGTGTGTTGTTGCTAGAGTTTTCCTGCCTTGCCCACAGTCAGGACAAATCTCTGTCACCCGCCAGTCCCACAGCCGCTCAGACCCAACCAAGTAAACACAGAGACTTTTTTTTTTTTTTTTTTAATGCAAAAGAGAAAGCCGAGAGGTCAGAGCTCAGAGCCAAAATCTCACCCTTCTGCCTGCGATGTCCCAGCTTCCCGAATGAGCGCTCTATTTCCTGTCTGTTAGTCTATTTAAAGAGACAGAACAAGCCACAGCTATCTCACCTCACCAGTTCCTCAGCTGGTCCTGTTTTATTTTGCTTACAAACTGCATGGCCGTGGCAGGCTTCCTGCTAACTGTCCTTATCTTGCTAACTGTGCTTTTATCTTAAATTGATCCATTTCCATACATCTATACCTTGCCATGTGGCTGGTGGCTTACTGGCGTCTTCACATGCTGCTGGTCATGGCAGCGGCTGCAGCGTCTCCTTCTGCCTTTCTGTCCTTTTATTTCTCCTGTTAGTCCCGCCTATCTTTCCTGCCTAGCCACGGCCGATCAGGTTTTATTTATTAACCAATCAGAGCAACTTGACATACAGACCATCCCCCAGCACAGCCAAGTGCAGACCATCTCAAACACCTGCACTCAGGCCCATGGTCCTAATCATCCTCTATATGGACCTGCTGGGTAACGCCACAAAGAACCTGAGAATGGGCTCCCACAGGACATACAGAACATCCCACAGCAGTGTGTCTTGTCAGGTCAGTCATTATCATAGCTCACAAGATTCACAGCTGGGTAAATTTCATCATTACTTTTCTAGTCTGGTAGCATTTATGGCACCTTCAAGTGCTATGGAATCTTGCTAATAGTGATGAAGCTTCCAGGTCAGGACCAGATTGACTTACATTTTTATTTTTCTTATATTTAACTTATTATAGGTAGTTGAGAGACATGTTTTGTTAATCTGTTTTAAAGAAAATTAATTGTATCTTTTTTTATTTTTACCTTTTCCCATGATATAGAATGATAAATTACCTTTGTATGACAAAAACTCTATATCATTAACTGCACATAGCATAAAGACAATTACTAGTGAATAAATAAAACGTTTCACATGTACTTTTGATTAATAATGTGGACTTCCTCTTTCCATCAGTGCAAAGATTTTCACTGGGACATATAGAATTGAAATTAGTACATTAATAGGATAGATGCTAAAAATACAACTATTACCTTAAAATTACATATTTAAATACATTCTCTTTTTGTTTTCAGTGCTGTTCTCAGGAGATTTTAAAAACAGGAAGCATGTGCACATTTAAAAAATGTTTTCATAATAATTGTATAGTGATAGTTAATATTTTGATTGATACTTGAATCAGGATATTCTCAGAAATTGGAAATGTCTTTGATTCAAAAACATTTTTAATTATGACTTATAAAATCATTGGATTTCTAACATGATAGGTATTCAATGCTGAGAAGCTGTTGTGTGAAGACTGCATTCATGATCTATAAAAACTACATCAGGATTGACAGCATCATCCAAGTAAGCCACATTTAAATTCAGTGATTAAAATTCAGTGAACTTTTAAGAGTTCTACATTCTGCAGTTTTCTAGTAAATTAATACATTGAAACAATTCCAATAGATGTAAATTTCAAAATATTCTGATTATATGCCACACTTGAAATAAAGATGATTTTCTTCAGAAAGAGAAAAAGGGAACTAAATGCTCACAGGTGTCTAAACACTTACCTGTGCTGGATTTATATAGACTGACATTCAGCATCAGGGTTCTTCTACATGCAAGTCCTCTAAGGAAAGTCAATCCATTCATTCAGAAGCACTTAATTTGACAGAAGCTTAACTTCTTTATCAACAATTTAAAGACCTATTCTTTTTTCATGCTCCTTTTTGCCGTAACTCACCCAGCATCATCAAATGTCTCTACTTAATAATTTTATTCCAGATATCCTGACAGCATGCCAAGTTACAATTTTATTATTTATGTTAAGAAAATAAAGTGTTTTATATCCATGACAGAGTTAGTTAAACAGCAGGTGTATTTTCTTAGGTTAAACACTTATACACATTTTTTTTTCCTCAGTCATTAGTCAGTGTCACGTGAAATCTTCCCAGTGAAGAACTTGGTGCTTGAGGGTACCTTACACCTTTCTTGGAAAGATAAACCCTAAAGATGTTGTGTCCTCTTCTAACTGCTCCTAAAAAAAAAAAATACAGAATCATTGTTTCTTCTTTTGAATTCAGGAATCTTGGGTGTGGCCTAGGTGTAAGACAATATAATATATTCACCAGCTCATTTTGGATGGACCTAAACTCTTAGGCTATCTACTCGTGGTATTAGAAAATATAATTATTTCTAGAAAGAAAACTTTTCAGTACTATCAGAACTGAATAAAATAAAATCTTAATCTAACAGACAAATAGGATACTGTTCTAAAGTCTATAGTATTTTGCAGAATGTCCAGGCGACATCTCGACCTGCTGTAGCAGGAAGCCATCTAGTATGTATATTACATTTCTAGAAAATGTGTTTTTCTGTGTACCTTTTCCATACATTTTCTGTCTTCACAAATACTCTGAAACTACATTTTCTCACAAACCAACACTTCCTATATTTTGTTATGTACTTAAGTGAGACACCCTGAACTTAAAGAATCCCACACCTGCCAGATTTGGCAAATATCAAACTAAAGAAAAAGGAAGGCACTGGGCTGTGTATGAAGTAGCAGGAAAGCAGAAACCGACAGAAGTCTGACAATACTAAACTAAACTTATATAAGCACCCTTAGTAGGCATCTTAGAGCCTCTCTGCTTATCCACTGAAATCTTTCTTGAAATGTTCAATATAGTCCAAGTTTTCCATTCGTTTAATAAATTATCAGATGATTAATATTGCAAAATACTGGATTAGTCTGTGAAGATCAGGAAAAAATGAAGAGGGTAAGAGACACAATCTACAAAAAGAAAGAAGTGCTGGGCGGTGATGGCACACACCTTTAATCCCAGCACTCAGGAGGCAGAGCCAGGCAGATCTCTGTGAGTTCGAGGCCAGCCTGGGCTATCAAGTGAGTTCCAGGAAAGGCACAAAGCTACATAGAGAAACCCTGTCTCAAACAAACAAACAAACAAGCAAAACAAACAAACAAAAAAGAGAGAAAGAAGTACTTTGAAGTTTAATTTGAAGCCTATTCTAGAATTTTCCAGGCAAACTGGGATCATAGGTGAGGCAACAGATATCAGCATCAGGGAGCTTTCAGATATGGGAGTAATGCACAGAATTTTTTTTTTTTAAGCATGTATTACAAGAGTTAGAAACACTCTGGAGAATGTAAGATAGGGTGTAAAACCATTTGAGTGGTAGTTCAGATAGCACTTGGGCAGGTAATACATTGAATTGTTTTAAGGCTGGCGTGGTGAGAGCCTTCTACTTCCAGTGAGATTCACAGGGAAACACTGAGCCAGAAAATTTGCAAAAACAGAAACAAAAGGAAGGAAGTAAAAGGAAGAATTAGAACAACATGAAAGTTTCTTTTTTTATATATCTTTTTTCTTTTTATTTATTCTCTTATACCATACATCCATACCACATCCTCCCATCCTTCCACTCGTCCCATTCCTACCCCCCTCTCCAGATCCATTGATTCTCAGTTTCCTTTCAGAAAACAAACAAACAAACAAACAAAAACAGGGCTCCCAGGTATAGCAACTGACCGTGGCATAACAAGCTGCAGTAAGACTAGGCACAATCCTCCTATCAAGGCTGGAGGAGTCAACCCAGTCAGAGAAAAGGGTCAGAAGAGCAGGCAAAAGAGTCAGAAACACCCTGACTCCCACTGATAGAAGGGCCACAGAAACCCCAAGCCAAACAATCACAACATATTCGCAGTATCATGCCATCTCCATGATTGTTGCTTCAATCTCTGTGACCCCTTTGAGCCCTGCTTAGTTGATTCTTTAGGCCATGTTCTTCTGGTGTCTTAGAGCCCCCTCGTTCCTACGATTGTTCCTGTGGGGTTCCCTGAGCTCCACCTAATGTTTGGCTGTGGGTCTGTCTCTTTGTTGGCTACTGGAGGAAGCCTCTTTGATGACTCATGGCTAGGCACCAATGTATGATTATAGCAGAATATCATTAAGAGTCATTTCATTGACTGTTTTTTTTTTTGTTGTTGTTGTTGTTTTGGTTTGGTTTTTCCAGTCCTGTTTGGTTCTAGCCTATGTCTCTGGGCCAACCAGCTTCCTGTTCCTGGTCAGGCCTGGGCTCCCTCTTGTGGAGTGGGCCTCAAGTTTGACTAGTCATCAGTTGGCCACTACCACAAGCTCTGAGTCATAATTGTCCCAGCACATTTTGCAGGCAGGGTAGGTTGTAGGTTGAAGGCTTTGTGGCTTGGTTGGTGTCTCAGTCCCACCTCTGGAAGCCTTGTCTGGTTAGAGAAGAAGGTCGATTCAGGCTTCTAATCCTCCATTACTCACTGCAGTCACTCTCAGAGATTTCAGGAAGTCTCCACTGCACTAGGTTTCCATATTGCTCCCCCAAATGCCCCCAATTACAGATGTCTCTCCTAGTACTCTCTCCCTCTCTCAGCCCCTCCCTCTCTGGCCCGATCCCTCCTGTTTTCATCCCCATCCACACCATTCCACCCCATAAATCTATTTTATTTTCCTTGCCTGGGGAGATCCATGCATCCTCCCTTGAGCCCTTCTTGTTACTTAGCCTTTCTAGGTCTGAGGATTGTAGCATGATTATCATTTACTTAACAGCTAATGTCCACGTATAAGTCAGTACATACCATGCTTTTCTTTCTTGGAATGGGTTAACTCACTCAAGATGATTTTATTTCTAGTGCCATGCTTTTGCCTGCAAATTTCATTGTGTACTTGTTTTTAAACAGCTGAGTAATACTCCATTGTGTAAATGTACCACATTTTGTTATCCATTCTTTAAGAGACACCTAGGTTGATTCCAGTTTCTGGCTATTACAAATAAAGCTGCTGTGAGCATAGTTGAGCAAGTGTCCTTATGGTATGGTAGAGTGTCCTTTGGGTATATGCCCAAGCATGGTACAGTTGGGTCTTGATACAGATCAATTCCCAATCTTCTGAAGAACTTTAATATTGATTTCCATAGTGGCTGTGTAAATTTGCATTTCCACCAGCAATAGAAGAGTCTTCCCCTTGCTTAACATCCTCACCAGCCTGAGCTGTCACTTACGTTTTTGGTCTTAGCCATTCTGACAGGTATAAGATGTAATCTCAAAGCAATTTTGATTTGTATTTCCCTGAAAACTAAGGATGCTCACCAATTTTTAAAGAATTTCTCACAAATTTGAGATTCCTCTATTGAGAATTCTCTATTTAGATCTGTATCCATTTTTATTGGATTATTTTGTTTCTTAATGACTAGTTTCTAGAATTCTTTATATATTTTGGATATTAGTCCTGTTTCAGATGTGGAGTTCATCAAATCTTTTCCTATTCTGTAGGGTGCCATTTTGTTCAATTAACAGTGCCCTTTGCCTTAAAGAAGCTTCTCAGTTTTATGTGATTCCATTTATTAATAGTTCATCTTAGTGCTTGTGCATCTGATGCTCTGTTTAGGAAGTTGTCTCCTGTGCCAATGCATTCAGAGCTATTTCCCAATTTCTCTTCTATCAGGTTCAGTGAGTCTGGTTTTATGTTGAAATCTTTGATCTACTTGGACTTGAGTTTTGCAGAGGCTGATAAATATAAATCTATTTGTATTATTCTACATACAACATCCAATTAAGCCAGCACCATTTGTTAAAGATGCTTTTTTTTTCCCATTGTGCATTTCTAGATTTTTATATATAAAAATCAGGTATCCTATAGGCATGTTAATTTATGGTTGAGTCTTTGATTCAATTCCATTCACCAACAAGTCTCTTTCTATGCCAATACTATATGGTTTTTATTGCTACTATATGGTTTTTATTGCTATAGCTCTGTAATACAGCATGAAATCAGGAATGGTGGCATCCCTGGTAGTTCTTTTTTGCTCAGGATTGTGTGAGTTATCCTGGGCTTTTTTATTTTTCCATATGAAATTGAGTATTATTCTTTCAAGGTCTGTAAAGAATTGTGATAGAATTTTGATAGGGATTACATTGAATCTGTAGATTGCTTTTGGTAAAATGGCAATTTTATTGTGTTAATCCTATTGATCCATGAGCATGGGAGATCTTTCCATCTTCTCATATCTTTTCCAGTTTTTTTTCTTTAAAAACTTTAAGTTCTTGTCATACAAGTCTTTCACTTGCTTGGTTAGAGTTATTCTTAGATATTTTATATTATTTCTAGCTGCTATGAAAGATGTTGTTTCCATGATTTCTTTCTCAGTCTGTCATTTGTATATAGGATGGCTACTGATTCTCTCTCTCTCTCTCTCTCTCTCTCTCTCTCTCTCTCTCTCTCTCTCTCTCTCTCTCTCAAACTAATCTTGTATCCAACCTCATGACTGAAGATATTTTTTCTCTGGTCAAATTTTTGGGGTTGTTTATGCATACTATCTTATTATCTGTAAATAATGATATTTTGACTTCTTTCTTTCCAAATTTTATTCCGTTGTTCTCCTTCAGCTCTCCTATTACTCTTGCTAAAACTTCAAGTATTGTATTGAATAGATATGGAGAGAGTATACCGTCTTGTCTTGTTTCTAATTTTATTATAATTGCTTTGAGTTTTTCTCCATTCAATTTGATAATTAGCTATAGGCTTGCTATGAAATTCCTTTATTATATTTAGGTACATCTCTTGTATTCCTAATCTGTCCAAGATCTTTATCATGAAGGCATAATTCCTAGGTTTCTAATATCACTGCTAGATAGACAAATTATATCTGTAAAGACTGTTGTTACAGAGCCTCAGAGTTCAGCCCCTAAAGTCTGTATGGGAGAAGGATAGACCAAAAATGACAAGGTTTCCTCTGCCTTCAAGGACACATTTAGCATGCCCATTCTCACACATTTACACACACACACACACACACACACACACACACACACACACACACACAAATGTAAAAAAGGTTTCAAAGTTTTCGACTTTGATTATAAAACAATTAAGATACTAATGCTGTAGCATACAAGGGCAATTTTTTTAATACTGTTGTGGTGGTCTTGTTGATCTTAGATCATGAACCAATCTGGTCTTCAATGAAACTATTTTGAACTGAACAAATACTAAAAAAAATCAGATTTGAACAAAAATTTCCCAACCTAGAGACCACTAAAGCATCCACTAAACAACGTATATATCCTGATAGGTCTTCCTCATCCTCAGTAAATGAATTATGAATAAGACAAAACCAAAAGCTGTTTAAGAGATGACAAGAATTAAAGAATTTGCAGCAGATGGTACCAGCTGTGCACATTTAATTCCATCTCAAACAATCTGCCAAACAGTTAGACAGAACTGCTTTTGCATGTGAAATTGGAGTGTCTGGGAGCCAAGGAAGAAACGAGAGTAGTCTTTCTGGCATTAGCTATTGAAGCTTTTATTATAATTATTGCTAGTGAACACGAACTTCTCCTTCCACTGGTTTCTTAAGGCAACATTCTTTTACTTACTGTCTCTTTCTTTCCCATTCGCTCTCCTTCTCCCTCTTTTCCTTCCTCCTCTCTTTCTCAGTCCCCTCTTCCTTTTTTCTTTTTTCTTCCCTTTCTTTTTCACACTACCTCAAATGTGCTCAAGTACACATACATACCCAATGTTTTTTTTTAATCAATTATACAATAATCTCACAGAAAGCATTGTTAAAATGCAATATGATTTGTCTTTCAGACATGGTATATTAAGGATATAAAGTAAGAGTTTATTGTGGACTGTTAAGGGCAAAGGTTTTAAAGGATCTAAGATATTTCAATGGGTTTATAAAGATATTATCTATAAGTGCTAAAGCAATGTAGAATTAATGTTTCTAGGGAACCAACAGACTTTCAAAAATATATTCTTAATGCCAATTTGAATAATCACAACCAATTTGGGAAAGAATGAACCTGAACTCAGTAGAAATCTAAACTTTTATGGGCTTATAAAAAACAAGCGGCTATTAAAGGCCAAAGAAGGAATATTACCAATCACTCTGATGGGAAAATGCCAATATATTCAGAGTATGCAATTATGGGAATGGACTCACCAGAGAAAGGGACAGTCTTGAATGATATTGATACAGAAATGTAAGACAAACACAATTTACTCAGAAGATGGTGGAACTGAAAGACTCCAGGGGATGGCAGAGGGGAGAAATGCTGAAATCCACAGTACATTATAGAAGAGAGGAGACATACCCCTCAAGAGTGGGAAGGAATCAGTCAGATCCCAGCAAATAGCACATGGAAGGTGTAGTTGCTATCTGGACTCATGTGAGAGTGGAAGTTCCGATAGAAATGAGCACAGAAGAGGAAGGGCAACAGACAAGAAACAGGTATCAGATTTCTGAACTTATGAAGACAAGAAAAATTGTACAAGGTTCCATCAGAAGCAAGAAGCGGGGAGTGCATGGGAAAGATCAGCTGCAGTGAAGCATAGAAGTTAGGGAGGAACAGCACAGGTAGGATGCAGTCTCGGGCTGGATTTGATCACTAGATCAGGCATGGATCCACAGAAAATTTGTCCTAGAATAATGACAAATGACAAGGTACACAAATGATGTGCAGTGAATGAGATTGGCTAATGAAAGCATTGGGGGCTTCTCATGGAGAACACACCCTTTCAAGTAGCAATTAGAAGTAAACACTTTAAGGAAATCAGAGACAACGCCACAGGGTGTCACATTCCGGCACATGTAGCCACGCTTACAAGACTAGTGTCTCAGTAGGTCCCTGCTACTATATTAATTTTTTAGTACTATCATAACAACTACCAAAATCTTGGTATCTTCAGTTGACAAAATTTATTATCTCCCAGAATGGAACACTGTGTCATTAAAAACTGTCTTGTTAAAAAACAACAACAACAACTTCAGTCATTTGATATTTAGTTGATTCCATGTTTCACCAACTTTCTGCTAATTGTCAAAATGTTTGCATCCCTTGCCTGGTAGACTCATCCCTCTTGCCTTCTTATCTGTGTCCCCAAGTCTCAAGAAAGTCTCTTCTGTGCCTTAATAAAATACCTGGCCTTGGACTCAGGACCCACCCTAAATTCCGATTGATGAACTCATATCATTCTTAATTCAGTTACATAGACAAATATTGCTTCTTCTTAATTTAATTTTGTTATTAATTAATTTAAAATATTTTTGTTATTACTGGAAAATAATTTATAGATAACTTGATACATGTAGCATGGAATGATCAAAATATAACTACCACATTATATGCACATTTACCTAAAAATCAATAAGGTAGAAGGCAGCATCTCATATATATATATATATATATATATATATATATATATATATTTACATGAATATATATTTACATGAATATATATATTTACATGAATCCATACTACCCATTATATATGATGTTACTTGTATGTATATGATTTTTGAACTCACCATTTCAATTATCAATAGCCCAAGAGTACATCAGTGACACTTGTACATTGCCCATAACCAACAGCTCTCTAATTGAATGTAAGACCCACTCAAGAAGAGTCAATCTTCAAAGAAAGTGCCATATTGATTTCCAAAGTGGTTGTACAAGCTTGCATTCCCACCAGCAGTGGAGGAGAGTTCCCCTAGTTCCACATCCTCTCCAGCATAAGGTGTCTT
This sequence comes from Peromyscus maniculatus bairdii, assembly GCF_049852395.1. NCBI lineage: Eukaryota > Metazoa > Chordata > Mammalia > Rodentia > Cricetidae > Peromyscus > Peromyscus maniculatus. Next base: position 14,502,187 of record NC_134871.1, read on the forward strand.
CAGTGTTTTTGATCTTAGCCGTTCTGACAGGTGTAAGGGGGTATCTCAGAGTTGTTTTGATTTGCATTTCCCTGATGATTAGGGATGTTGAGCAATTCCTTAAATGTCTTTCAGCCATTTGAGTTTCCTCTGTTGAGAATTCTCTGTTTAGTTCTATAGCCCATTTCTTAATTGGACTGTTGGGCATTTTGATGTCTAATTTCTTGAGTTCCTTATATATTCTGGATATCAGTCCTCTGTCAGATGTGGGGTTGGTGAAGACCTTTTCTCATTCTGTAGGCTGTTGCTTTGCCTTGTTGACCGTATCCTTTGCTCTACAAAAGCTTCTCAGTTTCAAGAGGTCCCACTGACCTACTCTGGTGATGGGATGGCCAAACACCCTAATTGTCATGCTAGAAACCCCATGCAACGACTGAGGGATCTGGATGCAGAGATCCACGGCTAGGCCCTGGGTGGAGCTCCGGGAGTCTAATTAGCAAGAAAGAGGAGGGTTTATATGAGCAAGAATTGTTGAAACCAAGGTTGGATAAAGCACAGGGACAAATAACCAAACGAATGGAAACACATGAACTATGAACCAATGGCTGAGGGGCCCCCAACTGGATCAGGCCCTCTGAATGGGTGAGACAGTTGATTGGCTTGATCTGTTTGCGAGGCATCCAGGCAGCAGGACCGGGTCCTGTGCTCATTGCATGAGTTGGCTGTTTGAAGCCTGGGGCTTATGCAGGGATGCTTGGCTCAGTCTGGGAGGAGGGGACTGGACCTGCCTGGACTGAGTCTACCAGGTTGATCTCAGTCCTTGGGGGAGGCTTTGCCCTGGAGGAGGTGGGAATGGGGGTGGGCTAGGGGGAAGTAGGGGGGGGGGGGGCGGGAGGGGGAATCCGTGGCTGATATGTAGAACTGAATTGTATTGTAAAATAAAATTAAATTAAATTTAAAAAAAAAAAGAAGAGTCAATCATCCCTGGGATTGTAAACATAGTCAAGCACCCAGTGCTAGTGAAGTCATGGACCTTAGAGTAGAACCTACAATCGCCACTCTATTATACCAAAAAAAAAAAAAAAAAAAAAAAAAAAAAAAACCATCCCTAACTACCTTCTAATTATTTGTCCTTTCACCCACAGGTAAATATAGTCCTCACCCCCTTTGCAACAGACAAAAGATCATTACAGAAAACAACAATCCAAGAAAATACAGACTCACAGAGGCCAATTCCAGCTGATACATCTGTAACACAACTCCTACACCTAAGGCTCTGGGCTCACTACTAAAGTAGGGGACAGAAAGATTTTAAGAACCAGAGGAACAAGGAGTTTGCTATAATATTTTTGTCTCCTAGAAATGTCAGAAGCGACACCCATGAAGTCTCACCAGCAAGGCTGGCAAAACACTAAAACCTGTCCTGAGCAAGGACAATGGGAATAGACTGGCCAAAGTGGACTGGAAAAAGCTCTTGAGGCCTCAGCTCTACCCAAAGAATTACAGACAACAAAAAAGTGCTGAGAGCAGAAGAAATACTCTTCCCCAGGGGGGAGCATACCAATTGGTTGTCGGATAGCAAATGGAAAGCTACTAAAAGAACAAAACAAACAAACAAGATTTCTGGAATAAGCATCTATTGCCATTTTACAAATGAGTAACAAATGTGGAACAGAGCATGTATGATATGTCTATGGTCATAAGGACATGAAAGCTTTCTAACTATAAAAGCAATTCAACTCTTTCTTTTTTTTCAACTTTCAAAAACATCCCTGCCTTTTGAATCAGACCCAAGAAAGATTTATTCTTTTTATTTTATTTTTCTCTGGAAGGGGTCACTTTGAGGTCATCTGCTCACACACTCTCTCCTCATTCTTTTGGACTCACTGTGCAGACTTCTGGACCAAATAAAAAGGGTTTTACCTGTTTAACATTTCATTTTCTTGGATTAATGTTTCTTGTTTTTTCATGTACTGATTCAGAGTCAATTTGTTAAAATATGATCAAAATTCTTTTTATTCCAGGAAAAATATCCTCTTAAAAATTAAAGTGATCACATTGAATAATGAACATGTTGTAACAGTTGGCTGGCTTAACCTTCCCAAAGACACGGATAGTCTTTGTATCAAAATAAAAGTGTTTTGTTATGTTCCTAGATTGTCTATGCATTCAGTCTACTTTAGATGTGAAATCACCCAAAATTCAGACTGATATCCATGGACCATATGGGCAATTTTTTTCTGAATGCACATATAAATATAATAAGTTTTTATTATGTCATTCTGAATAGCCATAAACAACAAAAAATAAATGTAACATCTGATTTTTATTTTTATTTATTTATTTATTTATTTATTTATTTATTTTGTTTTTTGGAGACAGGGTTTCTCTGTGTAGCTTTGGAGCCTTTCCTGGAACTCCCTCGATGGCCCAGGATGGCCTAGAACTCACAGAGATCTGCCTGCTCTCAAGTGCTGGGATTAAAGGCATGCACCACCACCGCCTGGCTGATTTTTATTAATGTAATAATTATAAGCCTACCCAGAGATAATAAAGTAAGATATAATACCAAATTTTTAACAATATGATAATTATTTATCCTGTATTGTATATTTATAATGAATACCCAGGTTTTTTTTTCAATCAACTTGAAGAGATAAACTGACTCACTATACTAACCATTGTTTGTAAATGCCAAAACAACAAATCCATTTATTTGCATATTCAATGAAGTAGTCCATTGACTGAGGTATTTAAACATGAATCACGGGAGTTTTACTTAAGTTCCCAGTCAATGAGAGCCCCTAAAAATTAAGACATATTGCAAGAACTATCATTATTTCCACGTTTTCCTGGCTATCTTTATTTTCTCACCTCACCTATGTCTTTCCCTGTTGCACAACATACCAATTAACTATATTTTAAATATGCATCCATATTTTAAGTTCAATACCTGAAGCAGTATCCCTACTAATATTTTTTCCTGTCACCATCCCTAGATGACCCTTGATTAGGTAACTTTATTTCACTCAGAAGGTATTTTCCAGTTCTCTATCTGTGACAGTTTATAGGGATCTCTCCTTGTGTTGTTTCCTCATACGAATGGTAACCGTTATCACTTGAAAATGAGTTCTATCCCCTCTCATGTACTGTAAGCTCCTTGGTCATAAAGTAATTTGTAATTCCTGTATGTGTTTCCTTGTAATGGAGTCTCAAAATGACTTCTTAAATAAATGAGTGAACGTGCAGGTGAAAATGTTACCTCTCGAAAATGAGTAAAGATGAAATTGATCCCTGTCCAGATGAGAAAGATATTTGTACTTACAGTCCAAATTGGATTATGTGTAGCCAAACCCAAATCAGCTGCATCGATTTTTGTTCTTTTTGTAGCCAAAATCATGATTCAAAGTCAAGGTCACCATTATCTTCCTATCTGACTAAATAAATAAATAAATAAATGAGAAAAGAATTCTTATGCAGTGACCTTCCTGAGCTTTCAATCTGGAAAATAATTCAATATTTATTTATTTTTATTTATTATTTATTGTTTTTCAAATGACTGGAAGCCAGGGAAACCAGAGTTACTTATAATTATTTAGGTAGTTTGAACATTAATTTGAGATATAGAATGAAGATATTCATAGTTTAATGTGACTCCATTAACTCTTGTTCAAATTCAGGATTTCTAAAACGTTCACTCCAGTGGTTCTTTTCAACTGAAAGTTTATAAGTATTTAGTAACATTAGCCCCCACACATAAAAGTTCCAAAAGGAATAGGAAATTCTCTTAACCATGAGCAGCCATGATTAATATGGTTTAGGAGGAAATGCAAAGCACCCATCTGAACTCCTAGGTGTCTACTTGTAGGGAGTGCTTTGCTTGGTTAAGGCTTCTGAGGTTACAGCTAAACATACCTGAAAAACAAAAGCACTTTCCTAGAACTGACTTTATGTTGTAAGATTGTTTACTCAAGATGTTCAGATTTCTCACAAAATAAAAGTAAAAAAAGTGGCCGGGCAGTGGTGGCACATGCCTTTAATCCCAGCACTCGGGAGGCAGAGTCAGGCAGATCTCTGTGAGTTCGAGGCCAGCCTGGACTACCAAGTGAGTTCCAGGAAAAGGCGCAAAGCTACACAGAGAAACCCTGTCTCAAAAAAACAAAAAAACAAAACAAAAAAAAAATTGATGTTTTGAAAGATGCTTGGAACAAAGCATACAGAGGCTTTATATTACTAGCAAATTCATAATAGACCAAACCATTACCTAATCAAATGTATTGATGGAGTTACTGTATCTTGAATATTTGAAAATGGGTCTTTAAGTAAAAAGATTTTCAATTTGGAACATGAAAAAATAAATTATAAAGCACCATTTTATGAATTTCTTAGCAAATAATTATAGAGCAAATAAAAAGCTGCATTGAATCCTGATAGAAATTCTGTTGAAGTTGGTGCTTTGAGAGATCTACACTCTTAATTTGTGTTCTGTAAATATAAATTCAAAGATGAGAGTATACAAATATACTTAATAAAGAATGAAGAGAGATCCATTACAGTGGGAAACATGGTTTATTCAGCTAGTGCCAGATAGACAACTTTATCATTGATGAAACCCAGAGTCCCAGACTATTACCATTATTTAGCAAAGCTGCTCTTTGCATATTTATTTTTTTCATTGTCCTCCTATACATGGAGAAAAGTAAAGTGAAATCAGCCCCAAGGAGAACAAGAAGATGAAACAATCTTCAAACAAACACATCTTTATAAATTCTTCCCTTTGCCTTTCAAGATTGCTATCTCACTGCTCCATCCATTGGCCATGACTCTTCTTCATAAAAACATGAAGGGACTAACATATCACTTATGTTAAATAATGTGGACAATATGTATTAAAGCTGCTGTGCTTAGGAAGGCAGAAGTTGAGAACATCTGAATTCCATGTACAAATGGAAAATGATTAGATGTGTGGCTCAGGTCAAATACAGCTTTCAGCTGTCCGTCTAAGCAGGGTTTGCTTGCCGACAACAATAGATGTTCTCTTCCATTTTAGAGCTTCTCTCTCTGTCCTCTGGTTCTTCAAAATGACACATTATTGTCCTGTGTACATTTAAATTTCAGTCTCTGCCTTTCTTCATGTGGCTAAAAACTTTAAAACATGAAAATGACTGTTAAGTCTCAGTATTAAGGAATATGCTTATGGAAGTCAGGACCTAGAGGAATGGATATCCAGACAACATGCTTGGTAAAGGTCCGGGAAATTCCTCTCTGCCTCTCAGTGATCCTGATTAGCAGCAAGAGGCCAAAGATCTTGACCCCTGACTGACAACTTATCTTCTTAAATGGGATTGATTCTTCCAGAGGCATGTAGAGTATATATTGGGTACCATAACATCTCCTAATGAGAAAAAGAAGCTTGAATTAGAATTTCTTCATCATTCTAGAGTCAATATTTAAATTCAGACATTTAATTAATTAATTAGTTAATTTTTATTTTATGTGCATTGGTGTTTTGCCTGCATGTATGTATGTGTGGGAAGTGTCAGGTCCTCTAGAACTGAAGTTACGGAGAGTTGTAAACCACCATGTGGGTGCTGGGAATTGAACCAGGATCCACTAGAAAAGCAGTCCATGCTCTTTACCAATGAGATATTTCTTCAACCCTTAAATTCAGACATTTTGAAAAATGCTATAGAAATAACTCAATGGAAAATGGAACATACTGGTATCAATTCCTTTTTTATCTTTACTTTCCTAAGGGTGAATCCATTAAAAAAATTGCAAAGAACAAGGGAAATTCTGCTCAGTTACCTGTAAACTATGACCAATTGTAGTTGATTCTATCCAGTTTCTTTTCTCACCAACCCATGGGTTTGATTTTTTTGTCTTGTAATTAGTAAGTGAATACCTATACTCAATAGCCACTCAGATTTCATAGATACAGTTATATAATAATAAAAGTTTGTGTAAGAGCAATGAGCTTCATGCAAATCAGAAGCAGCAATTGAAAATTTTTATTAAGTTCATAACTCAGTTAAAAGCACATGTATTTCTATCCAAAGTTGAAGATAATTACTTTTCAAGTTATTTCTTCATGTACACATTCTGTTTTAATTAGTTATTCATTGTTCTGTTGTTTTTCCTCTGTGGTGTGAAAATAGACAAATGTCAAGAGGTTATATTAATACTGAACAACTTTTGGAAAGAAATTTATGGTTACTCTTTTCATACCAGGTGAATTCTATCGTAAAGTCAAAGTTCTTGGTATCTCCTAAGTTGAGGGATGAGTTGAGAAGAAATTGCAATCTGGCATTTCTAGGTTCTGACCTGAACTCTTTTCAAAAGCTTTTAAGGGAACCTAATCATTGTGAATGCCTTCACAATCCTGGCCAACTCATTGTTTTCCATGACCTGTGTGATCAGTGGCTATAGAAGAAAATGGAGAAAAGAATTTTAGGAGCCAAAAATTATAAATTGAAATTTGCTCTTTACATATATGCAGATGTTTCAAAACTTGATTTTTAATATATTATCAATCATTGCTTTTCTGTGATTGAGTGGCGGTAATATAGAAATCTTTATGCTTGCAATGACTAGGCTTTTAAAACGAGCATCGGTTGGAGCAAATGTGGCATAGAGTAGAGAAGTACTTTGGCTAAGAATTCGGGCATCTTAAGCTCATATATCTCCATATGCATTACTCTGGTTAAGGCAGGCTAGTTAATTCTTCAAGTACCAGGTGTTCATCTGTCCAGAGGACAATCAGCATGCTTGTCTGGATGTACTGTAATGATGATTAAGATATGCCTGCAAACACAGTGTCCACCTCTGTACAGTAAGCACACAATGTTTGCCATTAGGCAAGAGACTGTTTTCTAGCTTCTCTAACAGCCTTGGACAAATGCACACTCACCTCTACTGCTTTAACGCAGATACACGACAGTGGGCGGTTTCTGCTTGCAAATACGGCTATTGTATTTTTTCCTCCTGCTGGACTTGAGTGGCTTCTCATCCACAACACTGGCTGCTGATTTTGTTTCTAGAATACCTTCAGAAACACTCATTTGAACAGAAGGCTCTCCTGCTCATGAAAGGCAAGTGTGGTCCAGGCCTAAGTATGCCAGACTGAAAATCAGTGCTCCTGATGGTGACCTTGGATAAAACTCTTCATTTCCTCCAGCCTTAACTTCTACTGATTGTAAAATATGATTTTTCGTTCTACACTGTCTCAGAAACTGGAGGCTGTGAGTGAAAAATGACTTGTGATTTATGGTAAGCTGTAGGAACTAGAAACTAGAGTGTTATTCAATGTATTATGATCTAACCAGATAAATCACTTAAAAACCTCACAGTGAAATGATAGGCAGGATTCATTTGGGAAAGATAATTGCATCGTGGGCTTAGTGCCGTGTTTGAAAATGAGCAACAGAAATTGGTGTCTAAGTGGCACTCTTTTTGATGCCTGAGTGCAAATTTATTTTGTAAACAATAATTACTGTGAAAATCCACCAAACTTTTGAGAAATAGCCTTCCTTTAGTTTACAGTGGCTAGTCGTGAGTTCAGAGGGATTGCTTACCCTAAAGGAAACCTGCCTGCAGTGACTAACCTCTGTAGCTGGGTAAGGAAGGTTTGTCCTCCTTAAGTTTGCCTCTAACTCATCATTCTGCCCAAGCTAATGCAACAGTCACAGCATTGCACCCTGACATCTTGACTGAAATCAGCGCTGCTGCCACTGCCAAGGTGGCTGAGCAGGCTAATGACGTTTGCTGTGTTGATCCTCCCAATCGCCGCCATCGAGTCCCAGCCTTGCCCCTGCTCCCTTTCCAAATCTGCCTATGCAGACAATAGCGAGGCACTGTTGGGAAGGAACAGGGTCCTGCCTACCTTGCAGCGTCTAAATGATCCTTTGAAATTTAATGAGGTCAGTTGGGCGTCTACAGTTTTGCCTTTTGCTAACTCTACTCAGGAGAGAAATCCCTGTTACACACACACACACACACACACACACACACACACACACACACGCATATGCATGCAAACACATTTGAGAAAACACCTATGCGTAGAAATAGAAACAAGCAACGAAAACACCTTCCATCATTTTCCATAAACAAGCAGCCTCACTCCTTATGACACCCCAGTGTGCGCTCTCCTGCTCTAGCCTCCCCCCCGCCCCCCCTTCAATGGCAGACTCACACAAAACGCCACATTCCCAGGGAGGAGCTGAGAATCCTTCTCATAGGTTGAACCCACTTGCCACTGACGACTGTGGGCGCTTTCTGTGTGCCCACTTTCCAGAGCAGAACTCCCCTTAGAAGCAACTGCCTTGGTCCACTGAGCTGCCAGCTCCAAAGCGAGCTCAGGGACAAAGGCTGGTCAGGGGGGTTGCATGCTGCACGGGACAGGGTTCATCATTTGTGAGCAGAGTGGGGAGCTGCAAACTCAAGGCGGGCAGTCCTTTTGATTGAATGATATGCAAAGATGCTCCCCACCACCCCTCCCGGCTTGCAAATAGGGCCACCGACAGGCACTGGCAATTACCCATTCCAGAGTCTGCAGTGCAGCCCTTCCTAACTCTTGAGACAGGACCAAGATCCCAAAAGGGTCAGATCGTCAGTCTGGCCCCTGCTCTTAGGAACTTTACCACGAAAATATTTGGGATAGTATCTGGCAGGGAAAAAATAGATTCAAAAATTAGTATGCCTAAGAAAAACATTCTAGTCTCGGGGAGAAGATATCTTTACAATAGAAGATAAAACAGGGTCCCTTTAGATGTGAAGGAGAAGCTGGAGGCTTGCAGACGGCCAGTAGATGGCGCAAGAACTCTTTCTTTGTATATCCTTAACCCTTGCCTGGTTTATGGGGCTGCCAAGTCCAAAATGTATAGACATATACATTTTGCCTTTTGAAAGAAACCTTCCATTTACATATTTGGGATCAACTCAGAATTAAGGAAAATTAGTTTTCTCCAGATGAAAACGACAGACACAACTGGTTAAACTGCTGTTGCACACCAGCTGCAAGGAGGTTGGGGACGATGAAAGATGAACTATTTAGGGAAATATTATGACTTTCCTCCCAACCCTACCCCTGCCCCAGCCACGGGTGGCATATGTTTACCAAATAATAAAATCCTCTTCATGATTTTACACGCAGGTATTCGAATATGCAGATTTTTATGTGCAAATAAATTCTCTGTGATCTCCCTTCTCAATTAAATCAAAGTATAATAGATGTCTGAGGGCTGCCTGGGATATATGCAACTACTGTAGTAACACATGTCCCATTCTAACGACGTGGGCATCCATGAAACCCAATTCATTATCCTCACGGTTTCTCCTAAAAGCGACATAGATCCTCACTTTAAAATACTCCTTTAGCATGCTTCTGTATTCGCAGGCTGCAATGGAGAGCTCACTAACATATTATTTCTTGAACTGCTTTTGCTGGCAGAATTGATCTATTCGGGGGGAAAAATAATCCAAGCCCCGAGATTTCAAATATTGTGGGGAGTTTATCAGAGAGCAGAGCGGGGCTTTCAGAAGCTCACTGGGGCTTTCTGGTGTAGGTTGTAAGGAGCAAGATTTAAGGTTAATTTTGGTGGAGGGGAAAAAACGCAAAAGAAAAGACAGAATCCGGAGTAGCGGAGACTCTGTGCCCCCGTTGGAGAGATGGTTGAGTCCTCGTCAAGGTTGCTGTGGTATCCCAGAAACACCATTCACTCCGAGCTGTGACCGCGCACCAACAACAGCAACAACTCCACTGCGCTGGGCTGAGGAGCCAGAATCCAGAGCTCGCGAATAATATGAAAGGGAGCCGCAAAGGGAAAAGCAGAGCAGAGGAATCCAAACCCCGGGAGCCTGGCACGCGAAGATGCGCTAAATGTGGCCGCCTCGACTTCATTCTGAAGAAGAAAATGGGGATTAAAAGTGGATTTACGTTTTGGAACCTCGTCTTTTTATTGACGCTGTCTTGTGTAAAAGGTAGGTCTGTTTTCGGGGGTACCCTCTGCTGTGGATGGAGATGGGGTGACTTGTCGCCTGGGAGAGGCTAGCAAGCTTAGTTTGCAATTTGCACGGGTAAAATAATCGGGATAATACTGATGAACGAGTTGATTCACAGCTCTTTTTCCTTCCCTCAGATAGGAAATGCATTTTGCTTGCCAGATTTGGCGTTCAATGCGGTGATTGAGCTTGTGCTCAATAAATATTCTTGCAGTATGCTCAAACGAATACGTGAGTTGGTTCCTATAGCCCCTAACTAGTGGGTATCCACGCAGAATTCCTCTGCAAGACTTTTTTTTTCAAGTGGTGAGGATTATCTTGATTTCTTGTGGAATCCGTGGGGTTTGATTCTTTGCACAGATTTTCTTTCTTTCTTTCTTTTTTATTGAAGACATTGGCGTGAGTGCTTTTTAACCATTTCGGACAACAAAGTTGTCAACATGCTAGGAACGCATTGGTTTTTAAATGCATTACGAGATAGAGCCTTTCCCAGCTTGATCACACCAATATGAATGTCTGCATACAAATTTGAATTATTTCTACGTGGCTTCCTATGCAAAGGATAAATGTAGGGGAGCTTCCTTAGGTGCTCTGTTAAATGCTCTGTTTAAAAAAAATTAAAATGAGGCTGAGATGTCACAAAGTGTAAAGATCCACCTTTGAGGATGAATGAAGGTAGGAGGAAAGTCATTAGCAGCTGACCAAAAAGAAAATCCCCGGCAAGTCTCTGCGTTCAGACAGGTACAATCAGTGTCACATGCACAGACAAGGAGTGGGGGCGGGTGGGATGGAAAATTTATTCCTAAGCAGGAAGGCAAGGGACAGTCGGATCACTGGAGAAAGAGCTGTCCGGGGGGCAAAATAAACCCACAGCTATTCCACAACTTCTCCTGCACCCCACTGTCCATTAATTGCTGCAAAGAATACTCGAGAGGTGTTTATGACTCATGGCATCATTTCTGAACAATCTCTTCTCCATCCTCACAGCAGCTCCAACAGACACCGGGGGATGCAGCTCGTAGCGGAGCTAGTTTCCAATCCTGGGTGTCTGTGCCTTGAGGGGTGGAGGGGCAGTTTTGGCCCAGGCGCGCCAAGGCTATCAGCACAAACTGGGCGCTTCTTCCTTTGTAAAGGAGTGCCTCTCTGAACCGCAATCGGGCCGCGTCTCTATGAAACACTTTATTGTCCAGCTTGCAGCTGGCTGTCCCCTAGCAGAAGGCAGCACATTTGCATTCAGTGGATATGATAATTCATGTTTGGGGAGGTGGGAAACGGAGAGGTTACCTCTTCCTCAGCGATGGCCAAGGATGGGTGGCCAGTTCCGAATTTTAATTGACATCCCTTAAATGCCAAGAAGTCGCCCCTGCTTTCTGTGACAGCGACCGCTTTGTAACCCCAACCTTCTATTTAAAGCTGTGTGTGTGTGTGTGTGTGTGTGTGTGTGTGTGTGTGTGTGTGTGTGTGTGTTTTCCTGGGGATAAATCGCTTGTCCGAAGCGACGTAACTAGTCTACCCACTGCACAAACCACCCCGTCTCGGGTTGCTTGCAAGGGCTTTTCGTCGCCAGCCGGGGGTGCGATGAGAGACACGTCTGGGCTTAGTTTCCCTGCCACTCGGAGTGGGTGGTTAATGGATGGCCCTGGGGCTGCCTGCTAGACACGCGCAGGGCTCCGCGTGGACGAGTCGCGGTCAGCCAGCAGCAGCCCGGGCAGGGGCAAGAAACGTGAAAGTGTCTCCTTCAAGAAGATGACCGAGGGTTAAGTGCGAATTTCGGTGAGATACCTGTTGAGCCCAAACGTTTCGGGGGCACATTAGAAGGAGTGAGTTGCCAAAGCCGGCAGAGCACGTCAGCCAGAGAAACGCAGAGCTGGGCCGCCTGCTATTTCAGCGCTTGCGGCCAGCACCTACCGTATTTTACGAAGAAAATGCGCCCCTGAAAAAAGAAAGGAATGTTAATTTGCTCTGAATGGCCCTGACAGTGGGAGACCCCTCTCCTCCATCCACAACTCCTGCCCTTTGGACCGAGATAATTGGTCTCCTTTCAGTCTCTGCAAGCTTTAGGGACTTTGGTTGCATGTCGTAGTCAGCTTTGGTCTTGTCCAAAATCTATATTGCACAGATCATTAAGACCCCCCCCCCTTTTTTTTAAATGGTAATAAAGTTATTAATTGCCATGCATCTGGTACTTGGGAGATAAGTCTGCCACTTTATATCTTGGAAGACTATCCTCAAATTCCAAGAAACTTGCACGCGTTGTGTGTTTAAAACACTCCGACACCTGGGGAGGGGTGCTCATTTTGACAGTGGTTTAAATTTTCCTTTTACTTCGGTCTCAAGGCATCCTGAAGACGGAGACTGCTGCATCGTCTCACACATTTTGTGTTCCAGTGTCTAATCCCTCTTTTGTTTCCCACACTGTTTCTTTTCGGGCCATTCAGGCCCACAGAAAAGCTTAAGGTGTCTGAAAATCCTACCCCAGGCTCCTGTGAGAGGTCAGGAGATCCGTGGTGCACAGTGTTGTCTGAACCTCTTCCTACGCCACAGTTCTACCATCTGTCTATAGTTTTTCTCCTTCGGCCTTCACTTCTAACTGCAACAGCCTTGGCAGAAGAGGTGCAGGGGGAGGACATGCCTCACGGTGGAGAGAAAGTGGTCTTCAGTAGGCCGGAGCCTCTCTCGGGTGGGGCTCAAAAGGTAGCCAACCTCCTGGGAGCATTTCCTATCCACCCGAATTACCTGAAAGAAAGGCAGCGTGGCAGCGTTATGCCTGACACCGAACTGGAGGGCCGTGGAGTTGCAGCTTGGGTTTTCATTCTTGCCCATGTCTAATTCTAGCTGAAGCAAGGGGAGGTAGGGAAGGAGATGCCGCGCGCACGGTGGAGAGGGAGGGAATACATGAGAGAGGGGGAGAGAGTGAAAGGGAGAGAGAGAGAGAGTTGAAATGCACCTTCTAGCTGCCTGGTGTTTTGTTTAGGTTTCACCAAGAAAGAAATTGTGAATCCTAAGTCCTGCTTAAGCGTTCCGCCCACGTAAAGAGAAACGCCTGGGTGTTTTCTCACTCTTCCCTTTCAAAGGATGGGGGAGGGAGGAGCACAATCATGGCGCAGGAAGGCCCTGTGGCGCACACTTCAGTCTGCAGCAGGTGGAAAGCTGGGTATTGCATCCCGCACACTCCCTCCAGGTGCATGCTCTGGGATTTCTGCTGGACTTTGGACTTCAGGAAGGATGCACCTTTCTGCCTGCTCGGGGACTTTCAGTACACAATGACCAGGCCACAGGACATAGAGTTCTGCTGGAGGGAGGACCGTGTACCGGTCTCCCCAGTTCATTCTTGCTGGCTGGAAGCTGGTATCAAAGCAGCAGAGGGGTGGAACTTGAGCTGTGACTTTTGTCTCAGTCACCCTTGGTAGGGTAGTCTTTCCTGAAGCTCCCAGCCGGGCTGATGCCCATTGGGATTGATAGACTCATCCTCCAATCACAACATTTTCATCTGACACACCAAAAAGGAGAGAGAGGGGGAGAGAGAGAAGAAAAGAAAGCATGGTATCTTGAGAGAGTTTGTCAAAAAGCTTGGGAGGAAAACATTGTCTTCACAAAACAGTAAAAACAGCCAACAGATCTACCAAAGTCTCAGCTCTCCTCACCCCTGTCTCAAGGTGAGCACCATCCAGACACCCGACAAAAGGTAGTAACCCTTGTGTTTAAAGAAGCTGAGATGTGTTTCTGACACAATTTGGATAGGTGCATCTTCTTGCCATTTCCTTTGTGAATATTTATTACTTTTTCTTAAAGTCAAAACTTCAAATTAAAATGTCCATTGACCCAACCAAGTAAAGAATGGGTACCTGACTTGTGTGTTTGTGTGGGAGTGGGGGTGAGTGTGAGTGTGTGTGTGTGTGTGTGTGTGTGTGTGTGTGTGTGTGTGCGCGCGCGCGTTTCTAGCAGGAAGGAGGATAATAAATTTTACCCAAGAGCTATCAGGGACCCTGAGAGTAGGAGTCAGTGTGTACTAAGTAAGGCTGCATGCCTTTGTGGGTTAACAGCACATTCATTTTCCCTAAGCTCCAGATTGTCTCTGGCTGTGATACCACAGTTGTCCCCAGGTAGGACAGGTGCAAGGAGAAAAAGCCAGGTTTCTCCAAAGTGACTCCAGCTGCTGTCCTCGCTACTACAGCTTCCGTAAGACAAGACACCCTCCCTTCAGTAAATCTGGAAGGTCTTGGGAGAGGACCAAGAATGGAGACTTCCCTAAGCGAGCTTCTATGAGGCCTTCCTTCCTACCTTGATGCTTTGGGACAAAAGATTGCCAGGAGAGTAAATTCTGGGTTTAAAGCATAGCAAAGTTTCCAAGCAAGTGGCCCTGAAAAGGTGGGTGCAGGGAAGGGGCCACAGAATTAAGACAAGATAAGTCAACTCAGAGCCCAGGATGTTCTCTATGTTCTCTGGCTATGGCCAGGTGACTCCTGAAAAAGGGCCTCTGAAGCCTGCTTTGTGCTGCATAATGAAAAGGAAATGGAGGCCATGTACAGACAGACCACTGAGGCAGGAGGATGGTACCCTTCTCCCAGAAGGCCACTCTGTCCTGCAGACGTGGCACCAAGGCATTCCTAAGGCCGGTCTAATATTATGCCCTGGGAAAGTTTGAGTGGTTCCTTAAATTCAGAGCTGACATTTCCTGGACAGCTATCTCCTTGAAAGCAATCAGAAAGACCCACTTGCCGTCTTGTCTTCCAGTTTCTGGAATTTTCTGTGTGGGCAGAGTCAGGAGGCAGTGCCCCTGCAAGCTTTAGTTGCAAGAGTGTGTGAGGAGAAATAATAAAGAAGCAGCTTTCAGCATCTCGGAAAAGGACGTGCCAGCTCCCTTGAGATCCCTCAAGGAGAAGCAGGGAGAATCACGGGGTAAATGAAGTACTTGACAATCTCCGACTTAGCTGCAGCAGCCATGGCTGGCTGTTTCCTGGGCTGAGCAGCTAACTTCTCTGTCTGTGGAGTCTAACTGCAGAAGTTTGAGGAGGCACATCTGGTATAGGCAGAAAACACTCTGGCAGAAAATGGCACATATGTGGTTTAACATACAGGAGAACTATTCTGTGATTGACAAAACAAAGGGCGGACAAGGCAGCCAACAATGCCTTTGTGTTCCC
The DNA here is from genome assembly GCF_049852395.1 of Peromyscus maniculatus bairdii. Taxonomy (NCBI): domain Eukaryota; kingdom Metazoa; phylum Chordata; class Mammalia; order Rodentia; family Cricetidae; genus Peromyscus; species Peromyscus maniculatus. The sequence continues at coordinate 14,517,312 of NC_134871.1, forward strand.
CGGGAAACAAAGGCTCTGAAGTAAGATTTCAAAGGCAAATAAATGTGTGTGGCGATGCCTGGGGACAGTTACTGGCTCTAAGCTGAACTTCCCTTTCCTGTTAACAGATATACTTCAAGTGTCCCAAGAGATAAGTTCTTGCAGTTATCCTTCAGAGTTTCCAGAAAGTCTGCCAAATTAAAAAAAAAGAATCAATATTTTATCTATTTGTGGTTAACTATTTATTTTTGCAGGGGACACAATGTCTCATTTAGCCCAAGCTGGGCTCAAACTGTCGGTGTAACTGAGGCCTTCCTTCACTTCTTGATCTCCTTGCCTGGATCTGCCAAATGCTGGAACTGCAGACATAGACTGCCATGCCTGGCTGCTGACTAACAATTTTAAACCACCAAGCAGTAGTCTTCCTGAGGCTCCTGGCCCTTTAGCAAGAGAGCTATTCTAGAAACTGTGCTATCTCTTCCTTGAATTTCAAGATTTCAGGGATCAGAAGCAGAACAGCTCCAAAGGAAGAGAGTGTGGAAAAACAGTGCATGAGACACAAACAAAACATGGCCCCATTCAACGCTGTCTACATATACCATGAAGTGTAACTTTAGGTGTCTGTTTCTCCTACTGCCTTCTTTCATTTTCCTCTCAGTGCAGTTTAGGGATATAATGAGAATTACCATTTTAATTTTGCATGAGGTGTGTGTGGGGTGATAAAACAGGAAATATAGTTATAAACTTGTTCTTCTTTTTTATTTAACTGTGAGAGTGAGCCAGTAGGTGATTCATAGCATTCTTCAGACCCATCTACTACCAAGCACACAAAATCTTGTCAGTATAAGTTTTCTCATCAGGCTTTTGTTCCTGTCCCAAATAACAGGTTACAGAATGTCACTGACAAAAAACAACTTCTTAAATGTTTTCCAGAACTCATTGTCTTAACGTTTATGATCAGCTTGCCTTCACTTCACATGCTGCCCCTCCAGGCACCAAATGCATTTTTGATTATCAGGCTGTTGTTTGGGGCTAAGGATTTCCCGGGGTTAATATGTTCTATGGAAGGTAGCTGTGTCCCACAACTGTATTCAAAATCTCTCCTAAGATGTCTAACCTTATGACTTCAGCATTCGAGTCTTACAGACAGAAAATGTCAGAGAGATTCTGGTGACATTAGCTATCACAAATCACCCTGTGTTTCATAAGCACATTTAATGCAGTGATTTTCAAGGCATCTCTAAGATGGAGTGCAGGTGTCCTCTAGAAACTTTTCTGCCAAGCAAAATCTCAGAGACCCACCAGCAGTCTGTTCAATCAGGTTTTTCTGGGAGTCAAGCACAGATACTTGTGTTTCTAAGAAACCAAGTAGTTAATTCCAATGCTTTCTGAAATTTAAAAGAGCACTCCATTAAAGTGGAAAAACAACAAAAACAACACACACACACACACACACACACACACACACACACACACACACCAAAACAAAACAAAACAAAACAAAACAAAAAACATGAGGGCTCTGGAGCCACATAGGTACAAAGATTTGAAAGTCAGACAATGATAGTTCAAAAGAGCACCCTTAGATAAAGAATTCAAACTTTCTAAATCTCAGCTGCACTGTTCATATGCTTCTATAAAATATCGTATTTTCAGTGGGCTTGTGAAATCAGATGATTTATGTGAATCAAGTATGTAACCAAGGGCCTGGCAGAACTACCATTCCATTAAACTTGCATGTGCAAAATGAACATTCTTCATCTGTAACACCAGTCCTTAACTCTCTTTTAACACTGAATTCAGAGTACAGCCTCTTCTCACTAACTCTTACTTCACAGTGGCTAAGGTTCCAGGCTATTCCTCACCCACGCAATACTCTGCAGTTCCTGCTGATTGCATTTCATCATTTAATTCTCTCCCTGTCTATGTGTCAAGAGAGGACACAAATCTGAAAAAAGGAATGTTAATCAGACTTCTGGATGAATTTCATCGGTGTATTCTGATGTGGATTAATTTGAATACCAACTGACTGATGTACTTGTATAGATTTGTCTATTCATGGTGTCGGAAATGATAACAGTCATAGGACTCAAAGGACTCTTAAATACCAGGAGGGTCATTGCTCATATATTATAAATAAGTACATGCACACAGAAAGCACCAGTGAGCTTTCTAGCTCCTGACAAGAGGCTGCTTTACAGGGCATTGGAGACCACGTTTAATGCTTTTTAATTTATAGCTTTTCAATTTTATTTCAGAGTTAGTTTAGATGGTACCAGTGAAGATAGTCAAACATAAAAGTTCACATTTAAGCACCATATATCAATCGTAACCACATAAAACTATTGATCATTACATGTTTGTGGTAAAAATACAAGAACTGATAAATATTTGCTTGAATGGAGGGAAAAGAGAGGTAATTTGGGCTAGGAGAAAATTTTCTTAATATTGATACATGACCATGTATATGGCTCAGAGGATAAAGTCATGTGCTGCTAAGATCATCAACCTGAGTACAAATCCTGGGACCTGCATACTAGAAGAAGAGAAGCAATTATTGCAAATGATCCTTGGGCCTCCATTCATGTGCTGTGGCTGTGGGTATGGCATGTTCACAGGCATGCACAAAAATAAATAATAATAATATATATTAACTAAATAATCCTACTTTCTGAAAACTTTAACCATTGTTGGTTATAGGTTCTTAAATAAAATCAGTTTGTAGAATAATGCTCATGTATTATCTAAAATTTTAACCAATTTTTCCTTTGTAAATCGGAAACAATTTCTTCTTTCAAATGTAAGTCTACGAAATCAATTCTTAATTTCCCTCATGGATTTTATTAAGGTTAAGTCATATTACATGAGAACTATAAATCTTTTCCAATGTGCATTTTCATAGGTACAGTTTCTCTCATCTTATTTATGTAAGAAAGTTATCATCCAAGACCCTACCTTAGAAATAACAATACATTTTGCAGGTATTGAAATTTCATGAAAAAAAAAAACCCAAAAATGTTATCCTCCAAGTTGTAGCATATGAAATATTTTGCTTACTCTTTTCAAATTTGAATAAAATTTGGGAAGATAAGGACTTTTGAATATTTGAAATGTACAAAGTGAGTGAAATTTATACAAGTATCAAGTTATTTCCAGGAAAGCTGACTTCATAATTTTTAATCTACAAAGTTCTTCCTTTGCCCTGTATTAACAATTTTATTTTATTATTTCTTTTCTTTTTATTAAATTCTTTATTCATTTTACATACCAAGCACAGATCCCCCTCTCATCCCTCCTCCTGCTTCCCCCTGCCTCCCTGTCACCCTTCATCCTCTCCTCCAACAGGGTAAGTTTTCCCATGGTTAAGTCTGGTATAGTCAGTTGAGGCAGAACCAAGACCCTCCCCACTTTATCAGGGGTGAGCAAGGTATCCATCCAACCACAGGTAATGGGATCCAGAAAGCTAGCTCCTACACCAGGGATAAATCCTTGCCACACTGCCAGGGGCCCCTTAAACAGACCCAGATACACAACTGTCTCCTGTATGCAGAGGGTCTAGTCCAGTCCCATGCAGGTTCCACAGCTATCGCTATAAAGTTCGTGAGTTCCTTTGAGCTTGGTTCAGTTGTGTCTGTAGATTTCCCCATCATGATCTTGACCCCCCATGCTCATATGATCCCTCTTCCTTCTCTTCAACTGGATTCCTGGTGCTTGGCCTGCTTGTGGATCTCTGCATCTGCTTCAGTCAGTTACTGAATGAAGGCTCTATGATGACAGTTAGTGTATTCACCAATCTGACTACCAGAGGCCAGTTCAGGCACACTCAATACTGTTGCTAGCAGTCTAATCTGGAGTCATCCTTGTGGATTCCTGAGAATTTCCCTAGCACCAAGGCCTCTCCCTTACCCCATCATGTCTCCCTCTATCAAGATATCTCTTTCATTGCTCTCCCACTCAGTCCCCTTATGTTCTCATGATGGAGGATTTTAAAGTAATAGGACAGAGCTTTTAAACTTTGAATTACAAATATGACCAGAAATAGGCTCTATGATTAAATCTAGGAAGCTCAGGGTACTTGGTTTATAGAGAGGCTATGACACTGTCATGTTTGGGGAGATGTTTTAAGGATAAACATTTTTCATAATTCTTATATGTGATGCTCTGTATGTAGTGGTATTTTCATCTCAAACAGTAGTCCTCCCTCCTATTTCAGTCCTCCAAACAGGCAGGACTGAAATAGGTCTTATCTCATGTGTTCAAATTGTCATCTTCATTTACAAACTATACTTTCCCTGTTGCATGCGTATAAAAAGCCCAGGCAGGATGTTTTTAGATCAAGGTTAAGAAAAACAGAAACAACAATCAAACTCTCACAGCAGTTTCAAAATCGAAAACATGTACATGGTTAAATTTGTATATGAATCTCTTCAGTTTTAGGGGCAAAACTTGGGCTTAGAGAAATTACTTTATAACGCAGGTTAGAATCTCAATCTTGTTACATATACAGCTGCTGTGTAGTTACATTAATAGGAAACGTCATTTCTTAGGGACTTCTTTTACATAACTTGCCTAAGTCCAGTTAGTATAACTTGTCAGTATAACAGGAACAGAAGATATTTTGCAATTTTATAAACAATATTTAGGGTAGGCTTTCCAATATAATGCATGAGATTTCTATGCCTCTATCAAATGAAAAATCAAGCACAAAGGTTTAAAAAAAAAAAACAGAATTAAAATTAGTAACTCTTAGATTCTGTCACAGCAATCTGGAGTAAAATTTAGAATGTATAAAGTAAGATGAATAAATTATGGAGCTTACATGTACATCAATTTATTAGTATAAAATAGTAACCAATTTTATCATGAGATTTAAAAAACAATTGTTCCTTTTTCACATTAGACTCCTACCAATTCTACAGAGTTTTAAGAATGCAAATATTCCTAAATTCCATCTAGTCTGTTTTCTAAGATTTATTTGCAAGGGTTAATGATCTTTTTTAGAACTTTAAAAATATTAATTCTATAACTCCATTCACAAATCTATTTCATTCTCCAAGGTCGGCCTGGTTTAAAAACATCCAGTACAGCTTTTCCCCCCACACACATAAAAGAGGAAACAATCTATAGTATAAATGACTTATCAAACTAGTTTTTAGTTCTTTTCTTCACTTTTTGTCTATTGGAGGGTTCTCATGAATGTCTATTTAGAGCTAACTGATTTGGGACAGAGCAGCTTCTTGGAGGAGGAAAGTACTGTGCTTATCTCCAAACACTGACCAGTTGAAAAGCAAGGCTTCTTGAAGGAACTCTGTCAGAGGGCACAGATGCAAGACAAAAATGCAGTAATTTCAAGAGGAAAGAGTAACTCGGAAATTAAATGGTACACTTATAGACATCACGGTCATTATAGAAATATAATCTAATTCTACACAACTGTTCAAAATAGATTTTTTTGGAAGAGAATAATTTATGTTTTCAGATGTAACTATTTATTACAATTGCACTGTTGGAACCCTATAGTTAAAAGTTCTCTTTTTTGTGGACATATATTCAGATATGTCATCTTAACCACACTATACAATTTTCAGGCCCAGTCCGAGCATAGTAGTATAAACTGTTCATCCCAGCACTAGGAAAACAGAGGCAGGCAGATCTCTGTGAATTCAAGATCAGCCTGGTCTACAGAGTGAGCTGCAGGACAGCTAGAGATAAGTAGAGAGAGAGAGACTTTGTTTCAAATGACAAAACAAAATTAACAAGTAGATAAATAAATAAAGCTGAAGACTCATGAAAAGATGCTAATGCTCTTCCATGAGCAATGCAGGGAATAATATACTTACTGAATTTTGTGCTCTTCATGGGGGCACACTAATTTTAAGCATCTTTTAGAATTAGGACCGTACATTTTTGATATGTGCTTTCTCCTCTCAGAATTTGCCAAGGGTAATAAGGATGCAGCTACAGCTGATCTCCTACTGTGTTTTCTGGAACTCTGCACTGCAATATTCCATTTGATGCTGCAAGGGCACTACCAGCGAAGTTCTGCAGTTTAAAAATTGATAATATCATAATATTCACTGGTTTGCTAAAATTATAAATTACACATTAATTTGTGATTTCACTCCCAGGAACTCGGTGAGGAAGTAGGGGCAAACAGATCTGTCATAACATGTTTTCTTCATGTTCCTGTCATCCTCAAATTTCCTCATTAGTGGCACAAAGCAGGATTATAAAAAAAAAAAAGGTGTGCTTTCTTGTTTTATTTTATTCTAGTTTCTCAAACACTTAGATTTTTTTAGAAAAAAATGGGAATATCTGATGTAATTGTTTTGTTTGTTTACACTGCAAAGGTTACCTAATTTGAAAGAAATCTGAAGAAAAATGTTTATAATATCATTTTCTGATGAAAGTAACACCCTCATGATTCAGTTTGTCAACGGAGACAAGAATTCAAAAACATAATTTCACAGTGTACTTTTATGTTACAAGACTTTTACTACAGACAAGTGAATAAAAGCCATCTCTCTTATTAGTCACTTAAAATGTAATTAGATGTTTAGCTAATCTGAAATTTTTAGCAATTAAATTTGCTTTCAGTTTTGAATCAACATCTTCACAAACAGAAGCAAATTCTGTAACTCCTTTAGAAATAGAATTTGACTGGTTTCCAAATATGGGTAACAGAGTTAAACTGAGGTGCCTGCACTTCTGCTTGGAGCTTTGCATGGCCAGGGCCTGAAACTGCAACCTAAGACATCAAAATGCCAACACCCGGAAGAGGCAGGCACACTCATCTCCTGGGAGTGCAAGGCAACAGCTCTTTCATTGGCAGCATTTGAGGAGTGGCTGACCTAGGTAGTCCAGCAGAAGCTCTGGGTTTTCACATATGTGGAAATACTTGAGCTAGAGTGTTTTTTCCTCCTCCTCCTCCTCCTCCTCCTCCTCCTCCTCCTCCTCCTCCTCCTCCTCCTCCTCCTCCTCCTTCTCCTCCTCCTCCTCCTTCTCTCCCTTCTCCTCCTCCTCCTCTACCGCTTCCTCCTCCTCTTCCTCTTCCTTTTCCTCCTCCTCTCCCCTCTCATCCTCCTCTGCCTCCTCCTCTTCCTCCTCCTCCTTCTCTTTCTTCTCTTTTATCATTTTTGTCTGGTGCTTAAAATAAAGCAGCTGGACTAATTTCAGTGTTTTGTGTAAACAAATTTGCATCCAGTCTGCTAATGTGTGTGCCAACTTCCCGCTTTGTGTCCTAAGACGATGAGAAGATGAGCTCTCGCAAGTGAAATTTGTAACAGAAATGCTCATAGGCCCATGCTAACCAGGGCTAAGTTTCCATTCATGCCTATCCATTACTTTATTATTATTTTATGTGTATGAAGACGTCAACTGAGTGGATGTTATTTGCACCACATGCATGCAATGCTCATGGAAGCCAGAAGAGGGCACCAGATCTCCTAGAACTGGAATTATATATTCCTGGGAGTGGCCATGTGAATACTGGGAACCAAACTTGGGTCCTCTGCAAGAGCAACAAGTTCTTTTAACTGCGCACTCGGCTCTCCAGCCTTTTCCAGTTACTTTAGGAAAACTTTTATCCATAAATCCTGGTAATAACCGAATATTCTTCTTTTCCTGTTAAATCATTTTTTTTTTAAGAAAATACGTGTGTGTGCGCGCGCGCATCTGTCTGTCTGTCTAAGTAGCACGTGTGGGTGCGTCTGTAGAGACCGGAATAAATCAGATAGTCTGGAGCTGAAGTTCCCAGTCATATGTGAGCTGTCCAACACGGACAGTGGGAACTAAGCCGGGGTCCTGTAGAACAGCAGCAGGGCACTTTAACATCTGGGCAATATTTTCAAGCTCCCTTGTTAACTATCCTCAAATGAGATCAAACAGCAGCCTTAAAATTGATTATATTGCAAACTTCTAGAAAATATTCAGTATCTTTACTTGCTTAGCAGTGCTCCTTGGTGTATCGATAGAGCAGCAGACCTTAACCTTCCTCACATTTCAACCCTTTAATACAGTTCTTCATGTTGTGGTGACCCCCAACCATAACATTATTTCATTTCTACTTCATAACTGTAATTTTGCTACTGTTGTGAATCGTAATGTAAATATCTGATATGCAAGCCCAAAGATGTTGCAAACTATGGGTTTGAGAACCAATGTGATAGATGACTCATAAATAAAAATTTGAACTTTATTTGAACGCACTATTTATGTGTGAGTCCTTGAAATCCTTTTCACTTTACAGCAATTTGAAGTTCACTGCTCATTTATATCTGTGTTTTCAAGAATATTGAAATTCCATATTATAGAAACAGTTTACATTATACTTATCTATTTAGTGCAAAAGCAAAATTCCCGAAGACCTGACAGAAAGCCAACGATGTTATACACATTAGCTTGTGCTGTGTGCTAGTTCATGTAAATACCAAATTTAACTACTTCTAAAGTTTCGAATGTTTTGTAAAAGTAATTTATTTCACAATGTTTTTATTATAATAATATTATATTTATTCAATAAACACAGGTTAGGCATTGAAGGCTACAATACATTTCATTTCCATAAAACCCACAATGGCTTTTTGTTTGATTACTATCTAATGGACACAAACCCTCAACTCAGTTATCTATCGAGGTCCACACTGGAAGTTTCAGGCCCCTATTTAGACTGAACATATAATTAACTACTCCCTCCTCTCAAGGAAGACATAGACTTGCATTTAAAACAGGCTTTATGCAAACACAATATCAAAAATGTCTTAGTACTTTGACATTTTCTAGTCATTCAGTGAGATTCTATTTTTATGTTAATCAGTACAGACAAAACCATCATTGTTTCTGTAATATGTATATATATACATATTATATATATTTACAATTTAATGATATACTTTAAAATTTTATGCTATGACAGATAAATTCAGCATCCCATTGACATCATCTGGAACTGTCTATTATATGTCATTATTTGGGGGATCTAATTTTCTGTTAAAACCTTAGTTAACACTAAGGTCTGTTCACCTCTCTGAGGTTACCTACTCTACACACTATAAGGAAGATCCCATTTGCATTTTGTCACAGCTAAGCATAATTTTATAAACATTTATGACAATTTTTTTTTAATTTTATTGCTTCTTAGTTAGATCCTGCTTCAAAATTTCTGTCTTCATAATACTCCCAATTTAAATTGTAATCTTTACCCATTCATTTTATGATCCACATGAAATAAGCTTAAGTTTACTATCAAGGTGAATATGCAAAGGACATTAAAATAATAAAATGCAAATAACAGAATATGACAGTTTTCTATTCTTTACTTTAGTATTTGTCTGGTGATACCCATCCATGAAACACAAGTTTTTGATAAATATATTACATTATAATATGTTTTAATTTGTACAATGAAAACCAACAGAAGTAAATACAAGAAGCAACAGCATGACATCACTGCTAATTTTACTACAGAAAAGTTCAGTGGAAGGATTTATCTCCAGAAGATGAGGATAACCAAATTTCATTTTGTGCATTACCTTCTCCTATTTCCTCATGTGCATTGTTTTGTTGATTTATGTTATTATGAAATGTGTGCCAACAATTTGCTCGTGTTCCATAAAGTTTAGGTGCTGGTGACCCAGTAGTAATTCAATATGTAAGAAGGTAGGTTTAATGTTTACTAAGGTGCCATATATGAATATTAATATTTGCTCAACTCTCAGTCAAAATATTGGCTATTTATGTAAGAGCAAAACCATGCATTCGCCTGTTATGTCAATAATCTTGCTTCACACTTTGGTCCATAAAGTTAGAAGCTTGAGATGAAACCGTTTTTCATCAGCTGCATTGTTTCGCTTTTATTGGTGCAATTAAAAGAAAAAGAATGTCCATATGTTCCATGGTGACTTTCCAGTGCTCTCCACAATTAACATCAGTTCATTATTTAAATCCTGTAATAACACTTTCGGTAATTAACAGGACATAGTTATTTCATGCATATGACATCCCAAGTTCGTGTTTTAAAAGAATTCTCTCTGTCTCTCTGTCTCTGTCTCGGTCCCTATCTCTGTCTGTCTCTCTCTCTCTCTCTCTCTCTCTCTCTCTCTCTCTTCCTCCCTCTCATTTATTTGTAAGTGTGTGTATGATTGTGTGTATGATTGTGTATGCAAGCATGTGCATTCGTGTGTGGAGATCAGAGGACAACCTCAGGTTGACTTCATCAGATTCCATCCAACTGTATTTTGGAAGCAAGGCCTGCTCACTGGCAGGAAACTAGCATCCTTCCGTCTCCACCTTCCAAATGCTGGGATCCTAAACTTCAGCTACTCTGGTGACCATTGACTCCTCCATGTGCTGGGGATAGGATTGATACTTTCTTGCAAAGGGAAAGATTCACAGTTTGTATCACCCCCTCAACAGACAGCCTTTCTTTCTGGAAACATAACAAAGAGGAAAATGCCTCCTTTATACTTCATAGGGATGCACAAATACAGGAAGGAAGAACTGGACCAGCATATCCCTGGGCTGACTTTCTGTGTACTTTGAATTACAGTCCTATTTGGCCGAGTGATGGTGGTGCACTCCTTTAATCCCAGCGCTCTGGAGACAGAGCCAAGTGGATCACTGTGAGTTCGAGGCCAGTCTGGGCTACAGAGTGAGTTCCAGGAAAGGTGCAAAGTTATACAGAGAAACCCTGTCTCAAAAAAAAAAAAATCCTATTTTGTTTTCAGATCATCACAAGATTTTACCATGGAATGACAATTTTGTCACATGGAGTGGTTACCTGGAATGCCGTGGAATTTTCTCTCATGCTCTCTAGGTTTTGATGCAATTTGTGCAGGATGTTTTCTGTTTGTTATTTGTTAGTTGTTTTGGGTGATCTCTATCACTTTCTATCTAGGTGAGGTTCCTGGGTCAGTTTTTCTTTCTGTTTCTTCACAACCTCACCTGGAAACTTCTGTAGCTGACTCTGTAGGATCTCATATTTTATTACAATACAATTCCTTCACTTTCTTTTTATAATGTAGATTAAGGAGAGCAAGTGGACTGGCTTTGACTTAAGTCACTGTATGATGCATGTAAATGGGGCCAGGATTTGGATCAAGTAATCTGTGTCTTTTCAGCATGTTTTCCAAGAGGGGTATTTGGATAAATAGCAAACTTTGTTGCCCAAACCTCATACACATTTAAACATATTACATTAAATGTAAAAAAAACAAATTGTATAAAAACAGCCTCTGGGAACTAGGGGTCAGGCATAATGGTTAGGAGCACTGGCTGCTCTTCCAGTGGACTTGGATTCAATTTCACATGAAAGCTCACAATGATCTGTAACTCCTGCCCAAGGGAACCCTATGCCATCTTCTGGCCTCTCTGGGTACCCGGCAAATATCTGCTACTTAAACATAGTCAAAATAAATAAATTTTAATTAAAAAAGAACTAAAAAATATAAGAAATAACTTAGAAAAATTAACTAGCAGGTGGAGAAAGTCAGTTCTTTTCTTTCGAAAGTGTGCTTATATTAACACACATTTAAAATGGCATTATTTTATGGCAAACTTATGGCTGTTTTAAAAGATTGGTATGATACAACAGACTAACTTACACACAATCAGTTTCAAAGCAGACCTTGGCAAGCAAAACTTTTGCATCTTTTACCCCAATGGTTATAATGTTTCATCACACAGAGTTTCAAAGATTTGGAGAAGGGGAAAATGTAATGCATACACTGAAGTGACTCCTTTTGCATGTATAAGAGCACTTGTTTCTGACATGATCAGTTCAGAACTTACCATTATTTATTTTACATGCTGTGAGAAGAAGTGAAGGCAATAGAAACAGGAGAAATCAGAGTGGCATTTCAAAAAGGTCAGACCTATTACTTTGTCAGAGAGGCAGGTTTCACATTAGTGTTTAGACATGTGTCAAAGGATGCTTTATTAGGGCTGAGTTTGCTGTTCAAATGAAAACAAAAATGCATATAAGGTAAAAGATCTAGATGTCCTGATACTGTAGTTTAGCACTGTGCCTACCTGAATTTTTCATTGCGTATTTTTCTACTTTACAATTTAATAAAGGTTGAAAGGGAACCACACCTATAAATTATATAAAGATCTCATTTAATATAGATCAACATTTTCCTAAATTTTAAATCCTGTCCAAACTACATTGGGAATTTTCTAAAATTTACTTGTTTTTTAAAATTTATTTTCTTTTTTTATTACGAATTTTTTTATTCATTTACATACCAACCACAGATTCCCCCTCTCTTCCCTCCTTCCACCACACCCAGACTTCCACTCCAACCCACCCCCATCCCTTCCTCCTACAAGGTAAGGCCTCCCCATAGAGAGTCAGCAGAGCCTGGTACATTCAGTTGAGGCAGGTCAAAGTCCCTCCCCTGTATCAAGGCTGTGCAAGATGTCTCACCATAGGTAGGTAGTAGGCTCCAAAAAGCCAGCTCATGCACCAGGGGCAGATTCTGATCCTACTGGCAGGGGGCCCCTTAAGCAGACCAAGTTACACAACTGTCTGGATTATGCAGAGGACCTAGTCTAGTCCTATGGAGGCTCCACAGCTGTAGGTCTAAAGTTCATGAGTTCCCACTAGTTTGGTTCAGTTGCCTCTGCAGGTTGCCCCATAATGATCTTGATGCGCCTTGCTCATAGAATTCCTCTTCTCTCTCGTCGACTGGACTTCTGGAGTTCGGCCTGGTGCTGGCTGTATGTACTCATTCATAAGTAGATACTAGATGTAAAGCAAAGGATAACCAGACTACAACATACAGCGCCAGAGAAGCTAGCTAACAAGGAGGACCCTAAGAATGACTCATGGTTCACCCTGGGAAGGGGAAATAGATGAGATCTCCAGTAGTGGAATGGGGGTGAGGGAAGGGCAATGAAGTGTAGGGGATGAGAGATGAGAGCATAAGGAAAATTGATTTTCATTGTTACTAATAATATGTGTATCTCTGCGTTGGTATAGGCACTTAAGCACAATGCCTGCAGAGGCCAGAAGAGGGCATCAGATGACTGGGAACTGGAGTTTCAGGCAGTTGTGATCTGACATGGGTATTGACCACCAAATTCTGGTCCTCTGGAAAAGCAGAAAGTTCTCTTAAACCCAAACCATCTCGCCAATCTCTGAATTCATTTATTCAGAAGTCTAAAAGAAATAAACATGTTTTATAGGTGATAGCTTTCATTGAGAAAATTAGAGTGTCTCAAAAATCTGAGTCATCAGCATGCACTAACAAGCCCTGGCATAGCACTCTAGAAATTAAATAAATAAATTAAAAGATACTTTATAAATTACATGGACCTTAATTAGATATTACTAAATTCATCAATTTAGTTTTGGTCAAACCTTTACACAGAAAAATCAGTTTATATTACACAAATTTGGGATTGGTAGGCATGTCAAATATTTCTAACTCCATCATTGTGAATACTGTTATATATTTGGATATCCAATGCACCCTAGGAAATAAAATGTTTAACAATGTTGCATCTCTATTTAGTGTGAAGATGTTTCAGTTGGTTTTGATACCTTGATTTCTGAACATGCAACTCACTTGATTTTCCTTAGATTGGGTCTTCATTAATTTTTTGATGCTGTGATAAAACATCATGAACAAGGTATTTTATAGAAGGAAGGGTTTGTTTGTTCTTGTGGTTCCAGAAGGATAAATAGCCATTGTGGAAGGGCATAGCACGCATCATGGCTAGAGGAGGATGCTGAGAGCTCACAGTTTCAAATGCAACCGTGAAATGGAGAGAGCAAGCTGGGAGTAGGGCAAGACCTTAAACTTTCAAAGTCCTTTCCGAAGCGATGGATTCTATAGTGGGTTTTGTTGTTTTTGTGTGTGTGTGTGTGTGTGTGTGTGTGTGACTGTGTGTGTAATTTTTGTTTTGTCCTGTTCTAATTTTAAGAGAGAGAGAATGAACATGAAATTTGATTGTAGATAGGAGGAATCTGGGAGAAGTTATAGAACATGATAAAAACACACTGCATGAAATTCTCAAAGAATAAATACAAATTTTAAAACAAATGTTTAACATTAGTGTTCACTATAAAATATTTTTAAGCTAGAAATATGACAGTACATTGTGTGTGTGTGTGTGTGTGTGTGTGTGTGTGTGTGTGTGTGTGTGTGCATGAATATATAGAGGCAGATTTTACTTGTTAAATACACTTTAGGTCATTATCCATTCCCCCCCTTTTTTTCTTTTTTTAGTTTTAAAAAATTTTCTATTCATTTTATGTACCAACCACAGATAATCCTCTCCTCCCTCCTCCTGCCTCCCAGCCTTTCCTCCCCACCAGTCTCCTATTCCCACCTCTTCCAAGGCAAGACCTCCAATGGGGAGACAGCAGAACCTGGTACATTCAGTTGAGGCAGGTCCAAGCCAACCCACCCCCACCCCAACCCACCCCCAACCTCGCCCCACCCCACCCCTGCCACCACACTAAGTCTATATAAGGTGTCCCACCATAGTCACTGGGCTCCAAAAAGCCCGCACATGCACCAGGGTTGGATCCTGATCCCACTGCCAGGGGGTCCCTTAAGCAGATCAAGCTACATAACTGTCTCGCCTATGCAGAGGGCCTAGCCCAGTCCCCTGGAGGATCCACAACTATTGGTCCACAGTTCATGAGTTCCCACTAGTTTGGTTTGGTTGTCTCTGTACTTTTTTTTTAAGGTAGAAAAAATTCCACTTTATTTCCAGACAATCACTTCAATATTATCCCAGTAGTCCCAATCCTCTGAGAGATGTGGATGCTAGGTGGCTGATTTGATTCTCTACTTCTGTTTAACTCTAGAACTGTATTTTCTTGACCACATAACTCCTAGTAAGTAGGAAAGTGAGTAATATATAACTAAAAATTATAATAGAAACAATATCCCTCTCTTATGACTTTTACTTTGTTTCCTCATTCTGTTCCTGGAACAAGAACTTTTTGAGACTGAACATTGCTCCCCAGGGAGATTGCTCCCTGTATCCAGAATACTTCGTTCTCAGAAGTGTAGTGGAACATGGAGGAACCAAGAGTGCTGAATATGACAGAATCGAATCAATTAGCACCAATTACAGCTAATATTGAGCTTTCCTTCAATATCTTTTCTCATTTTTATTCCATATTATACAAATTTATTTGATTTTTGATTTATTAATCTTATTTTAGAAGTTTTTTTTTAAAAAATAATTCATTCTCTAAAATGTCCTTCTGACATTAATACCATACCTGAATTTTTTATAAAACACTGCATTTTATTACCACTCTGCAAAGTTCAGATGGCCCAGTCTAGGAGACTTGGTGCTTCTTAAATATTCCCAGTCTTGCTGAACTGCTTCTTGTTTAAAATACATCTGTATATTTATCTCCAGGAAATCCCATCCTTGCATCCTTGGTCTCTACATACTCACTAGTTGAAATTAAACCTCATTTCCTCACATCTGCCAAAAAATGTATTTATAACAGAGTTATAGTCCTTACCATAAGCTGCTTTTATTTGAGTAAATTGTGCATATTCTAGCTTCCGCCTGTAACAGAGAAATACAGGAGGTCAGTATCCATGTTCTCAACAGTTGTAATCTTCATAGAATTTTGCATAGTGCTTCTAAAAAGTATAGTTTTTAGCAAATAGTGTTTTTTTTAACTGAAGTATCATAGAATATTAGCTAACCCATTTATGATATTTAAAATACTATTTTTATATCATTTTACTTCTATTGGTTAAAAGTTAATGGCTTAACGTTTGCCTCTTTTTTTCTGGAATTAAGAAAAATTATATTCATTCATTTCTGTGGGGGTGAGGTGGGGATGCACATTCCAGGGTACACTTGTGGAGGTGATAACACAACTTTGAAAGTCAGTTCTCTCCTTCTACCATGAGGTTTCTGGGTATCAAACTCAGGCCATCGGGTTTGACAAGTGCCTTAACCCCTGAGTCATCTTGGTGGACGGTTGTCTTTCTTGATCCAGTCCTCTAACTAATTCCAGATAATGTACTAAGCTCTAATCTCTCAGCAAGTTCTAGTCTACTGTTCAGTTGAACTTTGTGCCATTAATTTCAGGTTGTGTTAAAATTCTGAATACCTTCTGCTTATCTTTAAACTTTTAAATTGCTTTTTCATATAGTATATATTGTTAATGTTTCCCCCATCCCCAACTCTTCTCAGATCCTCCCCACTTCCCTTTCTACCCAATTTCGTGTACTTTATCTTTCTTTTTGTTCCGCTCCCTCCCTGTTTCTCTCAATCACACCAACATTAAAACAAGAAATCAAAAAGCACCATAAACAAAATCAAACACCCTGATCCACAAAAGAAAACAAACAACAACAAAAACCAACCAAAAATTTCATCACGGAGTTCATTTGTTTTGACCTACGTTTCTGGCACACTCCTTGATAAACATTCATCTGAGTGTTTGCAATGTCTCCTGAGTCTTAGCTAATTTCTGAA
Source organism: Peromyscus maniculatus bairdii (assembly GCF_049852395.1). Classification (NCBI taxonomy): domain Eukaryota; kingdom Metazoa; phylum Chordata; class Mammalia; order Rodentia; family Cricetidae; genus Peromyscus; species Peromyscus maniculatus. The sequence continues at coordinate 14,533,755 of NC_134871.1, forward strand.
AATGACCAGATGCCTTGCTATGCTTTTTTTAAATTTTTTCTTTATCAGTTCTACCTTTCCTGAATAACTTTTTAAATTTCTCCTTTAAAATGCTCGTGTGTGAGTGTGCAATGCATTGTGACATGTCCACATCTAGCACACCCCTTCAACATTCCTCAGGACCTTCATCTCAAGTCCTACCCAAGATTGTCCTTATTTAACTAACCGAATAGAATTCATGTTGTCCGTAAATCCGTTGGGATAGGGTGTTTCATTTCTGCCCATGTATCACAGAAATTCATTTGTAATACATTGTTTTCAAGGGCTTGCAACTTTTCTTCTGGTTCAACAAAGTCAACTGTTGAAATACATTTTAGTTTTGTTTCTAAATCACTCCTTGAAGCTGCCTACTAGCACTGTTAAAATTAATTTTCAGTTCAAAAATCAACATTCCTTAATTCGCGTCCATAATTTCACTGTTTATACCTTCTCTTGTGCTTTTACATTATTACAAATGAATGGTCAGCCAGGTGGTGGTGGCACACACCATTTATCCCAGCACTTGGGAGGCAGAGGCAGTCAGATGTCTGCATTCCAGGCCACCTTAGTCTACAGAGTAATTCCAGGACAGTCGGTGCTATGAAGGGAAAGCCTGTCTTGAAACAAACTAACAAAAAAAACAAAGAAATCCCAAAACAAATGAATTGTCAGAATTGAAATTAATACTCAAAAGATCTATTTTCAAAATGTGTGTGTGTGTGTGTGTGTGTGTGTGTGTGTGTGTGTGTGTGTGTACATTATTGTAGGACTTATTGAAATTATTTATTTTGTTGTTAAAAGTTTTGCTTCAGGAATTGTCCTCATAAATTTAATACCCTAAACATATTTTTGTCTTCTTCATTTGAATCTTCATTTTCGTGGGCATGAGTGCATTCCTTGAGGATCTGGTTACGCAATGACCTGTTCTACTCTAGGCAGCATCATGGTCTGTAACTTATAATTTCTTACTGAAGATGATTAACTTTTGTTGTTAACATTTTAACTGTGAACTGCCAAGCCTGTATGTAAACTATCAAAGATGCTTGTCATTCTGTAATATGATTCCATATTCGTATGTTGGTAGTCATACAATAGTAATTTTCAAGTTTGATTGTCTGATACTTTGTGCCAGATTAGTATTTCTGGCTTTCCCCACTGCTTATAGTGGATAAAGAACATATTTTCACTTGACTCATCTTACTATAAATATCATCAGAAAAAATAATAGCCCTCACCCCAGGTGACTGGCTGACAAGAAGCCAATGTTTAGGTGAAAATAGTGAGATGCTAAGTATTAGATGTGCCTTCACATTCTCTGCTTGATTTATTTCTTGATACATGGGAAAGAAGCTGAAGTTACGGAAGTGGCATATTTCAGCAAATGTAGTGCATCCCTTTTTTTGTGGGAGTGCAGGGAATGTTAAGAATCTAAATTCTTTCTGCAGTATTTGGGTGATGTAACAGGTGAGTGGTTATTTGCAAGGCTGCCATAGTTTATAGAAATGGAATTATGATAGTTTTCCACAGCATGAATGAATCTGACATTTTGTTTTAGAGATGCAATAATTCCCAATGCCAGGTACTCAGCTTTTAAAAATTTAGTAGATTGCATAAGACTGCCTAGTGAAAACTGCTGTTACATTTTACTGTTATTGGCAAGCAAACTAAAACAGCTGTAAAGAATATGACATATATGTAGCAAAATTCTGTACTTTCACAGAATAAATCTCCAAGTAGAAAACAGAAAAGAATACACTCTGTAGATTTTTTTTGGTTTGTTTATTTGTTTCTGCCATTTTAAAAAAAGGTATATTCTTTGGTTTAACTTGTAAATTGTGGCAAGATTATTTAAATCGTAAAAGTAGAGATCCATTTTTTAGTTTGTCTAATACAAAATGTTCTGGTACAAAAGTACTACTGAAGCCATAATATAAAAAGGCAAAATAAAGCACTTAAAGTAATTCGGCACATTGACATATATATACATACATATATATATATACATATATATATACATATATATATATTTCATTCTGTTAAATGCATTATGAACATACATCTTATTTTTCAGACTTGTATGCACTGAATAACTTCAGCAGTTTAACTCATAGAAGAGATCTGTCTACATATGTATGTTCAGGCCATTTGCATTTTTTAATGTTTAAAATTGATTTTGATTATATTATTTACATCTTAAAAGAAACTTCCTGTTATTTATGTGGAAGTCTTATTACATACTCATCATAAGTTACAATTTTGGAGAAATTTCTTCCTAAGAAGTTGCTACTGCCTATGATACTGGATTAAAGTGAAAATATTTGTGGTGAATTCCAAATTTACATCCTTATTTTTTAAAACTATTCAGTTTTCATGATAAAAAACGTTGTGTCATACATATTCATATGGAAAGTTTGAATTATCATTGGAAAATAATATCATCAAAATTACTTATCATATGCAGAACATTCTAAAATGTGTACAGCATTTGAAAGGTCTGTTTAAATGAAAATGTAACAATTTGTACATAGTTTTAAAGGACTGGACCACCCTCCTGCAAAACATAATTTCTGTTTTTCTTTTATTATTGTTTGATCCTTTATTGTGTTCATCAAAGGTTTCCTGTATCTTTTCTTTCATAGACAAACTTCTTTGACTATGGAGTCTTGTCTGATTTTCACTCTCCTTTTCCTCTGTCACCCAGTCTGTTTACTGAGGAGGCTCAAATTCTTCTTGATGCTTGTACTTTTTCAGCTCCCAAAACACACAACTGTGCTTTACTGTTCAGTAACTTGAAAATCATTTCAATTGAATTTGTGACTCATTAAATACAAACGCAGTTTGCATTTTGACCTATTGAGATCAAGGATGTTGAAAGTATTTTTAAGCTTACATACACTCAAATAGTTGCCCATTGTCTAATTAAGAAAATATGATTTTCTGATGGCTTTTCCTCTACTTTTGCCCTCTTTTCAACTCTCACCACTTCTAGAATGTATAATTAAGACTATCTATGAAGTACTAAATTTCCTAATAGCAATTTAAAACAGTGAAACAAGGATAACATTTTGCTATTCTTTTTCAGTAAGATATAAATACTATCATTTTCACATGTAATCAATAAATAATATTTTATGGTAGTTTATTTGCTTCTATCCTTATATGTTCATAATTTCATTTAATTTTGTATAATTTTTGTGAAGACAATAGTTTTGCACTTTTTAAGGTGCATTGTGATGTATATCTATAATGCTCAATAATAAAATTAAGATTTCTGTCTCTTCAAGCAATTTGATATGTTAGAACTTTATTCTCATACTGATATTTTGAAATATATTATAAATTATATAAGAAATTGCTACTCTCCTGTACTGGAAATAAACCTAGATAATTACTAAAAACAATTTGAACTTTAAATTTTGTATTTTTGTATGTCAAAATTCAGACTGAACTTTTATGAAACTGATTTGATGTATTTTTAGAAATCCTAACAATTATAGTTGAAATGGTATAATTGCACAACATATTACTTTTAATTTAAAAAATTTTAAGGAACAGACTTTTTATTAGTGTCATAATTTCCATTAATCAGATTTATCTATCAATTTTGAAAAAAGCAATGTAACTTAACAGGAAAAGTATATTGATTTTATGCTAATGGGCAAGGTATGTAAGTTAATTATCCTGTCATCTTGATCTTTTTTACATCACAATGAAGGTGTTAGTGTATATAGCGAAGGCTATTCTAAACATCTATCTATCTATCTATCTACCTACCTTCCTACACACACACACACACACACACACACACACAAACACACACACACACACACATTCATATATATGAAACTTGTTCTTATGGTAGATTCTCATGCCATTTGACTTCCTTTGACAATTGCAGAAGAATCATATTATGGATCTTTATCAAAGTGAACATATGTAAACTAATTATAACACCTACCTTTGTACTTAGAAATGTTCATTTCCAATATACATTTCATATCTTTCTGGAAACTTACACAGTTGCCCTTCCCCCACTTCACATTTTTATTTTATCTTGTGCACATTTACTGTGGTAACAGTGGGAAAATACCAGACTTTAGTTTTGTTTTTGATGAGTGAATGCTTGGCAAACTTTCTTTTGGTTTCAAGCGAATCTAGAATTTGAAATAACACAACATTAAATATTTTCAAAATTTATCCTTAGCTCAACCAAAAATCATACAAACTATGCAAATACTTCAAAACTATGAATTGTTTTCCTTTCTTTCAATAGTTCTTAAAATTAAAGATGATTCATATCTTGATCATGTATGTATTGAAGGATTTTTAAAAACTCTACCAACATCACTGTTGAATGACACAATCTATTTTATTTAAATTAACAAAACCTGGTATTTTGCCTGCCTCAGACAAATCAAGCTGTCATGACAGAAACTGATTAAATCATATTTATTTGAAATTTTTGACTGATGTAAACTTTTAAAAGTATCTGAGTGTTCTTCATCCCCTCTGTCTCCCCCACCCCTTCTGCTTCCTCTTCTGTGGGGTTTCCTGAGCTCTGCAGGAGGAATTTGATGGAGACATATTGTTTAGAGTGAGTTCCAAAGTGTCTCGGGGGAAGGAGGAAAAGGCCCTAAAACAACTGGGCAAAGTTCATATGAACTCACAAATACTGAAGCAGCAATAACAGGGTCTACATAGATCTGCACCCAGTCTTCTGCATAAATACTGTAGCTTTCAGTTAAGTTCTTTTATGGGACTCCTGAATCTATGACCACGTGGGTCTCTGTTTTTTGCATCCTCTCTTAGAATCCTTTTATTTTTCTCTTTGCTTGTCTTGTCCAACTTTGATGTGATGATATTTGTTTTATCTTGTTATACATTTTATTTTGTTATGTTTTATTGCTACCTCTTAGAAGCCTGTTCCTTTCTATCAAGAGAAAGGGAGTAGAACCCGAGGGGAGGGGAAGGGAGGTGGGGAGGAACTGGGAGGAGTAGAGGGAGGGGAAACTGTATTCATATTATATTTAATTAGAAACTAATCTTTGTTTAATGAAGAGAAAAAAGTCTAAGTCATGCATCTCATTAGCCAATTGGTTTGCATTTGTGAAAATTTGAAGAAATATCAAAACAAAACTTGGTAATAATTTGAACAGTGTTTTTACCTCAGATGAAATCTATAAAACTAAAGAAGGCACTATCAGACTTTCAAATTTCATATCAAGTAAAAAATATTTGAAATCCTGTGTTCGATATTAAATTATTTTCTTACTTAATATAAAGTATTTATTTTTAGAAATGATTTTTAAAAAATATTTGCTCATAGTTTTCTTACAAAATTTTAAAAATTGAATAGATGACTTAGTTTACTGTATCTTTATTAGTCCCTGTTCGGGCGCCAGATATTGGTGAAATTATTAAGTCCACTCCACGTAGTTAAAAGGAGAATTATTTAATGGCGTTACTTAAAAATGAAAGGATAGGTAGGTCGCAGGGTCTGGGGAAGGTGTATCGCAGTCCAGCGGTGTTCTCTGGAATGCTGCTCGGTTAACCTCCACCGTCCAGGGTCCAGGAACAGAGAGAGCTTTCCCCTCCGGATCTCAGATCTCCAGCATCCTCCCTTGGTCCCGCCTTGCAGGCGTGATAGTTACCGAAGCCTCAATGGGGGTTGGAACTTACAGATCAAAGCTGGAATGGCTACCCACTACATTTTATTATTATTATTTTGTTTTATTTTGCATTTTGGATAATTTATGTGCCTACATACACACACACACACACACACATGCAACTATGAGAACCATTGTACTCTGGACCCAAATAGAAAACTTAGATCAGCATTTAATTTTAACTTAGAGCATTATCCATAGCTATTTTTAAAGATTCAGATAAAACCACTTACTTAATTCACTATGTACCTTTTCAAAACATTGTTAAATATCATTTATTTTATTATTTCCCTTGAAATGTATATATATTAACATATTAAAATATATGTCAATATATTTATATATTTAAGAGAGTGGTAATAGTTGGCAACTTAATTTTGTTCATTTTTCTGTTGTTGGTGTTTGTTGTTTAGGATTTGAAGTCCAACACAGGCTGTGTTCATTCCTAATAAATTCTCATCACTGTGCTTTGCCCATTGTTTATCTTGAAATTGGTCCTAAAGCAATTTTAAACTCGTATTTTCTTTTTATATATGTTTGTGTGTATATGTGCTTGGCTGCACACATACATGGGGCATACTCAGATGCCAGAGGACAGCTTGTGGGAGATAATTCTCTCCTTCCATCCTGTGGGATGTGGATATCAGAAAGAGCCTACAGACTTGGCAACAAGAACTTTTTTCTATGGAGCTTTCTTGCTGGCCAATGTTCATTCCTCATCATCAGTTTATTGCTTTTGATTCGAAAGTTTGCGTAGACTTGTTCAAAATTAGAAACGTAAATTTTATTGTGCAAAAATAACGAACATTTTCGTTTGAGTACAAAAGGAGTTTTCAAAGGCATCTCTGTAAGTTTTGCTTTGTGTGTACTGTATTATTCAAATGTAAACACATTAAGTCACATGGAAAAGGTGAGAATAAGTATCAGTTGAGTGCTAAACCTTAAACAAGACATTTATGCCATGTCCTCAAAGATTAGGGAGCATTGTGGGAGAGGTGAAAGAAGGATTGTAAGAGGAGGAGATAGGGAGACGGGTGGCTGAGTTTCTTCCTCTCTGCACTTAACAGCTATTGCAGCCGTGAACTCCGTATCTGTGGATGACTGTTGTGGCTCTGTACAATAGTTTCAGTCAGACATGGACGGAGGAGGGATTTGGGGGGCGCACATGAAAACTTCCAAATGGACAAACAAATGAATGAATGAGGGGTTTATACTCCACTTTGAAAAGTAATTATCTGTTCTCCTTTCTTTGTAGTATTACTAATTTGTACAAGTTCAGGGACTGATAAGTGGATAAAAAGAAGAAACAAGTAGTAAACATTCACTATTTGTGGCAAGGAAGACCTAAAGTAAAATTATTTCTTTCTAGTACCACAGAAATTATTCATATTAGTATTTTCATAGAAAATTTTCATAGAAATTGAGTTTAAGACTGTAGTTAACTCAGTCCAGGAGGGTAGAAAGAAGGAGAAATTGTGAGAGGATTGCTAAATATCCAGTTGTAAGAAAAGGGTAAGAAGTTCTAGTGAATGTGTCCTGCGAGTCCAGGGATCTAAGAGAAATGCTTTCGCTTTTCAGCAGAAAGAAACGACAAGGTTTGAAGAAATACCTACATTTAACTGATTGTAAAATATGTCCATGTAGCAAAAATGCAAATGCTGCCCCACTAATGTGTCTAATTTTCGTGTTTTATGAAAATTTAGTGTGATTAAAATTAGTATTGAATACAATAAAATTATTTTAGATACTGCTCATTTTAAACACAAATAACTTGTTAAAATAGATTATGTGTCTTTGTAAAGCAACATTTAAAATTGTATCTTAAGCAAGTAAGCTAAGTAATGTTATTTCAGAATAATTAAATTTAATTTGTAAATCTAAAGTTGTCTAAGATCCAGTTTGTCAATAAGCCAAAATAAGATAATAAATACATAACAACTAGACAGACCTCAAAGTGTTATGCATTATGTTCTTTTGGACTAATTAAGATTTAATTTAGAAGTCTAAAGTTGACCAATGATATATTTCATAATGAAGCCAAAATTAGATAACAACTGAATAAACATAGATTCAAAAAGAGATGGATTATAAAAGAAATTCGATTAATTTCTGGTCTTGGATTAATTATGTATAATTTAAAGAGATTGCTGTTTCCTTCTTCTGTTTCTGATTATTTTGTCTCCCATAGGTGTGATTATGTGTCAATGCGATAAGTAAACAGATCTGAGGTTGAGAAAAGAGCTCAGTATTAGAACATTTGCCTCCCCAACAGGATGCCCTGATTCCATCTCAGAAAAATAAAAAATAAAAAACAATATAATAAGATAACAATGACCAAATGAGCCTCACCCATAGATCTTGCTTTAAAATCCTTAATCTATATGATATTTAATATTAATATTTAATGCCTCACCACTTTGGTTTTCACATCTGTAAAATCACCTAAATTGAAGTTTAAATACAATTATTCATGTCAGGCAAAAAGTTTCATATGTGTGTAAATAAGAAAAAGAGAGGGAGTTGAGGTGTTTATAGAAGTAGATACAACTACAAAATACTTTTCCACAATATTGTTAAGTAAAATTTGGTGCAGAAAGACATACAGGGATACATCGTTTTTTACTATAAAGAATGCTTTTCCCAGAACAAGCATCTACATGTATACTTAACCTACCACTATTTACTTTATGAGTGATAGTCTTCCCTTTAAAATTATGTCTTAATTTACAAAACAGTAACAACGTTTTGATAGTTCATAGGCACATTTTCTCAGAAGTGACAAATTAGCTTGCTGTTCATAAGGAATAGTAAGTTATCTCACGAAAAAGGTATAATAATATACTCTAAATGGTTTTCTCCTCTCCCCTCCTTCTCCCTTCCCCCTGCTCTATCCTCACCCCTCCCTCTTCCACCTTCTTTGAGACAGATTCTTAACACATACTGCAAACTGGCCTGGAACCTGCTCTGTAGACCAGGTTGGATTTGTAGTCTCAGAGATCCACCTTCTTCTTCCTACCAAGTGCTGTGAATGACAGCATGCCCACCATACCTAGAAGCAGCTATAAGGCTTATTTCTCTAAGATAATTTAGTCATAGTAACAGTACTAAAAAGTAAGTTCTTCCCATCTTATGAGTAAAAATGCGGGCATGATAATATTTAATAGCTTGCCACAGCTTACTGGTGTCAAGTTGTTGAAATAATATTGCAAACTGTACACTTTGATTTATTTTGAATTCTTATAATTGCAACTATTATTCTTCAAGTAAGAATATTTTTGAGTCACCAAAAATTTTAAAATAGAAAATTTTCTGTCACACAAGTGATCAAATTCTTTTTGGATCCTCCCTGAAGCACATTTCTGTTTGCAATAAAGGATCCAAAGTTGAGTATGATGGTGCATTCCGGAAATCTCAGGAATCAAGAGCCGGTAGGAAAAGGATGAATTCATGGTTAGCCTGTGCTGCTAAGAAGTACAAGGTCAGCTACAAGGTGAGGTCGTCTCTCAAAAAGAAAATTAAGAATGCAAGAAAAAAAATTAGTTTTAAATGTAACATCACATGTCATGTTTACAGTAGCATTGCTAATTTGGATACCATGGGTTTTAGACTTCTGCTTGGATTCCATGAAGTCTGTTAAGTACAGAAAATAAAAACTAGTTTTTAAAAATATTTTTGTACTTTTTTGTGTTAAAGAATCATTGGGTCCTAATTTTGAGGAAATACATCAAAGTTGAACCAACTTAGAAATCAAACCACTTAAATTTCTTTGAGCTTTAAAGTGATCCCTTTCTAATCCAGAACCAAAATATTTGTTGCCTTATTTATTCCCGTGTTTATTGCTTTGAGTGTGTGTCCTGTATGGGTGTGTTCATATGCACTTGTCCATGCAGGTGCATGTGTAGGCCAGAGGTTCATGTCAGGATATCATGTTCAATTATTTCCTCACTTTATTTTTTGACAATGTTTCCCACTGGAAGTGGAACTTCACATTTCAGCTAGACCGAGTGGCTGGTGAGCCCCAAAGCTTTGCCTGTACCTCCCCATTTCCAACCAGTACAAAAGTTACAGGCCAAGCCATGACTCTCGGCTTTCCTGTGTTCAGAGAATCTAAACTTGCGTGCAGAATCTAAACATTTGCTCAGAAATCCCAGTGAAGCCATCACCACCGCCGCCGTTATTCTTCTACTAACAGAATCGAAGCAGTATAAAATGCTCTTTCTTTCTAACGGTGGTATTTCATTTTTAAAGAGAACCCAGTTATTTGATCAAAGTTTGGGTCAGAGAACATAAGCAGCAAAGATTTCATGAATGCTCGCTTAGCGGCTCTCTAAGCTTATAGATCAACACTTTTGCTGAGGGTGGAGGCTGTGGGGAGACACCGGTTGACTCCTGGTTTGTGGGGAACCAGCCAAACAAATTCCAAGTGCAAATGTGATACTGTCTGGGATCAACTCTCTAACCTCAGCAGGTGATTTAACATCAATTATTTATTCCTCTGGACTTTATTTGATTTTTCTGCAAAGGAAAGGATTTGGATAGGATTGTTTAAGCTACCATGCAGCTGAAATACTTTATGTACTGTGAGTGGATATATTGTTGCTGATATATTAAGCCATTCACTTACCTTGTTGGGTCAGCCTTCTACTAAGTTTTATTTTTAAAATTTTCAAACTCATGAAGAAGGTATTAAAAACTACTTCAAGTTTTATGAACATATGTGTGTATGTATGTATGATCATTCTCTATATTTTTTAAAATATTTTGTATAATCTATTGTTTTCTTCAAAGAGTAGTCACAGTGATTCATGTTTATAACCAAGCACTCCAGAGGTAGAGAAGAGAGGATCAGCTGATAGCCAGCCCCAGCTACATATCGAATGTTTTTAAATGATCAGATAACTCTATATATTTATAATGTATAGCTTAGTGCCTTGAGATTTATGCACATTATGGTATAATTTAATCTATGAATTGTTAATTCAAATAATTAGTTTTTGATAAGGTCACTTAACATCCACTTTCATAGGGAATAGTATTCTATGTTTTTTTTTAAAAAAGTTAAGGTTAAAATACTGTGAGGCTATATAATATACACAAGAAATACCTAGTGTGGGGAGAAGTAGCTGGTTGTTGGGGGAGAGGTAAAACTAGATTTTTAGATATAAGATTTGAGATTCTATATCTTTTCATCTTTGTCCAGTTAATAATAAAATTCTGTATTTCCTCATTAAGGGAAGATGTTATTCCTGCCAGCTGTTGAGAGAGCAGCATACTGAAAGCTCCTCAAATCTAGTGACATATTAAGTTCCCTCAGCAGTCCTGCATTTGGGTGATTTTTTTTGTTCAGTCATTATCATTCTTGGGTATACCTGAGTGTATCCATTTGCGTGTGGTGGGATGTAAAGACGGAAAAGGAAAAAAAAAAAGCGGGGTTGGGGGTTTACAATAGAACCTTGAGGATCTCTCAGTTTTCATTTTGAGAATTGGCTGGAGACCTAACGAAAGAGACGGGGGAAACCAATTGATAAAGGTTGCAAGAATCCTTTACAGTTCACCATGGTGAAGACCTGTGTTTCCAACCCGGAGAGGAAGAGGGATAGTGATGTTGGCGTTACAGATTAAAGAGCGGACCATTGCTGAACAACCTTTAATGAGCGGTCTCCATAGGATTAGTTGAGGGATTCATCAATTTGCAAGGAGTTAAGGAGACAGCAGCAGGTGAGAGAAGGGGGACACACACGGAAAGGAAAACTATCGACTCAGGGATCAAGTTCTCAACCTAAAGGAGATTTGTTTGCCCCAGAGGGACACAGGGTGGGATAAGGGACGAGGAGAGGAGATAGAGGAAGAGGGAGAATGGGAAGAAAACCAGAGAGAGGGGAAGACCCTTTTCCCCTGTCTGTCCCGTGGAGACAAAGGACTGTCTCTGGATAGAGAGAGGCTGAATTGACACATGGGAGAAAGGTGGTTTATAAAGGTAAAGGGGAAACCCTGAGTTAGGATAAGGTCTTTAATTTTAATTGGGCATGTTAATCAGGTGAGCCAAATGGAGATTTTGATTGTTGAATTTCAATACTTTGATAGGTGGACCTTGATAGTCAGCCCCAGGAGGAGAGATTGGCTGACAAGGGAATGGACTTTGGAGGCTAGCTTTAGGAATGTAATCTAATGGTTTTTAGCAAGGCAGAGGGTATGGTGAAGAAGGGTAAAGCCTGCCAGAGCCACATGCTCCGGTGGGCTAGTGTCCCTTCACACACAGTTTTTCCCCCGAGACTCTGAAATATTTACTGGTGGGGTGGAAAGAAAAGGATTTGCTGGAACACCAGAAGTTACAACATATCTTAAATATATCATACAGATTGAAAAATAGCAAAATAAAAATAAAAAAACCAAAACTATATAAATCAATGTTTGGTATTGTTTTGGGGTGTGTGAGAATATACTTGCCATGTACAGAATATCAAAAACATGAGCATTTGTATCACAAGGGTGTAGTAAATAAATGATCTATTAAGTACTTTTCTATGTGAAACAAAAAAAAATATGGTTTCATTAGTTAGAAAACTGGGATTCATCTGAATTTCTATGCCCAATTGCTGAGATTTGTACTCTTCCCTGTGCAGGACTAAAAACTTACCTGGAGTATAATACGTTTCAGTTTCTTTTTTCTAATTTCCAGGATCTGTACTAACAGATCTGTACTAACACAAAATTAACAGTAATCTTTGAGGTGGAATTTGTGGTGACACTATCAATAGCCAAGTAAAAGTGCAATGTCCTAATTGGCTTTTTGTCAATTTGATACAAGCTAGAGGAAGAAGAACATGAACTGAGAAAGTGCCTCTTTCAAGTTGTCTGTAGACAAGTTTGTAGGCCTTTTTTTTATTGTTCTTTCTTTTGACTAGGATTCATGTGGGAGGGCCCAGAATGCTTTAGTCTCTGTCAACCCTGGGAAGGTTGTTGTAGAGTATTATTTTAAGATGTGTTACATTCGTTTATGTTGTGGAACATGTGCTTTAAATGATGCAAAGATGTTTGCATTCTTTTATGTTTAATTTGTTTAACTCTGTGAAGCTGTGTTTCTTTGCCTGTCTAAAACACCTGATTGGTCTAATAAAGAGCTAAAAGGCCAATACCAAGGCAGGAGAAAGTAAAGGTGGGGCTGGCAGGCAGAGAGAATAAATAGAAGGAGAAATCTGGAAGGAGAAGAGAGAAGAAAAAACAAGAGAACAAGGAGAGGAGGATGCCAGGGGCCAGCCACCCAGCCACACAGCCAACCGCAGAGTAAGACTGAAAGTAAGATATATAGAAGTAAGAAAAAGAAACAGCCAAGAGCAGAGGTAAAAGGTAGATGAGATAATTTAAAGTTAAGAAAAAACTGGCAAGAAACAAGCCAAACTAAGGCTGGATATTTATAGTTAAGAATCAGCCTCCCTGTGTGATTTATTTGGGAGCTGGGTGGTGGGCCCCTCAAAAGACCAAGAACCAAAGAGTCAAGAGTTAAAACAATGAACAATGAAAGGTGGCCCTGGTTTTTATAAGGAAGGAAACTGGGCAAGCCATGGAGAGCAAGCCAGTAAGCAGCACTCCTCTCTGCTCTTTGCATCAGTTCCTACCTTCAGGTTCATGTCCAGAGTTCTTACCCCAAGTTCCCTTAATCCTGGTCTATAAACTACACCATGAAATAAAATCTTTCCTCCCCAAGTTGCTCTTGTTTAAGTTTTATTGTGGCAATAGAAAGCAAAATAAGACAATTAAGTAAAGCAATTGTGACAATGTGGGAGAACATTTTATTTTGAGGATTTGGAGAACTAACAAACTTTGAAATATTTTTGCAAATAACAATGTGATGAATCACGTGAAAATGCAGGCATTGAGTTGTAATGATGCACACATTTTTGTTTCCTTTGAATCATTTATGTGTCAGCCAATCCCTTTGCTTTTTATTTAGCTCAATATCCTTATTGACAAAAACAATTATTCACATGAAATGCAGCTCTACTGTTCAGAATTAGTTTATATTGCTTAATTTTAAACTGTCCTGAGCCTCCATGTCTACAGCATTACTTTACTTCTATTTACCCTGCTGAATAAGCTAATTTTTTCCTTTAATCTTACGATTTTTATTTTAATTTTCAAACTCAAGAACATGCTTCACTATGGTTTTCATTATTAGAAATTAATTCAAATTTATGAATTATAATATTTAATATATTTTTGTTAAACTGCCTGAAACACTATAGCAATAGTGTATGTAGACATATCCTGTATGTCTATAAATATCCTATATTACTATATGTTGTTATTTACTGAAAAGAGTAAAAGCATTCTGCTTCTCGTATACTGGCAAATAGTGGAATGGGAAACTTCTGAGTTAGATAGTCCAGGTCCTTGCTCATTAACGAATGAGCTATCTAAAGAGTTTTGTTTAATTTGTTTTTGTTTTTAATTTTTTCTTAAAATTTATAGCACATATATGGTTGGTGTTTAAAATTTTTTCCACATAAGTTCAGAGACATTTTTTTTCTGTATATTCAAATGACTTACAGTAAATATGGTTTTCAATATATATACATTGTCTTTTCTGGAAGGGCTAAGAGTACTTTCTCAGTTGTTAGAAACAATCTCAAACACTTAAGATCCAATTTATTCTGCATATGTTATACCTCATCTACTATGTGCAGGATCCAGTTTGAACCATGGAGAAGGGATGATACTTTGAAACTGATATTCACACCATGGAACCATTTTACTGTAAAAATTAGAAAATGACAAAAATTAGGGCCACTTTTCCCTTTTCTTTTCTATGTATTTTCTTCATTTCTCTATGATTTTTGACAGCAGAATTACAATTTTAGCATCATCTCTACCTTCTTGTTATTATAATATGTTCAGCATACATAAGAAAGATATATATGAATCACTTACTGTATAAAATATAACTTGTGTAGTGGTAGTCATTGCCAGAGAAACTCAGTTCTATAATATTGAATTCACATTGAAATGGCAAAATGAATCTTTGCAAAGATATCCCAACAATATGTATCCCTATTCTGACATGACACTTTCATTAAAACTGACTGATAATTAAGTGCCATGAAGTTATTGTGCATCTGGGCTCACTAAAGTCTCAGTAAAGGGAAGCTAAACAGATACATATTTAGGGTTTGTTTAATTGATTTTTTAAAAATAGTATGTAAAAAGTAATACTTTCCCACTTGTAAGAAATTTCTTGGGAAATTATTTGTGAATTAATGGAATTCTATAGTGTTTCTATATAGAAACTGTTGATTACAGCTACCTGCATAATAGAACAACCTCACAATTATCTTTCAGTTTTAAATTTTGGCTCCAGTTTGTTACATTACCAGGCATGATTCTTATTGAATTCTCTTTCATTGACCACATAACTTTTATAATCTACTGATTTTGCAAAATAAACGTCTTTAGCAGTATGTGTAAAGTTGCAAAACATTAAATACCATTTCAGATCAAAGTACACATTGTAGAAAGTAATAGGAACAATTGTGCATACTCCAACAAACTATTATTAGATTACTATAGATCATTTTGAAAATTGATAGTTAACTACTTTATAGTTCACATGTCCACAAAGTCTCAGGTTCCCCCTCTCTCTGTCTGTCTCTCTTTCTACACACACACACACACACACACACACACACACACACACACACACACACACAATTAATCAATCAATCAATCATTTAAACAATATTTTTGTTTGCTACATGTAAGCATTTAATAAATGGTAACATTGAACGTCACTTTGAATAATCATACTTAATGAACCAGTTGTGCACCAAAGTCCATTATTTTGATTAAATCTCTTTCTGTAGAATGCAATGAAAACGAAAAACAGAAAAGATATCATATCTTTCTTTCTTATGCTATTAATAAGGAAACTAAATTATTTGTCATTCTATCATCTATCTATCTATCTATCTATCTATCTATCTATCTATCTATCTATCTATCTATCTATCTATCTATCTGATTGATCTATCTATCTATCCATCTATCGATTGATCTATCTATCTATCTATCTATCTATCTATCTATCTATCTATCTATCTATCTATCTATCATATAACTTTATTATCTTTCATTTCCTTTCTCTCTATCTCATTCTTTTTTTACATAAATTCTCTCTACATCTCTGTGTCTCTTTATGATCCAAACATCTGCTTAAATTTCTGTATCATACTATTAGGCTATATTTCCCATCCATAATTTCATTTTTGGTTTCCATGATATGCTTTGCACTAATGCTTCCTACAAGGTTGTTGTTGATCTCTTACTTGTTTTTAAATGCAATGATATGTTTATGATTTTGCCTGTAAAATTCTTAGCATGCGGATTAAAAATTACCTCTTGTATAATGTCTATTGTCACTTCTTCAGATAAATTTTCATTTCTTGTCCCTCAGTCCTTAGACACAAATCTATTCTCACTCTTATCACATGCTTCTTTTTCATTATTCTGGACACTCTAAGAGTATATGTTTTATTTTATAGTAATTTTCAAGCATCAGAATTAAACACAGTTTTATAAAATGGTAAATATACAATGAACATTTAATAAACTAGGACTAATAGGCCTGTTCTAGAATTTTGACACCATTATATTTGAAACATCCCTTCCATGGTTTGGGGATTTGTTTTGATATTTGTCTGTTTTATCACACAGCTTCTAGCACAACTTCTTGTACATAATTCAGCTAGTGAGAACAATATTTAAAATACATATAGAAATTTTTTGTCTAATAATGTAATTCAATTTAACTCTTCCAAAGCATGGTGACATCTTACAATACTCCTCTCATTAAGGCCGAGAGCACTCTCTTAGAAGCATGACCATGCTAAAGTCTTTGCAATGAAAGAAAAGCCGTGACTTCACATTATGCTGCAGATCCCATGCCATTGGCTGAAACTGCATGTCTCTCTTTAATGGTGTAGTGGTGATCTATAACAGCTATTTTTGCTATTGTTCATTCAAGATTATATTTACATATCATTGGTTATTGAAAGATTCATTTTGCCTGGTTCTGATTTTGCGGGCTACGCCACATTCATTTGTATTTTTCTCAGAAATTCCCTTCACTAAGAACATTTCACATGGAATTTCTTCAAAGTCTGAGTTTATTTTCTTTATTCAGTCATTGTAGTGATATCATACAACAACTGCAGTGTTTGTGAAGCGTTTAATATAACTGATGTTTATAATTTATCTTTATACACTAAATTGACATAATGGCACTTTTCATTCACAAAAAAATTTCAAGAGTATTTAGGTTGACACACAATGTGTGTTACATTGATTCCTGAGGAAAAGGAGAAATATTTTTAAGAAACTTGTCCAACTCTACACATTTTTTTATTTTAATCATTTTTTAATTTACAAACAAAAGTATTATCTCTTATGTTTATGAGATAATAAGAGTTTATCTCTTATTATCTTTTATGTTTAATAAAAACAGAGACATTATTTTATATTATGTTTCTAAAATAGATATATTTTTGTGCCACTGAAAGTTGTTCATGTTAAAAGTCTAATGGCTTATCAAACGAATAGAAAGAAAAGGTCTGTTGCCTCCAGTTTATCAAAGTAAGGGTACAGACCTACTACTGAAGGCCAAGTTGGCAATTCTAGCACTTTTTTCTTCTCTTAGGTAGTATTTGCTATATTATGTTATGTTGTGTTATGTTATATTATATCATATCATATCATATTATATTATTTAGATCAACATGAGCCAAGCTTCCATCTCTATATCTATGAGCACTTTATGATGCTATCTTTTCACTTAAACTTTTCCTTAAACTCTTGAAGTACTTTGAAATTTTCATTATAGTAGAGGTTTTTAATGCATTTTTGAAAGGTGTGTATGAAGTTACTCAGTATTCTCATTGTCTTTTTAAAATTTTACTACCAAGGATTTTATATTATTAATCACTTGGTATATATCTTTATGAACATTTTATATATGTCAATAATTAATGTGAGTTTTTATTTTATTTTTTCAAATTGATTAAAGTATAATTCCAATCTCTTTCTTTCCATGTGAAACAGTAATACGTTTGCTAGTAAAAACTTTCTAACTTCTGATTGCACGTATTAGGTGGATAGCATCTGCTTGCATTAATGTTATATTAAATCTTTTTGATAATAACAGTATGTGAACAGTAATACTAAAACAGCCTTTAATGTATGTGTCATTTATAAATAAAATAGCTTCTCATTGCTTCATGATGCTGCACAGGTATAACTGTTTCTTCGATGTATTAGATGACCATCAGAGAGTTAGCCTGAAATCCTATAGAATATTTATAATTTAAGTTACCCATATGCAACATAAAATTAATTAAATCATTAAATAGTTTTGCTTTAATTATATAAACAGATTTTGGTCTAAGCCCACACATAATACACATGCAATGCATTTTCTTTTCTGTTATTTTTGAGATTATAATATAACTACACATTTTCTTCCTTTTCCATCTTCCAGCCCTTCACAATATATGCTACCTTGCTCTCTTACAAATCCATGGCCTCTTTTTTATTCATTAATTTTTATGTGTCTGTGTTTGCGTGTGCACACGTGCCTGTGTATTCCAAATATAATCTACTTTGCTTGTATAATGTTACTTACTTGTGTATGTTTTCAGACCTTATCATTTGGTATTGGATAACCAATAGGTAAGCTTTTCCTTGCAGAATACTATTTCTCTCTCTATCAGCCTTTCTGTAGTTCTTTGTGTAGGGTGTAGTTCTCATCCCTTATCAAGGAAAATTTTCTTTTACACAGGAGGCATTGTAGAAAACCACAACCAATCAAAACGGAGAGATGTAGAACTCACTACCAGTGGATACACCTACAAAATAAGTCCCACATCTGAGGCTCTTGAAACATTGTGGAAAGAGGTTTGGGAAAGATTCCAAAAGCCAGATGATCAGAGAGTTTCTGGTTGGGTTGTGTTACCTTATAATTTACATCCAAAAATTACATCCAAAAATGTGATCAATATGACTATCTAAATATGAGCCAAATAAGGATAAGAACAATAGAAAACCAAAGCAGAAGCAGGGAAGAATAGGTATTTCTCTAAGGGACAAAATTATGCTAGTCTGTGTGTCTGTTTACTTGCTGATTTTCAGGCATAACCAGGGCCCTCAGCAAGCTTAGCATGCTCCACCCCACAGAGGTATCCCACCAACCTCCATTTCTTTACTTATTGGATTAAAATTCGCAAAAAGCTGTGGTCTGATAGTCTGTATCATGCCACACAGATTTCTATGCCTTTGCTCCCTCAAAACATTGTGCTATGATTTCTAAAATGTATCTTTATTAAAAAAAAAAAAAACTTCACACATTATATTTTGATCTTGTTTTCCCTTCATTGTTTTATTCTTAGGTACACAAGAAAGTTTATCTTTGCATAAATATTACAGATGTTATTCATTTGATAAGAGGGGTAAGTGTGATGAAAATATAGTCTGAATAAGGGAGCAAATGAAAAGCTACTTCATTTCAATGAATATTAAGATTTTTGCATTAGCGTTGTAATATGACTATTTCCTCTTAATTATATGTAAGTTCTTATCTAACAAAAGATATAGAGTGAGGACATAAAGTTTCATTCACTTAAATAGGGACTGCAAAGAAGATTCATATCTCTTTAGGGAATTTATATTCAAATTTTCCTTGTATTAGATAATATTTATATTTTTGAACTTTATGAATAAATTCACCTTATTCATGTCTCACATCTTTGTTTTAATCTATGTTTATTAAGTAGTTTTTAAACAATCAAGAATGTCTCATTTATTCATGGTAATAGGAATGCATTATTTTGTATTATAAATGTACATTCACATTTAATTACAAGTAGTTTTTTTTCTGTGAGTGTGTGTGTGTGTGTGTGTGTGTGTGTGTAGTATATTCACACATGTAAGTGAGTGTGCATCTCCTGCGTGCAGAGTTCAAATCAAGACATTGTGTATTTTTTTCGTATTGTGCTCCCCCTCACACCTTCATGGAAAGTCTCTCATTGAGCCAAACTTTCACTCTTGGGATCTGCCTGTTTCAGTCCACAGGCATGCCTAGCTGTGCTCAGCATTTTGCATGGTGCTGGTTATTCAGACTGAGATAAAAAGGTTTGGAAGGCAAGTAATTTATCCACTGAACCATGTTCTCAAGCACTACAAATCGTTTTTATATGCTCTGAGCTTTCATTGTTATTATTCATTCAGCTTATACAAATAGAGACGTAGATTCTATTTTTTTTTAAACTTAGAGTGTTGTCATGTAGTTAGTTGTGACCTAGAACTTGCAATCTTCTTCCTAAAGCCTCTGGAGTGTTTGTATTCCAACTATGAATCATAATGGTGGGCAAAACCTATGAGTAAAAAGTTAAACTTTTTTTTTTAATTTTGAGAAATTAAATATTATATAGTAATATTTAGAGACTCTACTGCAAACAATTCTAATACATTATTAGAAAGTAACATCCTAAAGAAGTTATTGATATTCAAATCTGTGTATTCATTAGGCTCAATCACCAGCACCTAAAACATATTGATGGGTACTTTCAATCATTCAATTTGCTTGAAAATACCCATCAATATGTATGGAGAATCAATTTGGTGCTTGAATTTCTATCTCCATTCTGACTGTAACTGAAGGTGTTACAGTATAAAATGATCATAAGAGACTTCTTCACCATTCAGGAGACATCAGCTACTCCCATGTCTTTGTAGGGGACCAATGAAATTCTATCATTTAGAGTTGTAGCATCCTCTACTGTCAGCCTCATGGATATGTATTCAGAGAGGAAATGTGGTCTCATGAGTGAGATTAAATTTTGTTACCAAAACTTCAAGAGAAGTACTTACATTATTTCACTTATCTTGGATGGATTAAACAGTTGCCTATGGGCGTTTCAAATGGGTTTTTATAGTATAAATGTTTTTCCTATTGTACCTTCATAATCTTGGATGTCAATCATGTTTGATGATTACTTTTCCTTACTACCTACTCTGAAAATAGAAAAGTAGCTGCTGAATAAGAAGGTTTTTAAGTCACTTTCTAGTGGTGTCTGCTTTTCTATAATTCTATTTTTCTTAAAGTTCCTGACTTTTGTTTATTTGAAACACACACACACACACACACACACACACACACACACACACACACTCATTCACTCACTCACACTCACACACATGGCCAGTAATTCATTTTGTGTTGATTTGAAAATCAACCATAATGTGATTCCTCAGAAAGAAAATATGATTTAAAATACTAGATTTAGAACTAATCTCTTGCTTTTCTTTTTACATGAGTGTTGTACATTTCTTCCCCAGTAAAAACTTTCTGTGAAGATTTTCAGAAATGGAACTGAGGAACTTATTTACTGGTTGTTTAATTATTCATCATATTTGTAATACAAAATTGTTTTTCATTAGTTTAAAAAAAACTATCATGAATCTTAGAGAAAAAGCCATGCTAAAATGGACACAGCTGTGGGCTTATTAAATCCAATTCATTCCTAATTTAGTAAGAACTCCCACTGATTCTAAAGATAGTTTTCCAGAGTAAGGACTGAAAAATTGGTCTTTATATTCAGAGGATGCAATTGAATTTCATGCTTGGATAGTTATTCTATTCTGCTGTGAAGTCAATAGTGCACCTGGGTTATAACTTAATGTTCAGAACAAAAACATTGCAGACAAAAAGAGACAGTTAAAAAAATGAATTACTTAACTTAAAAGAGATCCCTTACTGGGGCAACATGTAGGTATTTTATTTAATAAATCATTCACTAGTGAGAGTAAGTATTTACCTCTTTTTACTAGTATTTCCAGCCATTCCTTAAAGTTACTTACCTGTGTGCCAAAGCTTTTTGAATTAAGAATAAAATCTGTTAGCTTTGAGGAGTCTTTTTCTCAAACCCACTCATAGAGAGCACTGACATTGTTAAGACTGAAGTTAGTCATCAGTGAGATTCGGCCAAAAGCTTTTGCTTGAATTGCTACTTGTCTTCAGGGGACTATTAAATCTTGGTGCATGATGCTTGTGTGATGCTTTATAGAGCTGAGGTCTTCCGGTGAACGGGTGAACGCAAGACTGAAACAAGTCTCAAAACACTCAGCTTTTACTCAAGTGATGTTCCTACTGCCCAGATGCCCTCCGTGAAATACTTTGTTTCTTCTTTGAAACACATTTTGTAGAAGAGCTCCTCGTATTTCCTTCCTGTCCAATATTCAGAATGCATTGATGCTAAACTCTGTCGCTTTGTTTAGCGTCACTCTCTTTCAGGAGCATGTGCTTGTGAATCTGACCTGCTAGGTCAGCCACTCTCTTTATACTCTTTTCATTTAAAAGAAAATAAACCCAAGGGCTCACTAAGTTGCCCAGAAAGGCAGCCTTTTCTGTGTCAATGTATCAGGTACCATCTCAGCTTATGGCGATCTTTCTGGATGCCTTCCATGTGTCAGGTGTCAATTATGTATGTCTAATAACCCCTCTCAAGTCTACTTTAAGATGTGAAAGCTGTTTGAAGAAGTTTTTTTTTTTTTAAATTTGCCTTTTTTTCTAAAGAGAGAGAAAGAAGGCAAGGACTTGGATGGGTGAGAAAGTGGAGAGGATCTGGAAGGAGACAAATGCTCAGAAACCATGATCAGAATACATCCTATAAAAATATTTTCAATTAAAAAAGATAACAAAAATTAATAAATAAATTATATATTTTTTTGAGACTGGGTTTCTCTGTAACCTTGAATGTCCTGGAGCTCAGTCAGGTTGGCCTGGAACTTGTAGAGATCTACCTGTCTCTGCCTTCCAAATGCTGGGATTAAAGGCGAGAGCCACCATCACCTGGCCTGATATTATATCTCATTCTAAGAGTCACAGATGATGTATTTTGGGAACCTCGTTACATAGCAACTTCTGAGTTCAAGATGACAGCAGCCCAAGATGCTATACCTCATGTCTGATGACCTAGGATTGGTCCCTGGAAACCAGTTGGTGGAAGGAGAGAATAGTACGCTACAAGCTGTCCTTTGACAGCCACGTGTGCGCTATGGCATATGTATGCCCACGCTCAAACACTAACGTACACA
The DNA here is from genome assembly GCF_049852395.1 of Peromyscus maniculatus bairdii. Lineage (NCBI taxonomy): Eukaryota > Metazoa > Chordata > Mammalia > Rodentia > Cricetidae > Peromyscus > Peromyscus maniculatus. Next base: position 14,556,581 of record NC_134871.1, read on the forward strand.
GCATAAACAAAACAAAAAGTAACAAATAATGTAATAAAAAAATAAAGCTTCAAAACATTTTTTTTTCTTTTAGAGATGTGCAACACATGGTACAGGGCACACTTAGGTTTTTTTATTTCGAAACAGTCATCATAACCATAAATCAGAGCCAGTACTAAAGGTTGATACCATTTAAAGTATTCTGCTAAAGACTTGTAAGTAAGTTCTAGTTTGTTTTTCTCTTGCTTGTAGAGTTAGGGATGAAATATCAGGGATATTATTAAAAAATCTTTTAAAATTTTTGAGAGAAGTACTCTCTAAAACACTCAGACTGGCATTGCCCTTGCTCTGTATCACAGGCAGACCTTGAATTCAGGATATTCCTGCCCTAGCCTTTTCACTGTGTGGGATTCTCCGAGTATACAGACAGACTCTGCACTGTTTTATGTTTCTCCTTGAAACACATTGAGACTTTGAGAATTAGGTTATTTTTAATTACTGTGAGTGCAAAGCAAAATCATTTTCAACTTAGGGTTTAATTAAAAACTCAAGGCAAGTCAAAGTTAAACTATAGAAAAGATAAAAGATCCAATTAAAACAGTAAGCCAATGATCCCAGACCTTTCTCAAAAGATGTACAAATGAACATCAAATACCTGGAAAAAAAACCACCAAGTCTCTAGTCATAATGAAATAAAAAAAATTTAAAAAAAAATCTATGAACATGAGTGAACAAGTGTCTCTGTGGTAGAATGTGGAGTTTGTTGAGTATATACCCAAGAGCGGTATAGCTGGACATTGGAGGAGTTGGGGGATAGGGAAGCAAAATCAGGATATATAATGTGAAGCAAAAGCTTTCAACAAAAATCTAAAAAAAATATCACTTTATTCTAGGTTTAATTTCTATCATAATAGACAATTTATACCAATGAGGAGATTCAGGAAAGAATTGTATTAGAGTGAATATGGATTGGTGTATGTTGAAGGAAAACAGTGTGGAGAACCCTCAGAATCAGAATCTATCAGATAATCCAGCAATCTCACAACACACACACACACACGAACATGTACACACATAGTGCCTGAGATCATGTACCAAAGGGATGTCTGTCAACACTTTCATTTTTATCACCCAGCTGTACCACTCCTGGGCATATACCCAAGGAATGGTCAATCATACCACAGGGACACATGCTCAACTATGTTCATAGTAGCATCATGCATAATAGCCAGAACATGGAAACAACCTAGATGCCCCTAAACTGAAGGATGGATTAAGAAAATATGGTACATATACACAATGGAGTACTACTCAGCAGAGAAAAACATGACATCATGAAATTTGCAGGCAAATGGATGGAACTAGAAAATATCATCCTGAGTGAAGTAACCCCAGACTCAGAAGGACAAGTATGGTATGTACTCACTCATAAGTGGATACTAGATGTAAAGCAAAGGATAACCAGACTACAACTCCAGAGAAGCTAGCTAACAAGAAAGACCCAAAGAGGGATACATGGATCACCCTGAGAAGGGGAAATAGATGAGATCTCCATGAGTAAACTGGGGATAAGGGGTGGGCAATGGAGGGTAGGGTATAGAGGATAAGAACATAAGGGAATGGGATGGTCGAGCTGGAACAGGGATGGAGTGGGAAAGCAATGAAAAAGATACCATGATAGAGGGAGATACCATGGGGATAGAGAGAAACTCAGTTCTAGGGAAGTTGCCGTGAATCCCCAAGAATGACCCCAGCTTGGACTACTAGAAATAGTGGAGAGGGTACCTGAACTGAACTGGCTTGTCCCAGTGATCAGATTGGTGAATGCCCTAACTGTCATCACAGAGCTTCTCTACAATGACTGATAGAAGCAAATGCAGAGATCTACAACCAAACACCAGCAGCCAAACACCAGGCAGAACTCCAGGAGTTCAGTGGGGGGGGGGGAGAGAGAGAGAGAGAGAGAGAGAGAGAGAGAGAGAGAGAGAGAGAGAGAGAGAGAGAGAGAGAGAGAAAGCGAGAGCGAGAGACAGAGAGACAGAGAGACAGAGAGAGACAGAGAATTCTATGAGCAAGTGCATCAGGATCATGATGGAGAAACCTGCAGAGATGACCAAATCAAACTAGTAGGAACTCCTGAAAGTTGGATCAATGGCTGTGGAGCCTGTATGGGACTGGACTAGGCCCTCTGCATGGTGAGACAGTTGTGTAGCTTGATCTGCTTGGGCACCCCCTTGCAGTAGGATCAGAATCCATCCCTGGTTCATGAGCAGGCTTTTTGGAACCCACTACCTATGATGGGACACCTTGTGCAGTCTTGAGGTAGGGGGAAGGGTTGCGACTTGCTTCTACTGGATGTGTTTCTCCATGTGAGGCCTTCCATTCTTGTGTGTGTGGGAGTAGCAGAGGGTGGGTATGGAGGGGATGCTGGGGGGCAGGAGGAGGGAAGGGGGGATCTTTGGTGCATAAAATGAATGAAAAAATTTCTTAATAAAAAAAGAAAAATTGAAAATTAATAAATAAAATGTTTTGACAGAAGCAAAGATTGGAAGAGTGGTCACTAGACCTTAGGACAGAGGGAAGATGAGGAAAACTGGATAGAAGAACAAAATAAGGCCATAAATTCCAGTGTTCTGTCACTGCAGTGCCGTGAGAAGAGTTGGCAGTAACCCTATACTTTGTAAAGAACTATAGAGAAAAACTCTCAAGAAATAACAAATGACTATGGAGATGAAAATGCTAATTATTCTATTTGATCATTACACGTGGAACATATACTGAATTATCATCTACACCCAGTATGTCAACTTCTATGAAAGGAACATAAACATGAATAAAACTGCTTCTTTCTTGCATAGTCTGAAAATCTCTTTCAGTTTTTCCTCTTTATTTTTCTTCAGTGAGAAATTTTTAATATATAAATTTTCACTAAACATGAATTTGATATAATCTTCAAAAACTTAAAACAAATGAACAGTTAGGTAGGAGTTTTGACAGTTTCCTAGTTACGTTTACACACACACACACACACATATATATATATACTCACGCTCACAAGCACATACACTTACCTAATTTTCATTTTATACAGCTGTTAACTTCTTCTCCATTACCTTAATTTTCACATGTAAGTATTTTATAAAGCCATCATTGAGATCAAAGTATGAACAGTCTTAGCTTGCGTATGAATTTTGTGAAAAGATCATGTCTAAAACTGCATTTCACGCTATATGGAGTACATAGTTGATGAAAATACGTTTTCAACTAGATTTTAGGAAGATTCTTCTTAGTAACTATAATTGTCATGTAACCAGGAAGAGAAATTCTATTTATTTTTATTCTTGATCCATCAAGGGTATACTGTGAAATTTAAGGAAAGCCCTGACTACATATAATAGAATTGATTGCACAGTGTACTACTCACCACATGAGAAACTACTCAAAATCACAGCTACAAAGAAACATATTGGTTTGGTTTAAAAAATCAGAAGGTCAGTTGGCATTTTCTTCTAATCTTATCTAGACTTGATCAAACAACAATGCATTATCTCAGTATCAGGAATTAGATAACTGAATCTCACACTTAATTATAACCTATTGTCTGGAGTTCCAGGGTACCAGGCATGTCTTATAGTGATGCTCAAATCTTCCAGAATGAAGTCACAGTGTGTACCTTTGCCAGCTATAACCACACACCACTGGCTAAAGGAAATCACACTACCAAATTAAAAAATCAAAGGTAAAGCAAACTATCTTTGCCCCTTAAGCCAGAAGAGCTACATTCCCACAAAAAGGGTATGCATGTAAGGAAGGGTAAATCACTGCAGCCATTAACACAATCCATCTTCATGAACTCAATTGATTAACTGTCTTACAAGCTGTGTGCCCATAGGAAATGGATTTTCTTTCTCGCATAGCACAGAGACTAAATATAATACCATTGAGAGACATTCTTCCTCACACTATTCCTTAAAAGCTCATTACTGTTCTGATCCTCTCAAAGATACTTTCAAAATCTGATTGTATGAGTCAGACTTGTAATTTAACTTCTTTGTATTGCCTCTTAGTATACATCAGTCACTAAGAATGTCATGTCTTTTCTTTCCAACTGCCAGGTCTGAGTTTATTCAAAGCAGATCATTAATTACTTTTGTAAAACTTTTAACCCCTAAAGTTTTCATTGTGTTACAGCTATTGTTCAGTCACTTTGCAGTAGCTTAAGGTGGTGACATGTAAAAATGAACTTTTGGGGAAAATTTACGGTGCATATTTTATAATCTGGTGTTCAATATGCAGTCAAAATTCAATTTGAATAATAAATTTGAAGCATTTCTGAAATGTACAAATTGAAGTTTGAGTGGTAAAACACAGAAAGCCCTTCCTAATGTTAATTATGTCACTCATCACCTAAGAGGTATTGCGTAAGCTATGCTTGAGGATCTGTTAGCTACGGATCTTCTTAGCTCTGAATGTATCATGTGAACAGAAAATATAAAAAAGACAAAAATCAAACTGTCTTAAAAATTGAGAGATGTGGCTGTATTATTTACATGTATAAAGATGATGATTAACTACTATGGTTATATTTTAGATATTTATTTGATTTTTAATTACATATATGTATGTCTATCTGTATGCAAGTGAGTACAGGTGACTGTAAGGAACAGGGATCTTCGATCTCCCTGGAGTTGGAATAATGTATAGTTGTGAGATAATCTAACACGAACCTCATCCATGAGCCTTTGTCCATATCATTTCTTAAGTTTATTTTTTTGAGAATTTTATATATGAGGACTGTGTTTCCCTGTCTCTCACTTCCAATTACTTCTGTTTACTATATTTCTTCCCAAATTCATGCCCTTACTTTTAAATTATTATAGATAGATGATAGAATTTATGTATATTGATAGATAGATAGATAGATGATACATAGATAGATAGACAGACAGATGACAGATAGAAGATAGCAGGTTTAAAACTTGCTGAGTTAATTTAGTGTTATTCATATGTATCTGTGTTTAGAGGTGACCATTTGACATTAGATAACCTATCAAGATTTTGTCCCTGGAGAAGACTGGTTCTCCTCTCAGCAACCATCAGTTGCCTATAGTTCTTCATCTAGGAGAAGGGTGTTATGAGATATCTTCATCCACACTAGCACATCACCTGGTGTTTTCATTGCACAAGTCTTGCTTTGAAGGCTCTGACATCATGACTTATTGATTGTTCTGAACATTTCAAAGGATTTCCTGTTGCTGATTTGCTTTATTCCATTGTATATTCTTTTTTTTTTTTTTAATTTTCTGAATTGGAACAAGCAAAATATCTTCCAAGGATTTCTTTTTTTTCTTATATAATTTCCTGTCATAATTGTGTTTATCTATACAGCTCTTACAGATTTATGTAGACTCATATGGCTCTCCTCTTTATTATGTATGTATATCTTACTCTCTTCCTTTTTTCCTATTTTTTCTAAAAACAAACAGAATACATTAGACTTCTTTTTCTTACGACAGTTTTGAGGGGCCTAGCTGGTTTCTGGAACTCATGACCTATATCTGTACCTAGTTGACACAACTTATAATGATATCACCAATATTTTAATCACTCAAGATTGATTTTATTACATTCATTTATTACTCCAAAATATGTATAGTACATTTAGTATATGCCCTAGGTGGCAATACAGTATTGAAATATATGAAGTCCTGTCCCCAGTCATTTAACCTTAGCATCATTCAGAATGTGAGAAAATTTATAAGCAGATTAAATGTTTGCGGTCCAGAATATTGAATAATCTATGATGAACTGGATTATTAAATACAATGAAAAATTAAGATGACATATAATTTTTATCACATTTATTTAATCTCTGTATGTGTGTGTGTGTTGTATATGTTTGTGTGTGCTCATGACATGGCATTCACGTGGATGTCAGAGAACAAATTGTAGAACTCAATCACTTCTTTCTGGAGATTGAACACAGGGTTATAAGCTTACTAGCAAATGTTTTTATGTACTGAGCCATTTCACATGCACTGAAGATGATCTTCCAAAAGTTATTTAATATCTCAAAGTGAAGAATACAGTGTTTGAAGTCATTAAAATACAAATTCTATTTTCTTCTATAGCTCCATTAGATGTATTACTGGTAAAATTTATTCAAGGGCAATAATTTAATTAAAAGCCTATTGTGAAGATTAAATGTTCCTAACATAACAGTTGGTCAATGGACACCAATATTTTTCCATTGATAGCAATTGGCTATGATAGCATAATAACATTTTAAAAGAATGTCTATTCATAGGTGAACAGTCTCAACAAAAGCATCCTAAATATATTTATATATTAAAATCTTAATTTCTGAAACTCATAATCATTAATATATCACTATTTAATAAAAATCAGAACTTGAATCTCTATAGATTGTATAAATTGTTTGACTAATTTGAAACAATAAATTTTATATATTGAATTTATAATAGTAAACTGCAACAGGCAAAAAGGTTTAAAAAAAAATTAGGTGACCAGTGATATATTATGTTTTAACTTTCTCCACAATAGTAAAAAAGATGTATTTTATTTTTGCTACATTTAATTTTATTTCAAGCAACGTACGTATACATGATTCAGACACAGTATACAATTTCACAATTTTTTCTCTTCTGCTTTATAAGAGAATAATGGTACTACCCATTGGCACAGTTCCTGGAGTATGGAAAAAAACCTGCCCAAACTAGAAAATTGTAAAATATCATGCAAATTTAATTTCACAAACACAATTTTTTTGTGTACAAAATGTAATGCTGCCTGATCAGTGCATAGTTTTTATTTTACTATTTGTTGCTACATCAAAAAATAAGATTAAAATACTCTCTCTCTCTCTCTCTCTCTCTCTCTCTCTCTCTCTCTCTCTCTTCTCCTCTCCCTATTTCTCTCTTTACGTCTCCCCTATCTCTTCCCCCCCCCAACAAAAATTCGAATAAATAGTTGATTCTGTGCACCAATGGTATAACTAAAATCTATAGCTATTGATTTGGATTAAGAGTGAAGGCAAGCACGGTGCTGGAAGATGGTACCGCTGTTGAGAATAGTTATTGCTCTTCCAGAGAACCTGAGTTCAATTCTCAGCACTGACTTCAGCAGCTCCAAACACAGCCTTTAACTCCAGCTTCTCAGAAGTCTAACACCTCTGGCCTCCATGGGAACCAGTGTACACATGCTTACACACCCACACACAGACCACACTTGTACACTTTATTAAAAGTAACAGAATAGATCTTTTCTTTGGAAAAAGGAAAAACAAACAAGCAAGCAAACACTCACAGGGCATTCCTACAGTTCTCTTCAGAGTACGGAGAGCGAGTTGAAACTCCAGAAACAAGAAATCATTCTCTTCATGGGTTTGCTTGGTTGCTCAGGCTGTCCTGCAGCTCACTGTACCTTTGAGTGCTGGGGATTCTCACTTAGCTTCCTCAGTACTAGGTCATGCCTTAAACCCCATAGATCAGAAATTCATATTTTAAATATACCACTATTACAAGGCACAGAATGTTATTTTATAAGGCTAGTAATAATATAATTTGATACTACTTTCTCATGGACATTTTTTTTTAAGTTTTTATCAAAATATGAAATGCATTATATTTATTCTAATATTCGTTTTACATAACAACCACAGTTCACCCTCCCTCCCCTCCTCCCACTCCCACCCACCTCCCTCCACCCCATCCGCCATCCACTCCTTGGAGAGGATATGGCCTCCCACAGGGAGTCAACAAAGTCTGGCATATCAAGCTGCAGCAGGACCTAGCCCCTCCCACTGCATCAAGGTTGAGCAAGGCATCCCACCACAGGGAATGGGCTCCAAAAATCCAGCTCATGCCCCAGGGATAAATCCTGGTCCCACTGCTAAGGGCCCCACAAACTGCCTAAGCCACACAACTGTCACCCACATTCAGAGGGTCTAGTTCAGTCCCATTCAGGTTCCCCAGCTGTCGGTCCAGAGTCCGTGAGCTCCCACTAGCTGGGTTTCACTGTCTCTGTGGGTTTCCTCATCATGATCTTGACATCCCTTGCTCATATAATTCCTCCTTCCTCTTTTCGATCATTCTCCAGGAGCTTGGCCCAGTGCTGTGGATCTCTCCCTCTGCTTCCATCAGTTACTGGATGAAGGTTCCATTATGACAATTCATTTTTTATTTCAACACATATGTATTGGGTACTGTTTCATATGCCAGCCAATATTCTATATGGTAGGAGCATAATAATGGAGACAAAATCACTCTTACAAAACCCTTGTTTTGGATGGAATAGTCAAGGAAATAAGTTATTTGCTGGTGACAACTATTCCTAAGAAACAGTGTGATCTGTACACATGATGATCTCCTTTCTGCTTCGTGCATTAGAACATGTAGATCATTGGCCGGGCAGTGGTGGCGCACACCTTTAGTCCCAGCACTCGGGAGGCAGAGCCAGGCAGATCTCTGTGATTTTGCGGCCAGCCAGATCTCCAAAGCTAGTTCCAGGAAAGGCACAAAGCTACACAGAGAGACCCTGTCTCAAAAAACCAAAAAAAAAAAAAAAAAAAAAAAAAAAAAAAAAAAAAAAAAAAAAAAAGAAAAGAAAGAAAATGTGGGTCACAGAGAATGTCTTTGGTGCTGTTCAATGACATTCACTTACCTAAAATCTTATGATTTGGTACATTTTTACCTTCGTATTAAAATATTTATTCTGAAAAGTGTGGATACAAGTTAACAGATGCTTAAAAATATTTAGCACTTGAAAATATTAAGACTTCTATGAAAGAAGAAATACTCTCTGGAAGTTTTTAAGTATTAGTCAAAAGTGGTAGCTATGAATGATAAACATTTGATATATATATATATATATATATATATATATATATATATATTACATTTGGCCAGGATAAATGCCACAACTCAAATTTATATATGATAGGGTTGATACTTCAGAATCTAGAATCACTTACGCCTGATTAGTTTGCTTCAACCAATTGCCTTGTTTCAATCCTGAAACTCTTCCAAAACACGTATAAATGATACTCAAAATGGACAAGCCTGTTCTTATTCTATGGTCCATCCATTAATAATTATTGTGGTTTACATTCTCAGACAGAAGGTGCAGTCTCATTCATCTGAATATGTCATATCATCGCACATAGTAATCATTTCATAAATGCTCCCCAAGGGAAGTCTTGTTTCACGCCAACCTCTGGGTGCTCTGAGGTACATTTCAAGTATAATTAAATCATTTCCCATGTCATTGCTTTGATGATTTTTTAAAAGAAGGAAATACAGCTTATTTAACTTAATTAACTGTGGCAGGGTTAGCGGACCAATTGCCATTTGAAGTTCCCCTCCTCACTAACTTCAGTTCAAGAGAAAGGAGAGCAATTATGGTTCTTGGCAAGAACTGATACCCATGCTTGCTTCTCCTCCAGTACAGAGGTAATATGGAAATAATTAGAAAAATAGTATGCATACGCATGAATCTTGTTAAAACATCATGACTCTTTAGAAGTTAGGTTTAAATGAAATAACAGATTGTTACATGGTTAAAAGATAGAATGCTAATGATAAAAAATAAGTCAAAAATTAAGGAAGTCAAACACAAAAAAATCTGTAATTCTGTAATTAATGGCTACATGGTAATACTTGCTAAAACAATCATACATTATCTTTTATATTTCATTTTATATTTTAAAATTTTATATCCTCTTTTATTTTATAAGGTAATCAATTCAATTATTTATATAACCACTTACTGTCTTATTAAAGCTTATTAGTTAGCAATTGAGGAAAGAATGACTTAGCCTGTCAAATAATAGTCACATCAAATCTATTAGAAGGAATGTGACAGCACTACTCAATTGATGCCATTCATTGAAAACCTTGCATGATATTTCACACCTTCATGCCTTTGGATATTTGCTTGAAGAGTACATTATTCTGTACCAGACTTTATTTTGGGCCACCAACTAGCTCTCAAATCATGACAGAGAGACTACTTATTAGTTATGAAGATTTAGCCTTATCTTAGCTCTTTTTTAAAAAAAAAATCTGTTTCTCTTTATTTTCTCTTTCTGTATGTCCTATTCTGTGTCTGCTGGCTGGAGGTTGCCTGACTGGCCCTGGGTATCTCCATCTCTTACTCCTTCCTTTCTCTTCCCCTTCTTTTCCTCTCTCTCGAGCTTAGATTCTGCCTCCTACTAATTCTCTCTGCCCACCACATCCACCTATCTCTTTCCTGCCTAGTTATTGGCTGTTCAGCTTTTTATTAGACCAATTAGGTGCCTTAGGCAAGCAAGGTGAAACAAATGCAACACATCTTTCCATAATTAAACAAATGTAGCAAAAAACTTATGTAACACATCTTTACATCACTATCAAAGGCAGCAGAAACAAATGTAACACACTTTCACACAGTTTAAGTAGTATTCTGTAGCATAAACAAACCTAACACATCTTTGCCTAGTTAAAATAATATTCCACAACATCATTCTTTCTTCTCTGTCTTACTGTTACAAGCCATTTCTTAGAGGTGACTCAAAATCTGTGCCTGGCCTTTCCAAACTGCTCTGTGTTTTTAGGACGCTGACTATGGAGATTAACCCACTTTTTGATATTTTCCTTCTGTGTGTACATTCTCTTGGAGACACAGTTTCTTTTTCACCTGCACACTGACACCATCCACGAAGATATTTTTCTTCACTCTATAGACAAATATTCACTATATAAGCAAGCAAAATGAAACCAAGGTCAAAGTTTAGTAATTAGTTTTACAATGCTTAGCTTATAGCTTTCATTTGGTCTACTGAAGCCAAATACATTTTTGAAATAAACCAAGATATTTTTAAAAGTTTAGAGCTACAATTTGGAGATAAAAAGCATTAGAACTAATTTTACTGGAAGATACATTAGACTCCTATAATCTTTAGAACTTGGAGGAAATTCAACTCCAGGTTAGTTTTTAAATTTATTTCATGTTTTTGGTAGTGGCTCACTAGCTCACACTGATTTTGTACTCATGATCCACCTACTTTGATCTTACAAGTGACTCAAGCCTTCAGAATTCTGATATCTTGGGCAAGAGCCATCATATTTGGTTTCACATTTCCGTTTTAGAGACACGAAATCCATCTGAATGGGCTAAATGGCTAAGTTAGCATTCCTCGATGTAATGTTCATGAAGGATTATAAAACTGTGCTTGACACTGAAATTGTGTATCAACAATAAAAAATGTCCATTAGTGGCTAACTATAAAAATGCCAGCCGGGCGGTGGTGGCACACGCCTTTAATCCCAGCACTCAGGAGGCAGAGCCAGGCGGATCTCTGTGAGTTCGAGGCCAGTCTGGGCTACCAAGTGAGTTCCAGGAAAGGTGCAAAGCTACACAGAGAAACCCTGTCTCAAAAAAAAAATTGCCAGGATATTGTCATTAACTGAAATTGAATCTATAAGGCATATTCCAATCATATTCAGTAGAGTTCAAAGTTACAAATACACATTAGAATCTTCTTTGTAAAATACAGCATATATGTGGTGTACAGAATTAGTATGCATATATTATTTGCTTTGGTCTTACAAGTGTGAGATTCTTCAAAAACAGTCTTTCTTTTCAGATAATGCATAAAAACAGGCTCCCTAAATGTTAAATGTTTGTGCTTGGGTTTTTTTTTTTTTAACAAAATTATCAAATCAAAGAATAGAAAGATTACTTCCTTGTCCATAATAGAATCTTAAGTCATGGTCGACTTCCATCATCCATTTCATAGTTTAACCCAAAGGTATTTGTCAATTTTGTTATCTATGCTAAAAACATGGTTGCTTCCAAGATATGTTTGTTGACTAGAGAACAAAGGAAAATAACAACAGTAAAACTACATGTAGTTCCATCTTTGTCTTAGCTAATAAGACATCTTATTTAACTTTAAATAGTTTAAATAACTTTAAAAAGACTTGGAGGTTTTCAAACCATTCTGTTTTTCTAGCCTAAACTTTGGAAGACTACACTTCATTTCTTTTCCTATATGTTGAAGTAGAAATAGTAAGAATCATATGAGATATATTCATCTCAATTTCCCTAGTTCCAGCGTGCATTTCAAGTTAAATGATTCTTTTAGTCTAAAAGACAGGTGCTATTTTTAAAGGTTCTTTGCACCCCTCTGGTAAGTCACAGTTATATTTCAGAAATTTACTTGAAGTGCAAAGACTATGAGCTTTAATAGTTTCTTGAATGTTGTGCAGTAGGCAAGAAGATCATAAAGGACTATCTAGTAAGCTCTCAAACAGCAGCTTGATAGGAATTTCAAACTCTGAAGATATCCAAGCATTATTTTTCCTATAGTTTTTGTACTGAATAGAATATAAGGCTTGTACTCAGCGTAAGTGGAAAGAAAAGATATATACATTTAAAACATAACTATGTGGTACTTGTATGCATTCCACATTTTTATGGTAAAGTAGTCAGGTGTGTAATGACTTAGGAAATAAACCATAGTTCTTTGTACCAGATATGAAAATAAGATAAAGAAAAGATGATTTTCTATGAAATTAAAAAAGCAGAAATCATTAGTTCACATAATACCTGGTTCTTTCTTTTTGAGCAGCTGTGTCCTTGCTGGTGACCATGTATGTTTCTTATGAAGATTGCCCAGATATTACACATGAAGTTGCTTTCTGAATTATAGTGTTCTGTAAACACCAAGGTTATTAATATCATCAACCAGAGACCCATGAATCATCCCATGAATTCTTTACTGACAAATAAATCAGTATAGAGGTAAGATCCAGTGAATACCATCTGCTATTGTCTGATTGCTAAGAATATTATAATCTTAGACTTCTGCTAGATTATTTATTTTTCTCTGCTCATTGAGCTATTTACACATACTATATTTCACTGTGATATTGACAATACTGAATGTTGGTGAAATAGAATGATCTCACATGGTATGTGAATACAATCTGTTAGTTGCCATTGTAAGTATAATATTTCAAGGTATGTAGATTCCCTTCTTTTTTGAACATTTAAATATATTTCCTTTAATCCAACATACAATAGTATGACAGATTTGTAGTAAAAGAGAGTAAGTTGTCTAGACTGCCAAACACAATTTTTGTGTTGCTTGCAACAGTTTGCAGTGTATGTGTTTGTGTGTATGTTCTTGAGAGCCCACATAGGCCTGTGAGCCCACAGGGGCCGGAAGTGAGATGTAGATTTACATGCATTTGTGTGGGTGTTGGGTTCTGGACTCTGGTCCTCTGATAGATCAGAAAGCACTCTTCATTGGTAAATCATCCCTCCAGGCCCTGTGCCCCATCTTGAAAATTCTTATTTTAAGTCCCATTGTGTATAGTACTTCTTGTACTCTTAGTTAATTCTTTACTCCTCTTCACAGTTGGCCTTCATACTTAGTTCATGATTCCAGGACGATTACTACAGAATTTTTTAATTTCTTCTTCTACTAAAGCTACAGATTTAATTAGGTATCTATTTACTAACTAAAACATATCCCAAACTAATCATAATGTCCTGTAATTGATTGTCACAGTTATGGAATTGCTATTCTAATGCAAATAATTACTTCTAAAGCCATGGGACCCTGTGAAGAACTTTTTCAATATCTCATATACAAACTAATTATACCATGTTACCACCATGGGAAACCCACAGGAACATTTTTACATATTGAGTTGCCATTTTAATTATTGCAGTGCTTCATCATAACAAACCAATCAGAGGAAATCCTGAATTATTTGAACATAGTGTGTGCTACCTACTCTTAGCCCTTATATGTAGGTCGGGTTTTGCTCTACTTGGCTGGAGTCCTACAGTTTTCTAATGCTTGAAACTACTTTTTGCTAAATCTATGTATATACTATACTCCCTCTATATAATTTTAACCAGATTACTGTCAATTTGTTAATATTTGACAATACTTTATGCATCATGCTAGTTCCTAATTTCTAATGCATGAAGGCTGTTGAATTCTGGAAAAAAGTCTAATTGTTTACTAGTAAGGTGACACTATTAGGAATTATACCCCTGCCCCTCCAATTACTAAATTTTAATTTAACAACATTAGTAAATGATACTAATTTGAAAGAGTCATGAGTTTTAGATTCTATAAGAAGGATTGAGAAATTTTTTTCAATTCACTTTGATGAATGAATATCATAGGAATAAATGTATTAACTCATAAGAGGATGTGACCATAGACAGAGTCCCGTTGGATATCTCATTCATTCTTTCATTTAATTGTTACTTGCTCAAGAATTGTGAAGTATTCTATTGAAGATCTAGATCCTTGCATTCACAGGTTCACAAACAAAAGAAAGAAAAGGCATTTCATTGTCTATCTGTAATTTTATTTGAAATATATAATTTATTTGAAATATAATATTATAAAACCATGTTCCCATCTGGAGGGGACATGGTTTAATTATGGAAGAAACCAAATTACAAAAGAACTGATGTATTATATTTACAATATGATAGCATTATAATAATTATAAGTAGAAAGTTCAGTATAATTGAACTTCATAATTATTGTGGAATGAAAAATAATGTTCAGTAGAAAAACACTGGTTTTCTAAAATATACCAAAAATTTTAATTCTCCACATTAAGAATGAAGAGCGAGGAAATGCAGGAAGGAGAAGGGTGTATACAAGCGACCTTGTAAATGCTTTGGACATTGTTATGCTGACTATACAGATGCAGGCACTGGTATAGACGAAAAGGGCAGGCAATTGTTAAACCCACAGACCATAACAAATTAGGATTCAGATGAACTTCTTATAGGATAACCAAGCAATGGTTTTCTTACCCAATATGATAATTTAAAGAGGGAACTTGATTTCCTCTTGTGTAGAAATGATTTGCCAAACTGTGATAGTGCATGCCTTTAATCCCAGCACTCAGGAGGCAGAGACAAGAGAATCTCTGAGTTCAAGGCCAGCCTGGTCTACAGAGAGATTTCCAGGATATCCATGGCTACACAGAGAAACCCTGTCTCAAATCCCCCTATAAATAAATAAATAATAAAACAAAAAATTAAAATAGTTAGAAACTTCTCATGTTTCCATATTCTGAGACTGTATATGTATGCAACTGGATTGAAATCAGGAATATTGTCTACAGTGATTGACTCACTACACCTTTCATTGTTGAATCCATAGTGGTCCTTGTACTATTGCAGGAAGTTTACCACACAGTGGGAAGTACCTGAAATAATAGCTACTCCTTTAATAGATAATATAAAGTGATTATGTATATTCATAAGAAAATGACATTAACTGTGGATTTTAAAATTATACATAATGAAATATAGCCAGAATATCCAGGACAAGGCGAATAAAGAAGAAAATAGCAACAATACTGATTAGATAATTAACCTTTCAAACTCTCACGATGGGACAGTCATTCTGGTAAGTGCTACAAATATTATCATTTAACATTCAACAATTCCTAGACACGGGCCTTATTTTTTACCTGTGCAGGGATAATATCACCCGGGTGGTCTGAATTTTAACACTAGAAATCTTATTTCAAGGGAAACCTCAGCCTCATGCAAATCAAAATATGTTTTTATGCTTCGACTTAAGTTGATTAAGCAAGTCTAGGATCAACACCTGGGGCTTAGTGACAGTAGTCGTTAAATCAGACAGTGTGACTTTCATAACTTGCGTGTTCATGGACATATTATTTAAAGTTTTGGTGTGATATTCTTTCTTTCTTCAAGAGCAGCAAGAATCTAATATCACTTTCTACTTTTCAGAGTGTTTTCTAGATGAAAACATTTCCATACTTACTGACTTCTTACATTATTTTTTAAGGGAGAAAGTAAGAGAATAAACATAGTAGAGGAGAAAGAAAAAGAGATAGAGGTAGATTAGATTAATGATGATGATGATGATGATGATAGACAGACAGACAGATAGAAAGATAGATGATAGATAGATAGATAGATAGATAGATAGATAGATAGATAGATAGATGATAGAGAACAAAGTGTCCAAGTTGTTATTACCATTGATATTATTTATGTTTTTAATTCTAGAGAGTGTTGAGAATTTCCTTAGTCTTTTTGGTTGTTGTTGTTTGGTTTTTCGAGACAGGGTTTCTCTGTGTAGCTTTGTGCCTTTCCTGGGACTCACTTGGTAGCCCAGGCTGGCCTCAAACTCACAGAGATCCGCCTGGCTCTGCCTCCCGAGTGCTGGGATTAAAGGCGTGTACCACCAAAGCCCGGCGAGAATTTCCTTAGTTTAGAGAAAAGTTAAGAAAAAAAATTTACTCCAAAGCTATAAGAATTGTGAATAAACTATTGAATTTTGAATATAGGGAAGTATACAGTTGCCATCAGCGTATTGAATTTAAAGTAGAGGAAGCTGTTGAGCTTTATCTGACTTTGTTCCCCTGCTGTATTTCATAATGCTGACAGTAGAAACGGGCTACAGGTAGGCAAAGCTTCATAAGCCTGACTAATACAAGCTTAATATTAATCCCAACAGACTTTTTTTTTTTGTTAATGATGTTTCTGTAGTAAGTAGTCACTTTATACAACAGATATATTTTTGTGAGTTCCACCCTGCAATGAGTCAGAAGTAAAGCAAAGCATGAAGATGAGGCCTAGCCAGCTGTAACTCAAATGCCTTCCAACAGTCATATACTCTCTCTGTAATTATTTCCATGGCACTTTAGAAGATCATGATAAACAGGTATCTTATTTGATTACTAAATATGTCTCAGTAGCTAATATCTATGTGCTAAAAATATCTCTGAGATGAAACTCAATGAAGCTAAAATTGTGAAAAGAGCAATTCAGAGAGCTGAGGATGCCTTTTCTGAAAGGAGCGCATGCTGGTAAATTCAGGACTTTAGCAACAGTAATCATGTAAATGTTTTTCTTCCGTTTGAATTTCCTTGATGGGAATTTTGTTAGTTTGACAGTCTATTTTAAGGATTATAGTATACTTATGTAATTCAGAAAGACAACTATGTTTGGATTCTGATGCTGTCCAAGATGTTTAAATGTTGTAAATGAAAATTACCAGAATTTAAAGATATCAGTTTCTTTCTGAAATTCAAATGGTTCTCGAAAGGTGCTATGTAACTCCAGTTGAGTGAGATAGAAACCAAATCAGACAATCAGTTTATTTCAAACAAATTATTTTCCATTTAAATAATGTTCTCAGAATAAGGTAGCAATTTTTCTTTTTTCTTTTATTAAGAGATTTTCTATTCATTTTACATACCAACCACAGATTCCCTTGTCCTCACTCCTCCCACCCCCAGCCTTCCCCCGCAACCCACCCCCATTCCCACCTCCTCCAAGGCAAGGTCTCCCATGGGAAGTCAGCAGAGCCTAGTACATTCAGCTGAGGCAGGTCCAAGCCCCTCTTCCCTGCACCAAAGCTGCAAAAAGTGTCTCACCATAGGCACCAGGCTCCAAAAAGCCGGTTCATGCACTAGGGACAGGTCCCTATCCCACTGCCTGGGGGCCCCCTAAACAGTTCAAGCTAAACAACTGTCTCACTTAACCAGAGGGCCTAGTCCAGTACAATATGGGCTCCTCAGCTACCAGTCCACAGTTCATGTATTTCCATTAGTTTGAATAGTCGTCTCTGTACCTTTTCCAGTCATAGTCTTGATATCTCTTGCTCATAGAATCCCTCCTCTCTTTCATCAATTAGACTCCTGGTGCTCCGCCTGGGACCCAGCCATGGATCTCTGCATTTGCTTCCATCAGTCACTAGATGGGGGCTCTATGATGACAGGGTATTTAGATCAGGCACCCTCTCAACGATTGCCAGTAGTCTATGGTGGAATCATCATTGTGGATTCCTGGAGACCTCCCTAGCACTCTGCTTCTCCCTATTCCCATGGTGTCTTCATTTATTATGGTATCTCTTTCCTTGTTCTTCCACTCTGTTCCTGATCCAGCTCGAACCTTCCGCTCACCTAAGCTCTCATTCCCCCATCCCTTGCTCTTCATTATGCCTCCTCACTCCCAGTTTGCTCATGTAGATCTCATCCATTTCTCCATCACTGGGCAATCCATGTATCTTTCCTAGGGTCCTCCTTACTAGCTAACCTCCCTGGGGCTATGGGTTGCAGTCTGGTTATCCTTTGTTTTACATCTAGTATCCACTTATGAGTGAGTGAGTACATACCATATTTGTCTTTCTGAGTCTTCACTCAGGATGGTATTTTCTAGTTCCATCCAAGCAAATTATTTTTATGTACCCAAACCAGAGAGTAGAACTCAGTCCTTCATTTCCCATCGTAAAATCCTGTACCACCTTATATATCATACTGATATTATTATATATGAGAAGAGTTAGGTTCCCTTTAGCCTTATTTCACCTCTACACATAAAATATAAATCTAAACATGGACCTACCTCTACTTAAACCCTGAATTTACTATCTGTATCACTTACATAGCATACAAATACGTTCAAACATTGATGAACTGAATGGTAACTCTCTCCCTTATGGACCAATGGAGATTTAACACTGATGCTACACCAAGCACATGAGTATGTATATCTAGAACTAATGGCAATATAACTGTGTCCTGATGCACATGTCCAGTAATAGATGTTTCTATGTTACACTGCTCTTCTGCTTATTTAAACTCTCAAGCTAATAAGTACCTTTGTGCTTGTTCCAACTCTCCGTAGATATTTTTCTATCTTTCACCATCTGAAAGACGTAAATCCTCCTTTTTTGTTCTATGTTGAGGTGTTTAAAGACTGTTAATTAAACTTTTTGAGGATATGAATTTTGTCTTAATGTTACAAATGTCTCATCTTGTCTTTAAAACACAATAGACTACTAATGTATCCCTGACTATTAAGACTTTATGAAACCTATAAGTGATGCTGAGTAATACTGCATTCATAAACATAATGTGTCAGTTCCTTGCACTTTAAAGTTTAAAGAACATCGTTTACAGACATGATCTCATTTCAGTCCCATTGGTGTGAGGTCACTCACTGTGATGGTGAAAGATGGAAGAAACTCTTGTGGGTGCTCCTCTGATCCATGTCTGGATCCTTATATTGGAGCCAGGGAATAGGTATTTAAAAAAATTAATAAAGAAAATAGCTTGAATGTTTAAATAAAATTACATTTCCTTTTATATAATGTATACTGATAGTGATTATGGTTTCCCCATCCTGAACTTCTTCCAGATCTTCACCACTTCCCCACACACCCAAATCCATAACCTTTCTTTCTCTCTATCATTGGAAAACAATCAGGTAGATAATAACAATCAATATGAAATAAAAACAAACAAACCAGAATAGGGTAAAACACACAAACAAATAAACAAAAAAGCCAAAGATTAGCTACAAGAAATACATACAGGCACTAAGACAAGCATATTTGCCCCCCCACAAGCATAGAACCAAAATTGAAAACAAAATGTGTGAGCAAAAGATCTGTAAGGTTAAAAAAAGTTACCCAGGCAAAGGATTATGAGGCAACCTCCCCCACCAATATCACTTTTGTTCTGTGTTAGCTATCTAATACTGAAAAACATACCAACACTTAAGTGTGGTTTATGTATCCACTAAGACTCTGTTGGAGAAAACTAATTTTTCCTTTGAGAGATATTATCAATTGGAGATAGCTTCTTCATTAGAGATGGGCACTTGTAACTACTTGACCTTTCAGCACTGGGAGCCATCTAGCTGAGAACTCTACAGGCCCTGTGCATGCTGCCACAGTCTCTGTGAGTTCATATGTTCATAGCTTCCCATTGCTTCTGTAACACCTTGGTTTTTTTTTTTTTGTATTTTCCAAATGACTTTTTACATGTTCATTGCAAAGAATCATTGGTCTGGTGCAAGGCCACTGGTCTCTGCAATACCACCAGCATTAGGCCCTCACTGGGATTCTTTCCTGGATATCTTTTGCTGCTGTGTGTCCTGAAGATCCTACAGCTCTGGGTCTGTATGACCCGCCCCTCTACCCTCCACCACCTGACCTCTCCACCATCTGTGCTCTAGCAGATCACAGATGGGGTGGATGTTGGGGTGGGCCAACACATAACCCTGGTTCTGTAGCTGAAAATTTTCCTAGTCCCGCCCACCTCGCCATCAGGGCAAATCTCTTTCACCTGCTAGTCCCACAGCTGCTTGGACCCAAATAACCACAGATAGGCAAATATTAATTAAAATTGGTCGGCCATTAGGTCAGGGTTACTCTTACTAGCTCTTACACTTAAACTCAGCCCATTTCTATTAATCTATCTGTGTGCCATTACATGCTGTTCCCTGGACGGTGGGCTGGCGTCTCCTGACTCAGCCTTCCTCTTCTCAGAATTCTCCTTGTCTGCTTATCCCACCTATATTTCCTGCCTGGCTACTGGCCAATCAGCATTTTATTAAACCAGTGTAAAAAAGCATTATCTAACAGCATGGTTCTTAGCCTGGGTAGTTGTAGGGTTGGTCATCTGGCCAGCTCTCCCCTGACTTCACTGCCAGAATGAGCTCTCCATCATTGCCCTGGCTAGTTCACCCTCTAAAGCAATGAGCAATGGGTAAGGCTAGTTCTCTCACTTTTATATCCTTCAGAGCCAGCTCTGTTATGCTGCCCAGGGGAGGTCCCAGGTGCTGCAATGGTAATGGGGAGGGTCAGCTTCCTTTCCCACCCACCACAGGTGGCAGGGTAAAGAGGGGAGGAACTGTTATGAGTATTTTATTGAGAAATTTTGAGTTTTTTTTTTTAAGGGAAATTAATTTGTGATTTTCTTTCTTTTTTGGGTCTTTACGTGGTTTAAATCTCAGAGGTATTTTGGCCACAGAATGAGTATTAGACAAAGTTTGTTCTTTCCATTTTGTGGAATAATCTGAAGAGGATTAGTATTAATTATTCTGTGAAAGTCTGATAGGTTTTTTTATGCTGAATCCATCTTGACTTGAACTTTCTTTGTTTTGGGTACTTTAGTTACTACTTATATTTAAGTAGAGTTTATAGCCTGCTTAATGTGTTTAAATTGTTTATTTGATCTTGATATAATTTTGGTAGGTTTTGTATATAAAAATTTATCAATTCATTTAGGTTTTTAATTTTTTTACAGTATTTTAAAATATAACTTTAAAAGTCTGTGTATTATTTTGATGTCTGTCACTCTATCTTCTTTTTGTCCTTAATTTATTTTGTTGCTCATATTCATAATTTTTTAAATTGAAAATAGATTCTTCTCTCATACATCCCTTTCAAAAAAGAACAGGCCTTCAAAAGACAACAACCAAAAAATTGAAAAAAAAAAAAAAAACAGATACAATGAGACTAGGCAAAAGCCCTCATATCAAGGCTAGAGAAAGCAACCCAATAGGAGGAAAAGAGTTTCAAGAGCAGGCAAAAGAGTCAGAGACACACCTGCTCCCACTGTTTGGAGTCTCACAAAACAGCAAGCTAACAGTCGTAACATATAAAAAGAGGACTAGTTGCTGAACACCTCATTTCCTCTGTTCTTAATTTTGTTAAATTGGATATTCTTTCTCTATCCTTTAGTTAATTTGGATAAGGGTTTATTGATCTTTATGATTTTCTTAAAGAATCAACTCTTCATTTCTTTGACTGTTTTATTGGTTTTGTTGTTGTTTCAATATTATTGATTTAAGCTATGAGTTTGATTTTTTTCTTGCTGTATACTTCTTTTGCATATTCTTTTTAGAGCTTTCAGATGTGCTATTAAATTCCTCCATTTATTTTTTATTTGCTTGTTTGATTTTGTTTTTGTAATGTTAGCATTTATTGCCATGAACTTACCTGTTAGAACTGCACCTTTTGTATCCCACGAGTCTGGGTATGTTGTGTTATGTTTCTTTTTTATTTGTATTTATTCTTCTCACTTACAATACATCCTGACTGCAGCCTCTCCTATACTCTCTCCACTCCTTCCAGTTCCATACCCTGACTCCCAATTCTGCCAGATTCACTGCTCCTCCATTTCCCTGAAGGAAAGAGCAGGTCTTCCAGAGAGATCAACTGAATATGGCATGACAGAATGCAATAAGACTAGGTGCAAACCTTCATATAAAGGCTGGAGGAGGCAAACCAGAAAGGGTCCCATGAGCAGGTAAATGAGTCGGGGCTACTCCTACTCCCACTGTTAGGAGTTACAAAAATCTCAAGCTAAACTATGACAACATGTATGCAGAGGATCTAGTGTAGATCTCTGCAGGCTCTGAGACTTCGGCTTCAGTTGCTATTAATCCCTATGAACTCTGATTAGTTAGTTCTGTGGGCCATGTTCTCCTGTTGTCGTCAACCCTTCTGGTTCCAACAATCCTTCTTCTCTTTATTCCATGGGGTTTCCTGAGCTAAGCCTAATTTTTAGCTGTAGGTATCCTGATCTGCTCCTATCAGCTGCTGGACAAAGCCTCTCTGGTGATGATTGGGTTAGGCACTGATCTATGACTATAGCAGAATATCATTAGGAATCATTTCATTGACTTTTGGTTGTTTTGTTTTCTTGTTTTTGTTTGATTGTTTTAATTTTTGACATTTGCATTTCATTCGACCTTAGGTCTCTGGGCCCTCCAACTTCTGGTTCTTGGACATTCAGGTGGTGTTGGTTATGGGCTCCTTCTTTGGCCTCAAGTTAGACCAGTCTTGATTGGCTACTCTCACCAATTCTTAGACACCATTGCCCAGTACATCTTGCAGGAAAGACAGGTTGTGTGTCCTTGGCTCTGTGGCTGGTTTGATGTCCTAATCCAATTACTAGGAACTTAGCCTGGTTATAGAAGATGGCCAGTTCAGGTTCTAGATCTTCCACTACTCAGAATCCTCCCTAGAGTCACCCTCCTAGGTTCCAGGAAGTTTCTACTTTACTAACTTTCCACCTAGCCCCCTAAATGTGCCAATATTCCCATCATCCCCTTCCATAGTCCCTCCCTCCATACCTTCTTCTCTGACCTGATCCCTCCTGTTCCCTTTCCTACCCACGCAGAGTTCACCTACAAAATCTATTGTATTTCATCTACCCAGGGTGATACATGTGTTTTCATTTTCATTCAATTCTAGAAAGTTTTAAGTTTCTCTTCAAATTTCTGTCTTGAACTATTGTTTCCATTCAGTAGTGAGTTCAGTTTCCATGATTGTGTAAACTTTCTATATTTCCTGTTGTCAATATTTGGTTTTATTCACTTGTGGTCAGATACAGTGGGGGGTATTGTGTCAATTTTCTCACACATGTTGAGACACACTTTGTGTCCAATTATGTGGTCAGTGTTGGAGAAAGTTCCCTGTGCTGCTGAGAAGTGGTATATTCTTTTGTGTTTAGATGAAATGTTCTGTACATATCTGCCAAGTCCATTGACTTCTAACATCATTTAGCTGGCAGATTTCTTTGTTTAGTGTTGTCTGGATGTCTTGTGTGTTTGTGAGAATGGGATATTGAAGTCACCCACTATTACTGTGTGAGTGTCCATGTGTGGTTTAAGCTGTAATGGTGTTTCCTTTATGAACTTGGGTGCCCTTGTGTTTGGGGAATAGATGTTTTCAATTGCAATGTCCTCTTGGCCAATTTTTCCTTTGATGAGTATATACTGTCCTTCACTATTTCTTCAGATTAGTTTTGGTTTGAAGTCTATTTTGTCATATAATAAAATGGATACACTGGCTTGTTTCTTGGGTTTATTTAACTGGAATATCTTTTTTTTGCATACATTTATCCTGAGGTGATGTCTTTCCTTCATATTAAGGTGTGTTTTTGGATGCAGCAGAAGGATGGATACTGTTTTCATATCTATTCTATTAGTCTGTTACTTTTTATTGGAGAATTGAGACCACTAATGTTTAGATTTATCACCTATCACTGTTTGTTGATCCCCATTATTTTGTCTTTGTGATGTATGTTTTTCCCCTCTTTTGATTGGCTCATTTGATATTATTTATTCTTTGTTACCTTGGTTGTGGTGAGCCTCTTTTGTTTGGAGTTTTCTTACTATAGCTTATAGAATTGGATTTATAGACAGATACTGCTTAAATTTGTTTTTTTTTTATCATGGAATGCTATTCTTTGTCTATTGTGATTTGAATGTATGCTGGGTATAATAGTATGGGATGGCTTCTGGTCTTTTAGAGCTGTAGAACGTCTGTTCAGACTCTCTTTGTTTTCAGGGTTTCCTTTGAGGAGTCATATGTTATACGAATGGGTGCACTTTAACATATAATGCCTTTATATGTAACTGGGTCTTTTTCTCTTGCAGCTTTTACTAATATTTTTTTATTATTATATTTTTTGTTCTGTGTGGTTAGTGATTTGATTATTATGCATTGTGGGACTTTCTATTTCGTGGTCAAAACACTACTTGAACTTCAACAGTCACATTTTTCTTTAGGTTATGGAAATTTTCTTCTATCATTTTGTTGAAAATACTGTCTATGACTTCTACCTGGGTTCTTTCCCTTCCTCTATCCTACTATTCTTATATTTGGTCTTTACATAGTGTCTCAAATTTCCTGGGTATTTTGTGCCTGGGTTTTCTAGATTTAAGATTATTTTTGATAGAGGTATCCATTTTTTTCTACTGTGTTTTCCATGCCTTTGATTCTCTCTTCAATCTCTTTCATTTTGTCGGTGAGGCGTACCTATGAGTTTCCAGTTTTAGTTCCTAAAGTTTTCGTTTCCAGTTTTCCCTCAGTTCAGGTTTTCTTTATTGATTTGATTTCTATTTTCCTGTCTTGAACTCTTTCCTTCATTTCATTACCTTGCTAATTTGTGTTTTCATTAACTGCCTTAATGAATTTATTCACATTTTCTTTAAGGTCCTTGAACACGTTTATGATAGTTATTTTGAAGTGCTTGTTTTGTTCTTCAGATATATTTAATTTCTCAATGCCTAATGTAGTAGGGCTTCTGGGTTATGATGGAGACATCTTGTCCTGGCTATCATTGGTTGTATATATACACTGATATCTAGGTATCTGGGTTTGAGATGACTGTAATTGTAGGTGTTGCTATCTGGTCTTGTCTTTATTGGGTAGGTTGGTTGTTCCTTGGCTTCTGTTTCCCTCTCCGGAACATAGGAGTGTGCGGTGACTGTGGATGATCTATAAGGGCGTTTCTGAGCAATTGATGGTGTGGTCACTGGGTATTCCATATAGCACATTTTCCTAGACATTGATTGGGCCCTGACATGAAGGAATAGGGATGGGCTAATTTGGGAGACTAAGAGGGTTCACAGGAGGGAGAAAATTTGGGTCTGCCATGAGGATCTGTGGAATTCCAGGAAGTGGTGTCAGATAGGGAGTTCAGGCCCTGCAAATGGTCTGTACAGAGCTGAAGGTGATATGGGGAATTAAAAATCCCAGACAGGAAGTGTAGTGAAGATCACTTCTCTCATTTCCAGGCAGGCATGGTCAGCAATTTCCCAGGTAGCATTGAATTTTGTAATTTGAGTCTCAGAATCATTGTTTCCTTTGTTTTGAATATTCTTGAGATATAGCAGAATGGCTTTTGACAAAAGAAAATAACCAAATTATGCTCTCAGTTTCTGAATTAAAATTACCATTTTCCTGATTATATTTTCATAATATATATTCTTTAACAACCCCATCACCAGAAATTTTATTCCTTCAGGCCAGTCTTATCAATAAAGGATATCATTTTTAAAGTTTCTGAAAACATTGTCTTATTTAATCTTTCTATAAGGTATTTGATGTGACGGAAATATAATTCCAGTTCTTAACTCACGTATATTTTTTCAGTGAAACCGAGTGACACACAGTAATCTCATTTAATAACTAACTACCTTAACCAAATTTGATAGAGATGATTGAGGAATCACACCTTTGTGAAAGATGTGTTGATATATATATATATATATATATATATATATATATATACAATTAGCACAGAAAAATAGTCTGTTATTATTAAAGTACTTTATGGTTATGGCATGATTTTCATATTTATACAATAAGAAAATAATAAATAAGTAAATAGAGACACACATGCACACACACAGAGGCACACGTATATGCACAATTACAGAGAGAGAGAGAGAGAGAGAGAGAGAGAGAGAGAGAGAAAGGAAGGAGAGTTATCATAAGTGCTGTTTATTAAGCATTCTCTATGAGCAGGTAAAATTTAAATTATTTTTATAAGTCAGCTCAACTCATAGTCAAATCACCTCACTGACATACAGTTCTGTTCTCACCAGAGATGAGAGGAAAATGAGCCATGTGAAGGGACACAGTTTGTTCAACTGTCTACAGGAAAGTGAGCCACATGAAAAGACATAGTTTGTTCAATTGCCTACAGCTTCCAAAATTTCAAAACTAGGTTGATGTCCATGAAGATTCTTTATCATCCTCTATACAACCGTTAATATATTTTTTGCCCACAGAAGTAAAAGGTAGGGTAGGGAGAAGATGACACACTGGGACAACTGCTAATACCTTCCAAAAGTTTATGCTATTCTATAATACTTTATATTTTGTCACTATCTTTTTAAAACTGCAACTAAAATTCAAGGATCATTTAATGAAATGCAGTAGCATTGTTTTATGGTTTTCTACTGTCTGATTATGTCAACTTTATGCTTAAATGTTCATACAAATATCTAAGCGAACAACATGGAAGGATCAAAATAAAATTTAATGAGCATAAATAGATTGTCTGTATAATGAAAATTATATGGATTCTAAATATGAGAAAATAGCACAACTGGATTTTAATAAAAATGCAAATGGAAATTGCAGCATGGTTGCAGGGTCTATCTTTCTTGAATTGCCTTTTTAGTGTTTTCCAATCTCTTCTTTTTCCTTTCTATCCTATGTCATAAAGTATAAGCATTATTGCTTTCCAAATATCGTCTTGGGCACTTTATCTTTCTCCATGCACTTCCTATGGGGGATATTATGCTCTTCAAAAAAATGTTGAAGAATTTACAAGTACCTTGCCAATCCTGACACATACCCTAAAGAAAAATCTTTTATTTAGCATTTCTTTTCTTACTAGAAAGCCAAAGCCTCAAAGCATGAGGGAATACCATGGAATGAAGTCAAACCAAACTTTTATCAAACACCTCTAGATACTAAATTCTTTTTTTTTTCTTTTATTTTACAATACTATTCAGTTCTACATAACAGCCACAGATTCCCTTGTTCTCCCCCTTCCTGCCCCCTCCCCTTCCCCCCAGCACACCCCCCATTCCCACCTCCTCCAGGGCAAAGTCTCCCCCGAGGACTGAGATCGACCTGTTAGACTCAGTCCAGGCAGGCCCAGCCCCCTCCTCCCAGACTGAGCCAAGCATCCCTGCATAAGTCCCCGGTTTCAAACAGCTAACTCATGCAACGAGCCCAGGACCCGGTACCACTGCCTAGATGCCTCCCAAACAGATCAAGCCAATCGACTGTCTCACCTATTCAGAGGGCCTGATCCAGTTGGGGGCCCCTCAGCCTTTGGTTCCTAGTTCATGTGTTTCCATTCGTTTGGCTATTTGTCCCTGTGCTTTATCCAACCTTGGTTTCAACAATTCTCGCTCATATAAACCCTCCTCTTTCTCACTAATTAGACCCCCAGCACTCCACCCAGGGCCTAGCTTTGGATGTCTTCATCCAGATTCCTCAGTCCTTGGAAGAGGTTTCTGGCACAACTATTAGGGTGTTTGGCCATCCCATCACCAGAGTAGGTCAGTCCCGGCTGTCTCTCGGCCATTGCCAGCAGTCTTTTGTGGGGGTATCTTTGTGGATTTTTGCGGGCCTCTTTAGCACTTTTCTTCCTTTTCTCATGTGGTCTTCATTTACCATGGTCTCCTATTCCTTGTTCTCCCTCTCTTTTCTTGATCCAGGTGGGATCTCCCGCTCTCTTTCCCTCGACCCTCGCCATTCATTGCTCCCACTCATGTCCAGGCTGTTCATGTAGATTTCATCCATTTCTCTGTCTTTGGGTGATCCAATTGCTCAACATCCCTAATCATCAGGGAAATGCAAATCAAAACAACTCTGAGATACCACCTTATGCCTGTCAGAATGGCTAAGATCAAAAACACTGAGAACACTTTATGCTGGAGAGGATGTGGAACTCTGGGAACTCTCCTCCACTGCTGGTGGGAATGCAAGCTTGTACAACCACTTTGGAAATCAATATGGCGTTTTCTTAGAAAATTGGGAATCAATCTCCCCCAAGATCCAGCTATACCACTCTTGGGCATATACCCAAGAAATGCTCAATCATACCACAAGAGCACTTTCTCAGCTATGTTTATATCAGCATTGTTTGTAATAGCCAAAACCTGGAAACAACCTAGATGCCCTTCAACTGAAGAATGGATAAATAAATTGTGGCACATATACACAATGGAATACTACTCAGCAGAGAAAAACAATGACATCATGAGGTTTTCAGGCAAATGGATGGATCTAGAAAAAATCATCCTTAGTGAGGTAACCCAGACTCAGAAAGACAAATATGGTATGTACTCACTCATAGGAGGATACTAGATGCAGAACAAGGATGACTGGACTGCTATTCACATCACCAGTGAGGCTACCTGTAGATACTAAATTCTTAACTAGTACAGAAAACTGACACATACTCCAGGAAGCAGCTGCTAATTTAGTGATCTCATTTTTAATTACACACTATATCATTGCAGCTTGGCATAACCAAGGTATGTCTTTAATATTAAAGAATACTGGTAAACCATCTTTTCTTTTATTTTTTAAAGAGATTTATTTATTTATTATGTATACAGTGTTCTGTCTCAATGTATGCCTGCAGGCCAGGAAAGGGCACCAGATCTCATTATAGATGGCTGAGGCATCATGTGGTTGCTGGGAATTGAACTCGGGACCTCTGGAAGAACTGCCAGTGTTCTTAACCTCTGAACCATCTCTCCAGCCCCATCTTTTCTTTTAAATATGTTTTGAATGAACACTGCCTTTACTGTTTTTCTAGATTGCTTATTTATTTACTTAGTAGGACCCTAGAACAAGCATTAAAACGATAAGTAGGTTTATGCGAGTTTTAGTTATACAGCAGATTCATTTATGATCTAAATGAATCTATTTTGACTATGTAAATAAAACAAATGTAGACTCTGTTTTATGTAGTGTGGCTCAGATCAAGCAAGTTCAGTGCATCTTTGCAGCTGACATTCTCCTGGGTTCACCCAATAAGTGGCATTGGAAAGCAAACAGGGGGAGAGCTGGTAGCACACTTTGTGTTTCCTTGCAGTGTAGCCTTCGTGTGGATTTTTGACATCAGCCCTTGAACTTCATTCCACTCCCTCTAGGTTTTTTTATTATCACTCCACAGAACAGCTTCCTAATGCCTCTGAAGTGCACCAGAGCTGGTATAGTACACCATCCCTCCTTTAAGGTCCATTTCCTGTCCTTTGCAACCTTCTCCGGCATTTATGTTTTCTTTTACACCCCCTGAGGTGTTTTTCCAGGTTAAGGGATGGACCAACTGCTTCATCAAAACTTCATAATTTCTTCCTGTTCTCATGCCCATTGTGGCATTTGCCTTCAGGACTAGCCCCAAACTTGATAGACTAGACTAACAAATTCACACTCAAAACCTCCAAAGAAGGAATCATGCACTCTCTTAAAAGAAACACAATTTATATATTAAACAGAGTCTGAGTGCCAATTAAGTGCCAGGAGTCAGTTAATTACTAGAGGCACTGAATGTTTGATTTTCTTTTTGTCTTCAGAATACTATAATAGAATTGAGAAGAGAGAGTTCAGTATTTAAAATAAATTGTGGCAATGGAGGCACATTGCAGCTTCAAGAAAAGAACATTAAATGAGTGGCAATGTATGCTTCTTATTGTCATAATTTTTGGTGAGAGATGATCACTGCAATATAAGAAGAGATACAACTTATAATTATTTATATACCTATTTTTTTAACTACAGGAAACAACTGGCCGTGACACATTAGAAAAAGATTTTGTTTAGTTAGAGAACAAATAGAAAGAGGGAAAACTTGAAACCAATAGGACCCATTACAGAGATGCTGCAAATTGTGTGGGTTTTGAGGGAGGGGAGGGATGTCAGAAATTATGTGATTAAATTATAATCTCAAATTCAAGAAAGGAGATAATCCCAAAAGATATGACAGTCTAGCTGGTGACAGACATTGTGTACAATGAAAGAGTTGACATCACAATGTAGATAAAAATTGCAGAATCATTAATAAGATAATCAGTTAATCCACAAGAAACTGCTGATTTGCTTCCAATAATGTAATTTCTGGAAATCCATTCAATTATAATAAATGAAAGTCGCTCATATATAAGCTAGGTTTCTGGGAAGTATAATACCAGTCCTGACTGTTTGTTACGAACTGGATCATATGTAGCCATTTGGAAACCAACAGGTCTCAAAGGAACTCATTGCACTTCTGCGTAGTCTCTACTCTCTTCACCGACCCCCCCGCCTCCACCCACCCCACTCACCCCCGCCAGCTTTGGTTTTTTTCAAGACAATGTTTCCCTGTGTATCCTGGCTGTCCTGAAACTCACTTTGTGGACCGTGCTGGCCTTGATTCAGAGGCCCAACTGCCTCTGCCTTCTGAATTTTGGGATTCTCAAAGTCTTTGTCTTGTAGGATGGTTTTGTCATCTATCTAAGCCAGGTGTGCCTTTGCTGAATTCAAACCAGCCAGATAAGTTTATTAAGGTACACAATATTTTGGGGAACACAATACCACCACATTTCCTCTTTTTGTCTAAAATTAAAGAAAGCTTATAACTAATACAAGAAAAACGATCCAATAAGTATATGCAATATACAGTCAAGATTACATTAATGATGTCTAGTCCATTAACTTTTGACAGATTCAGATAAAAACTTCATTATATATATTAACAATGTCCAGTCCAGTAACATTTGATAAACTCAGACCAAAAAATTTTCATTACTTATCTTATTTAAAACAAGTAGTTCCTTTTTAAAAGTAGATTCCATAATCTCCCTTTTTATCTTATCATATCCATATTCTCTCCTTTTTCTTTTCATAATACATTCAGTACGGAAAGGTGCAAACCAGTGTTTCCACTTACTGACAGCTGAGGGGTCGGTGGCTTCATCAAGCCTTCTTCAGTGCTTTCATTTGGATTGCAGTAGATCTACCATGGGGTTTCTGTTGCTATTGTTGTTTTGGTTTTCCTCTCTCGTTGGTTCTTTAAAATTATCTTTTCATAGTACAGATTTGCACAGCTGACTAATTTCCTTCATAATTTTTACAACGAAACAGACACCTGTGCTTCTTGTCACTTTCATACAACTTTCCTAATTTGGCTATATTTTTGGATAGTTTCATAAGCTTTTCTGTGTTCATATTCACTTCTCATAATTCTTTCCTTTTTCTCCAGACTCCCGCTGACTCTGATTGCCAATTAGTCTTCTACATTACATCAGAACCCCAGTGTGTATGTGTGTGTGTGTGAGAGAGAGTGAGTGAGTGAGTGAACGTGTGTGTGAGGATGTGTGTGAGCGTGTGTGTGAACGTGTGTGTGAACATGTGTGTGAGTGTGTGTGTGTGTGTGTGTGTGTGTGTGTGTGTGTGTGTGTGTGTATGCATAGGTCCTGTGAAGTAAGAATGAGTAATTTAACTAGATAGTGTCTTTAACAAGAGTTCCCCTCCATAACTGAAGATTAGGTTTCAGGACTATGCATCAGTTTTAGGCCTTCAGACAACAAGACTGTAAATTTGCGAGGGAGCAATGAGGCTGAGGTGTATGGAAAGTGTTGGAGGGTGAAAATAAAGGAGAGAGAGGATTCAGTTTTGTGTTTGTGTGAGCATGCGTGAGCACACACGCGCACAGCACCAAAAGGGTCTTTAACATCTTTGTTTTTGCAATTTTACACACTTTTCCTAAAACCAAATCCCTCATCCTCTCAAGAGAAGAAACTTCAGGACTGAAATATCTGTATCTGTCCTTACTCCTTCAATATCCTGTGTTCAAAACTTTCTATATGTTAATGATCCTTTTATAGAAACAGTGATTCTCAAAACACCTATATAAAATCCAAACCTTGTTTTCTGAAAAACAATTAAGTGTGCTTCTTCTGCAAGCCTTTAGGAAAGTGTATTAGTTTACCTCCCCATAAGGAAGAATTTATATGAGTTGGGCCAGATAAGCAGAAAATCTCCAAAAATAATTTGACAACTTTATGGAAAATAAATGACTCTTCTTCAATGCAGGAAACCTTACGTGAGTTTGGCATTCGTGTGTGGAGGCAGAAGCCAGATCTATTCCTCGCTGAAAGGGCTGAGGGCCTGAAAAAGGCCTGAGGGAACAATAAAAAGCAGCCTTTCCAGGTCTCTCTTTCTGTGTCTCTGTGTCATCTCTGCACCTCTGTGTCTCTGTGTTTCTGTGTCTGTGTCTGCCGGCCTTCCTCCACCTCCTCTCCACTTATTTGTTTTACTTTAGACTACAGTTTGTCAAAATATCCTGGCTGCGTGTTATGTTATGCGGAATTTTGTGTCTCAGATTCATATTCATAGGAAAGCCATCAAGAGAATTTGAAGTATCCGAGGGCTAAGTAGGACTTTTGCTCTGCAACTTGTTTATGAGTGAAGAAGTAGTTTCTCTTAGTACATATTTATTCTACTTACAGAAGAAGAAATAATTCAACAACACTTTTCCGGCTTTATTTGTGATTAGTTATCATTGGGCTCTTGAGATTTGAAATTAGATGTGTTGGTACACAGCCACTAATTTTCTCGGACAGTGGCAGCACATATTTATGAGCTCCCATACAAGGAAAAAAAGACTCAAGGATGGTTGGGTAGGGAAGTGGTGGTGGATATGGGAGAAGATGGGATTTTGATAGATCAAAACATATAGCACTGGAAACCCTCAAAGAACTAATAAAAGATTAAAATGTATTATGATAAACATGTGAGAATGTATTTAATTCCAAAACATAAAATTACAACCTAGCAGAGACATCCAAATTTAGACATGTTAAGTGTTTTAATTACCTAGTAATCAGTGATGTAACCTGGTGAATGTTATGAAAGATTAAAAAGAACCAACACAAATAGAAATAGAGGAGAATATTCAAGTAGAGGGATAAGTGACCTTTTTCTACTGTGGAAGTGAAAAGTGAAGGAAACAGCTACTGGAAAGGACCTAACGGCATGTCCATTGACAGTAACTTGCTTAGTGATCACAGTTTTCTTCAGTTAACATTGGTAGGAGAGGTTCTCAAAGGCCATATGATAAACTGGAAATGTGAACTATAGTTATAAATAATACATATTCATTGATAAGAAATGCTCCTCCACAACAAATGCTCCTGAAATATGCTATTTTTTTGTAGCTGTAGGATAAATACAAATTTGTTCAAAGAAACTAAAATATATAACGATCATACCACTGGAATGAATCTCATTTATAATCATATGTTATTGGAAAATAAAGGGACCTGGAAGATCTAGGAATAATCCCAAATCTACTTTATAAGCATACTCTTTCTGTCTTCTTTACTGGCCGTTGATCTACTTAGGTGTGAGTGTGGTAATCTTATCCATCCTTTCTGCCTTAAGCCATACATACAATCTATTGCATAATTCACTTTCAGCATGCCCATCATTTTGATTCATCTTCTATTTTCCATTTCCACTGCCTTCTTCCCAGAGCAAGTTTGAATTATTTATATTCCTTTTGGATTATTACAATATCTTCCTTACTGAGACTATTGCATTTTGTTTTGCCTAGTCTTAATGTAATATTCAAATGGTGTGTGAATGTTTTTTTTTTTTCACATAAAAATATCTTTTTCAGAAAGTGGCTATGCAGATAGAACTTTGTCTAATTCCATGTAACAGGCAATAGTGATTTTTTTTCAAACTGATTTGTGTTCATTATAATTTACTTCTTCCCCTTCCCATGACTATACTTAAATACATCTCTCAAACATATTTTCCATAGTGATGACTTTTAACTCTATAGGAATCTTTTTCATTTTCTTGATTAAAAATTAAGGATAAGAAAAAGAATTTCGCAGAACAGAATCAATCTTCTTGCCATGGATTACCAGCTAATAATAGCCTTTCCTCTTCAGCTTTATTCAGCATCTGTGCGAACTGCAGTCCCCTGCGCTTCTTTCAACTCACTTGTGACTCAAGCTTGCTTGCATCTCATGTGACATTTTCCCTTTACTGTAGAGTGTTTGACAATATTGTTCCTTATATCAACTGAATACTATTCATTCCCCTTCTCTCTTTTTTCCTCTCCTGTTGCTCCACCACCTCCATACACATACATTCAAACACTGCCTACAATAATTATTCAGTGTCTACTGGAGAGAAACATTTCCTACGTTTGCATCTTTTAAACCACCAAACATTCTTCCACTTTGATATCCCCTGGAGCTTCTTCCACAACCAAGGCACATCATTTCACTCTGAGAATGGCTAGATGACTTATAACCATTCTCCAGTCTTAAAAAAAGAGCTCTTATTCTTGGATGCTATTCTATAATTGAGAACTATTGCTATTATTCTACCAGGATTGAAATCTACAATTCTATAATTTTATTCACACAACATTCATGTTTTATAATTAAATTATTACCAAATAATATATTTTTTTTCTTCAAGTGTATTCCAGTAAGATGACAATTTGATTCTCTGTTCCATTTTGAAGTCTTGGCACAAAACTGATACCTATTTACTAATAAGTGAATGCAAGCAAGAAAAGTCTATTCAGGCATCATGCTCTCCATATTACACCCTCTTCATTACCACATTTTAAAGTACATTATGCTTAGAAAATATGTGAGAAAAAAATAAACGTTATTCTAAAGTTTGTGCCTATTGTAGAAAACAATGTTTTGCTACATATGTTACATTATTGATATTAATTAGTATTAATATTGTTATTTCTTTTTATATTAAAAATTATTGAGGAGATAAAAATATGGGATTATATTAATTAAAGGGATATTTTGACTATGTCAGGTCAAATTGTTTGCTCATATTTTATTTCATTTTTTGAGTAGTTTGTCTACTAAAATCTAAATTTAGATGATCATTTTGAAGATGAACTGATTTTGAAGTTCTTTCAGGAAGGCATGCATTCATTCTTTAGACTACTATTTTGAATTTTTCAGACAGTTGTAAATGTTCAATAGATACTCATTGGTGGATATTTCTTTATTGATAGTCTAAATTTCTATTGGTAGCTTAGTAGTTTTATTCGTCAGAGGATGAACCACAAAATAGATCTCAAAGCTAAGTGGCATGACTGAATTAGTACAGATGATCCAATTCCATATCTAATGCTTTTCCAATGAACAGTACTTCTGTCCTTTCTAAAAATTATGTTTTATACTCTTCATATTTTTTCCAACAGGAACCAAGTAAGAAATTTGTTATATAATCATAACTTGGACTAAAAATAAAATCCAAGTAAAACTCAGGTGACAGACTTCTGCTACATAACATCAAATTCTAGACAAACTTTTAGTTCACATTATTTTTGTTCTATATATTGTATTTACTTCTTACTTATCAAAATCTATACAAAACTACACAAATTAGCTAAGCACATCAATTGTTAGTGGAGATGGAATGACTTATTTGTATTTACATATATAAAAATATATATCCAAACATCTGTATTTACATATACTCAATAAGATAATGTATTGTTAGCTTCACTTCAAAGAAAACTTTGGGTCTGAGTGTGGCGCAGAGCATTTGTCTAACATGTACAGGCCCTCTGTTAAAGCCCATCATTACAAAACTAAAAACTAATTAAAAAATATTAAAAGAAAACACATATATTTCCATGAGATTATTTTGCCTTATTTAAAAATTTTAATTTGTTACATATCAATTTATTTGAAAGAGGAAAATCTAAATATAGCAGGAAGGTCCAGAAGCTCTCCTCATCTGTTGAACATTTAATCGACAAACTTAGCGCAAAAGATAGACATTTGTTATTACAAAATTACAATATAAGATTGTGTAAGAAAATGTATACATATATGTTTATATTTGTCTTAGGGATTTTATTGCTGTGAAGATACATAAAGACCATGGCAATACTTATAGAAAAAACATTTGATTGAGGGGGATTTGCATATAGTTTCTGAGGTTCCTTTCATTATTAACATGG
Organism: Peromyscus maniculatus bairdii; assembly: GCF_049852395.1. NCBI lineage: Eukaryota > Metazoa > Chordata > Mammalia > Rodentia > Cricetidae > Peromyscus > Peromyscus maniculatus. The sequence goes on from NC_134871.1 coordinate 14,592,703, forward strand.
TGGAGAGTGTGGTGGTGTGTAGGCAGAAGTGGTGCTGGAATATTAGCTGAGAGTTCTGCATGTTCCAGGCAACAGGAAGTTGACTGAGATACCGGGTGGTATCATGATCATAGAAAACCTCAAAGCCTTCCCTCCAGCAAGGCCAAACCTTTCCAACAAGTCACACCTCCTAATAGTGCCATTCCCTGTGAGATCATGGGGGCCATTTACATTCAAACTATCCTAATATGTAAACACTTCCTACAGCAAGGCCATACCTTTCCAACAAGCCACACCTCCTAATAGTGCCACTCCCTATAAGATCATGGGGGCCAATGATTATTCAACTTACATTCAAACTATCTCAATATGTAAACGTATAAAACACTTAAAAATATTAATGTAAAATCTTTAATACTGTGCATTGTTAAGCAGTAGAAATCTCTACTTCAAATAAAATAATGTTTGTGTTCCAAAGATCATTGGGAAATGGTTTTCTATTCTTTCTGGTAACTTGCAATTCATATATGTGTGTGTATGTGTGTGTGTGTGTGTGTGTGTGTGTGTGTATACGCATTTACATAAATGTTAGAAATATGTGTGTATACATACATACACACACATATATGTATATATAAAACATTGGCAAACTTGTTTTTCAAGGATAATTTAATGCAAGTTTCATATAAACCCTTTTATTCATGTTTATATTTACAAAGGACATTGAGAAATCTTAAGAAAATAAGGAGTTTGAGCTCACCACAAAATTGTCTTTTTTTCTTTATGACATAGATTTTATCTGTTTTAAAACTATCTGACTTATTTTTAAGCAGTGTTTAAGAAGTATAAATGATCTTATCTGTGTATAATGGAAGAAATTTTAAAACCATTCATTTTCTTGTTAGTATTATGTTATCATGCCAATATAGCACCATCAATGAAGAATGTGTTAAAGGAGCAGATTTGTATCTTACTTAACAAAATATCTTTCTTCATAATATGTGACTTACACACTTGTCTGTAATGGTAAGAAGTGTCGGACTGCAATCAAACACTATAACCATATTTGTAAAGATCCGTGCAGTTCCTTCACAGATGGGCTCAGGTTATTAATAGATTATAGAGATATTAGAGTTGAAAGACTGAAAATGTTTTACTCTGAGATTAGATGTTTCACTGGTGTGATGGCTAACCTTGGTAGTCATCTTGGCAATCTGAGAAGGAACCCCACCAATCAAACCCCACAGCCACATTTGCAAGGGTCTTTACAGTCCTACCTGTGTAAGACAAAAACAGTTTTAGTGAACATGATTGGACATTGTGTCTTGAATTTAAGTCCTTATGGACAACATATATTGGTATAATTTTCATAAAGTTAACACTACATCAATGCAAGCATATCCTATTAACAAGCAAACCAAAAGAAGTGAAAAAGAACAAAACTAATTCCAAAAGTTCAGTGTCCTTCAAATGTATGTATAATAGAGAAAAGTTTTGAAATAATGAGGCCAGATTAGGAACAAAACTGACTAATATACTGTAGGGCAATAAGCAATCATCTCTGAGGTTATTGATTCTTCATTTATGTATTTTTATTTCTCTCTCTCTCTCTCTCTCTCTCTCTCTCTCTCTCTCTCTCTCTCTCTCTCTCTCTGTATGTGTCTGTCTGTGTGTGCTTGTGCCATGGCACTTGCATGGAGGTCTCAAGATAAAGTTATGGTAAGACTTGGTTTTCTCCTTTCAGGGCATGGCTGCAAGAGCTGAATTAAGGCCATCATGTTTGGCAATAAGTAGCTTTCCCTATGAAACTCCTATAGGCCTTGGAGTAGTCTTTTATAATACAGAAAATAATGGTTTATTTGCAAAATGACTATTTTGACATAGTCTTTGTCATGTAGTCATTCACTAATTAAGGTAGAAATGTTTTATTCACTTAGATAATTAAAAAACAAAAACCGTGAAACACTTAGCATTCTAGTATGTCATTGAAAAGGCACAGAGCATTTATCCTAGCCTCATGTTAATTCCTAAATCCTTCATGTATCATGGTGATTCAATAGTGGGAAAGGTTTCACTCTTTAACAAAAATGTAAATTTTTGTTGGTTGTTTTTGCTCTTTTGGGGCACCCTTCTCCCAGCTCCCAAATAAATCACACATGGAGGCTTTTTCTTACTTATAAATGCGTTGCCTTAGTTTGTCTTGTCTCTAGCCAGTTTTTCAGAACTTAAATTATCCCTGTCTATCCTTTGCTTTCTCTATTTCTGTGTACCTTTTCTTGTCTTCTTACTCCATGGTGGCTGTGTAGCTGAGTGACTCGGTGGCTGGTTCCTGAAGTCCTTCCCTCCTTCCTCTCTTGCTCTTTCTTCTTCTTCTCCCAGATTTCTCCTTCTACGTATTCTTTCTGCCTGCCAGGCCCTTCTATCCTTCCTCCTGCCTTGCTATTGGCCGTTCAGTTCTTTATTAGACCATCAGGTGTTTTAGACAGGCACAGTACACAGCTTCACAGAGTTAAACAAATACAACATAAACAAAAATAACACACCTTAAAATAGTATTCTACAAGAGTGCATATAGGCTGTGAAAAAGGCAGTGAATGAGTCATTGGATCATTTTATGAGTGAAATCATGGGATAACCAACTCTTGCTGTGCTTTTTTTTTTTTTTTTTTAGAAATTCTGCCAAATACCCTTAATTTGCCCACAGCTGGCCGTGAACTATAAATAGATAATACAGACATATGACTTGAAAGACTATAAAAGTATTTTACACAAAAATTATATGTTTCATTGCCGTGATGGTTAATCTTGGATTTAATTTTACATACCTAAGAAAAGGTATCACCAGTTGAGGAACTGACAACATAAAATTGTTCTGTGGTAATGTCTGAGAGGAACTGACTTAACTACTGATTAATGTGGTAGGCCAGACACTAATGTGGGCAGTACCGATCTGGTCTGGTGAGCTTGGGGTGTATGAGAGGTAGCTGAACAAGCCAAAGGAATCAGGTTTTTGCTTCAGTTCTCCCTTTAGGCCCCTGCTTTAGGTTCCTAGATTGGCTGGCCTCCATGAAGGACTAAAAACTATAAGTTAAATAAACACTTTCCTTCTAAGTTGAGTTCGGTTTGAATTTTAAGCCAGGAATAATAGAGCAAATTAGAACAACTAACTTCTTAATACTTTCCTGAACGTTTCTCTTTTCATCCATTATTTACACACATTAGATATCATTATGAACAAAACACTCAACCCTTGAGCTCCTACCCTGGTTCTCAATATTTCATGCAGAATAAATATCCAATATTAAATCACAGTGTATTTCTTCAAAAACTGCATGTTAATTTTCTTATGGGAGCTTAACAAAAGAATGAGTTGGAGTAAGTGTGAGGGAACAAAAAGAGGTGGATTTTTCTTTATTGTTGTTGCTGTTGTTTTGTTTTTCAAGACAGGGTTTCTCAGTGTGGCCCTGGCTGTGCTGGAACTCACTATGGAGAATGCTGCTTTCAAACTCAGATCCACGTGCCTCTGCCTCTCGAATACTTGTACCACCTCTCGTCTAGGAATTGGATTTTTAATGGCTAGCGATCTAATGAAAATATAAAATGATGCAGTGTGAATAAAACAAAAGGTGAAAAATAAAACTTTTCTGTGTCTATGGAGATACCTATGTCCATATACAGCTACATAGAACATTATAGGAAATTTAGAGAACCTGAAAACAGGAATGCTGTGAACTAAAAAATATGTCAAATTTTCTTATGCCTACAAACAGTATTTTATAAACAGAAATATATAATAATAATGTCTTTATGAGATATTCTTATTTTTCATGAACAAGTATGTGTGTGTGTGTGTGTGTGTGTGTGTGTGTGTGTGTGTGTGTGTGTGTGTGTAATCACAGGTGCACAAGCATGAGTGTTGAGATGACAGGGCCATGCTCAGGAGTCTGTTCTCTAATTGCACCACATGGGTACCAGGGTCAAATCAGGTCACCAAGCTGGAGGACAAGCACCTTCACCCGGTGATCCATCCCACTTGCCTGCAGGGTTTTTACATCGGTGTTTAAATTTCATTTATAATATGCTTTATATTAAAATGCTCTCTTTATTTGGTGTCTTTTGTGCTGTATTTATTCAGATAGTAAATGTTTTAAACATGTTTGCTTTCTGTAATGTGTGTGTACAAATATTTGATTTTGCATGATTCTGTGCTACATAGATACTACTTACGTAATATTATTTGGTGGAAATGTAAGGATGAGTGGATATTGTTATTTGTAAAAACATAAACGTACATGGGAGATATATATGAGATATTTATGGGAGAGAGAAGGTGAAGAAGGATGAAGAGAAGGAGAAGAAGAAGAAAGAAGAAGAAATTTGGAAATAAGGCCTAATACAGTTTGGTCAGGTGATACTAGAGACTCATTTAAATATAAATCATTGATTCTGTACACCCCTATATACATTCAGTGGTACTGATGCATAGAGAGAGCACAGAGGTAACAGACCTCAGTGTGCAGTGTTGGTTACTGGAAATAACATGTGAAATGAGATTTTATGAGCACACGTAGGTTTAAAACTTAGACGTTAAGTTACCTCTTTCATTATGTAGCATTTGGATAAATGACAAATATTCAAGCCTTTATGATTTTTTCAGCAATTAAGCTGACAAATCAGAAGCACTTTTCTATGTTTTGATATGTTTAATTTTGAAGAGATATTTCAAAGAAAGACAAAAGCTTGATGATATTTCAAACGGATAATGAAGCAAACAATGTACTCAATCTTAAATACATGTGTACCTATGTGTGCAAGCTGGAAGCATTGGTCTGTAGACATCCACAGACACATATATGTTTCAGCAATTTCAAATTTTATATAAAATTTAAGCTGGATAATATGGGGGCAATGACATAAGCAGAAGAATTAAGGGATAAAATTTAAGAATAATCATGCATCCATGAATTCAAAGATAATATCTGTAATTATTTTGGTTTTTTTTCAAACAAGAATAGGTAAATTGTGGGTTTTTTCCAGATAAATCAGTACAAAAACTTTTTCCCTGGGTGATTTTAACAACAAATTTGAAGCATGTGTCATGTGTAGAAGGCACAGAGTATACGAACACCATTTATGCATGACTCACTGTTGTCAAAAAGCTTCCATTCACAAATTTCATTTGAGAATTTCATCCTTCTTAGTGTGTTGGGACTTGTGAGTAGTAGTTCTGCAGATCTTATGAAAAGGTCACTATTATGTCCTCACATTACATTAATAGCGAAATGAATGTCTTCAACTTTAACCCTAAAAATTGGACATAAATACACTTTGCCCATGCTTTTTATTGGTAGTGGAAAAAAATGATCTTACTGCTATAATTTTGTGTAAAACCTACACTTCTTTATTCTGGTGAAAACCTCAGAACTCCCCATACTGGATGGATGCTTGCTTGCTTCAACTGCAACTAAATAAACATTTAATGAACTAACAATTCAGGAGAATAGGTAAACCATTATTAATTTTAGATTCTCTCTTTTTTGTGTGTGAGGTAGTTGTGACTTATTATACTAATGGGTTAGCAATAGTAATCATTGAACCCCTAACATCTAAAGGACCTGGGGCCCAGGAAGTTTACACACATTAAACCAGGTATTGAGAATAATATGAAAATGCAGGATTCTAACTATGGACTAATGACAACATATTCAAACTAAGCAAGTTATGAAGTTAAGATACTTTTTACTATTTTCAAATTACATGATGCTTTAAGAAACAGCTTATCTTAGTTTGGAAATTGTTTCCCTAAATATTCACAGCACCAGGAGTATTTAACTGTTTAAATAGGCTGTGCAGTCCAAATTCTAGACCAAGAGGCTGCAAGTTTCATCATTGGGTCCTCATCTAAATTTAATTCAGCAAATCTGAAGCAGTATACTTTCACCAGCTTTTCACTTAACTCCTGCACATCTAGAATCCTTCCCATTATGGTTTATTCAACTTGCTGTAATGGTGCTTTTATTGGAATTTTCCCATATGAGCAATCCCTGTTCATTTATTTGAAAAGTGTTAGGCCGCTAGTTTGCTTTTAACTTTACAAGTTAATAACCACAATTCATCCACTCATTCCTCACAGAGCCTATTCTGCAATCCTTTAATACGTCTGTTGATCTCCTTGGAATCACTTGGGTGTGTTTATTACCCTTTTCAAATGGAGTAACTGGCACCATTTTTCTCTGCTTAAAGAGTCATTTTACAATTCTCGGTTGTAATTGATCTGTGGTTCTCTTCTTTGTGTGATAACGTTCTGCAAAAATTGACTGACATAAAGCTTATGAACACTGTTCTTGTGCATTCGGGCAGCCATTATACAAGCAAGTGGTAACACAGGGGCAAATAGAAATGAGAAAAATAATAATACAATTTCTAAGAATGAGCTTGGATTATACAGAATATCATATTGAGAAGGAATAAAAGAACATACTAACTCTATCTTTAATATAATTCCTGGATTTCTCAGGGGCAACTCAGTATCTTATAAACATACCCGATGTCAAGATGTGTGTATGTTTGTAGTTCATGTTTGTATTTTACTATTTATAAATATTTTATAATACTAAAATTGTAGAACATAATGTCTTTCCTTTATGCCTGGGGATGTTGAACACTTTTGCTAATATTTATTGGCCATTTTATTTCCTTCCAGAATTCTGTTCAATTATTAACTGGAAGAGTTACTTTTTGTTGATTGTTTTCAGTTGTTTGTATATTCTGGACACTAATCACATGTCCCTTGTACAGTTGGCACCAGTTATCTGCAGTTTTTGTTTTCTTCAAGATAGGGTTTCTCTGTGTTGTTTTGGTGCCTGTACTGGATCTTACTCTGTAGCCCAGGCTGGCCTCGAACTCACAGAGATCCACCTGGCTTTGCCTCCCAAGTACTGGGATTAAAGGCGAGTGTGCCACCACCTCTGGCTTATCTCCAGTTCTAAGGCTTTCTCTCTGTTCTGATCATTGACTATTTCCTTTAATTGTTTAAGTTTCATGCAACTCCATTTGTCAGTTCTTTATGTTATTACTTGTGCTCTTAGATTCTGTTTCATGAAATTTTGTTTTTGTTGGGTTTTGGTTTGCATGTTTCTAAATGTTGAAGCATTTCCCTTTAGTAATTCAAACATTTCATGTCTCACATTAGTGTCTTCGATACTTTTTGAATTGATTCTCATGTAGGGAAATAGCTAAGAACGTAGTTCCATTCTTCCACACATGGAAACCATGTTTGCCCAGCCTCATTTGTTAAACAGGCAGTCTTTTCACCAGCATATGTTTATGACACTTTGTGCAAAAAAATAAAAATAAAAAAAAAATGAAGTGGCTATAGCTCTGTAGGTTTCTTCCCTATATGACAGTTCATTGGTGGGCAGGTCTATTATTTATGTGCCAATATCATGCTGCTATTGTAACTATTGCTCTGCTCCATACTATAATTTGAAATCAGATTCTGTGATACCTTCAAAACTACTGTTTCTGTTTAGGACTGTCCTGGCTACTGTGAGATTTTTATAATTCATTAAATTTTAGGATATTTTTCATAGTTCTGTGAATAATGCCATTGTAATATTATGGGGATTTTATTGACCAGAATGATTGCTTTAAGAAATGTATCATTCTGACAATATTAATTTTTGCCTATTCATGTTCATGGAAGGATTTTCCACATTCTAGTGTTTTCCTTTTTATTCACTCCCAACATTTTCCCACAAAATAATTATTATATCTATTTGTTAGGTACACTTCAGAGTTTTAAAAAAGCTATTGTATATGAGATAGTTTCATAATTTTTTCCTTGTTAGTCTCTTATTGGTATACAGAAGCGCTATTGATTTTTTTGGCATGTTAAATTTGTGTCCTGCTGCTTTGCTGAGAGTGTTGATCTTAACAGAAAATTATCTACAAAGTTATTCATAAATAGAATCTAATATGTTCAGTGGTGGCAAATGAGGCAAAAAAGGAAAATAATTTCTCATTTGCATTCCAGGAACAGTATTGATTGTAGCAAATCTCCATCCTTTCTTCATCATGTTTAGAAAAAATATCTTAGACAGAAACAATTTTACCTTTACTGTAATTAATAATGAATTTTTCTCATTCATTATGCTTGTATTAATGGAATAGAATAATAGTTCTAGAAAACAAAATAAAAATATAGAAAAAAACACACAAAAGAATCTCCCCACAAAAAGGAAAATTACTAGATGAAATTTATCTTTGTATTAGTTTTTGTTGTCTTGAAAAATAAACAAATAAGAATAAAAGAAAGAGAAAGAGAGAGAGGAGAAAGGAAGGAAGGAAGGCAGAAAGAAAGAGAGAGAGAGAGAAAGAATGATAGATTTTAAAAATGTTGTTGCTAAGAGAGAAAAATATCCCTGACATGGAATAGTCTAACTAGATTTATGAACAACTGAATGTAACAAAAACAATTTTAACTGTTCTCTTACTTCTACAAAGCAGGTATCAAAAAGAGAGTTGGATTGTGTTTAGATACTTCATTTTGTCCTCTATAAAGATCCAACCTACCCAATTCTGTGACCCCAACAATATCTTATATTTAATGGACAACCTACTCTTGGATCTCCTCTGACTCATCTCCAGAATTGATCTATGATAAAATACAATTATGTATGTCTTAAGATGTGGAAACTGAAATTAATGAGGAGTTAAACTGATGTATAGTATACAATAAACCAACAATTCATCATGGAGAAATAATAATACAGTTTGATTGACCTATAGTGTTTCCAATGTGTTTCTTTACAAACAGGGAAACTTACAGGTATGAGTTAAGGAGGTACTTTGTAAGAATGAAATAGATATTTTAGCAATTATCATTTATGCATTAGATTCCTCACTATACTTTGGAAAGAACATTTCTTAAATAAATTGCCCAAGAACTTTTTGGTAAGATATTCAAAGTAAACCCACCATAAAAACAAGTCAGGGAAATAGACTGTCACTAATAATGGGCAAGACACAATGGCCCATAGTGTACATCTATTTTGGTACTAAACTTTATCTTCCTGTTGTGTTTTATCTGGATAAATTTATGGATTAATTCTTTAAAAATAGTTTAGATAATGAATACACCAACTCTATAACATGTGGAAAATATACTCTTGGCTGAATGGGAATGTTGGGGGTTGGGGGTAGAAATAGTGGAAGAGCTAAAGAATTGATAGAAGGGCTGTGAAATTCTGTTTTTTTTGTGCATGGTATAGCTAATACTACTATAAATTCAGAGCAGCGATGATTTCTCCTACAGCACCTACAGTAGCTCAAGCCAGCCAAAATTCTTTCATAGGTAAGGTGGAAAGTCTTCAGACAACGCTCCTTATTGAAGACCAATTGGCAGTTGGTAGTTGCTTCAGGCTGAAAGGATCATTCTGTTTTAATCTTTCCTATTTTTAGTATGTAGCCACTAGAGGGTTTTCCATGGTTCAGTGGGTGTCCATATTCTCATGCATGTATGGGCAACACTGACTAGAATTATTGTATTATCAAACACACAAACATAAAGTCACATGGAGGCATGTTGAGAGGGACTTGGGAGAAATTTGAGGGTTGATTTGGGGATAGATATGATCATACTTCATTGTATAAATACATCACATACTAAACATATCAAAAACAAACATTTTCTTAAATCTATTATTGGTACTCCAAAGTTCTTTGTCCTAAAAATGTGTATAGCATGAAATCTGGAAAATTAGTTTGGGTTCTAAAAACTTTAAAAATAAATGTTAAGCAAATAAAACAATCCTGAATGAAATACTAAATATGTAAATTGAGGAAAATATGACCTTCATGTACTTAGATTAAGAATCATAAAATAAAGTCTTATTACTGTATTGACTAACTTGATCAATACAAAATCATTCTGTGTCAACCCTGTTCTTGTGGAGAAATTTAATTTGCCCCTTTGGCACAAGCTAAGATTGACTTCCTACAATCAAAGTTATTATTATAAAATGAGAAATCTCTAAACTTCCTGAAAAAACAAATATTGAAAAATGTATTATATTTGTGTTTACTGAGTGAGTCCTTTTTTTGAAATAACTTATGAAAGAAAAGAATTATGAAATTGTGTGTTATCATAACAAAAAACCTTTCATTTGGAAGCTGATTAATGCACATCTTAAGTTACCAGGACATAAACCATAGTGATTTTAAATATTACCTGATAAAGAAAATAGCTCCTGATAAATAGGATCAAGTTAATGACCCTGGCATGGGTGATTATCATGAATAACCTGGGTAATATTTGAACATAATATTCTTGAGTTAGAGTTAAAGGGTGTACTGGCTGGTTTTGTGTGTCAACTTGATGGAAGGTAGAGTCATCTGAAAGGAAGGAGACTCAGTAGAGAAAAATGTAAGGCATTTTCTCAATTAATGATCAATGGAGGAGGGTAGCCCATTGCAGCCGGTATCTTCCCTGGGCTGGTGGACTTGGTTCTATAAAAAAGCAGGCTAAACAAGTCAGGAGAAGCAAGCCAGTAATCAGTTCTTTTCCATGGTCTCTGCATCAGCTCCTGCTTCCAAGATCCTAACCTGTTTGAGTTCTTGTTCTGACTTCCTTTATTGATGAACAGCAATGCTGAAGTGTAAACCAAATAAATGCTTTTCTTCCCAACTTGATTTTTAGTCATGGTGTTTCATTGATCAACAAAAACCCTAACTAACCAGAGTGTGTTTATGAGAAGGTTTCATATATATATGAAAGCAGACTGAGTAGATGCATGCCCACAAACAATGCCATCCTCCACTAGAAGGTGGAAGCTGGATAATTCAAAGAAGCCCTTTGTCCCCTATGGTTTACACAGGGACAAAATCCACTGAACTGATACTGAGTTTCTGATTTCTGTAACTGAAACAGAAGAAATTCTTATTGTTTTAAGCCATTATGTTAGTGGTAGTTTATTATAGCATCAATTATAGCATATTAAGATACAACTCACTCCATGGAAAAATATACAATCTAAAAGACGGAACTATGGAGGAAGTATTCCACAAACCTATGCAGTAGGTGATATATTCAATATATACAAAAATTCTATAAAATGCCAAACTAACCAAAGTATCAGAGAAAGTGTTTTCAAGACATATATAAGTGAAAACTTAAATATAAGCATGAACATCAGCAACTAGCAATGAAGGAAACTAATTAGACACAGATTCAATAAACTGTATTTTCTAGTTTTACTGTGAACTTCAAAATCAAGGATTATGATGCATAATTAAATGAAAAATTTTAACTGACCTTTAAATGGTATAAGAGCAAGAGGGAGGAAGGATCACAGGAGCAAGTGAGGTCAAGGTCATGGTATGGAAAACCACAGAAACTGCTGACCCAGGCTGGTGGGAGCTCATGGAATCTGGTTTGTTAACTGGGGAGTATGCATGGAACCAAACTAGGCCCTCTGAATGTGGGTGACAGTTATGCAGCTAGATCTGTTTTGGGAGTCCTGGCAGTTGGACCAGGACTTATCCCAGGTGCATGAAATGGCTTTTTGGAACACGTTCCCTAAGGCGAGATTCCTTTCTCAGCCTTGACGCAGTTGGGAGGTTGGGAGGGCCTTGGTCCTGCCTCAATTCAGTATGCCAGACTTTGTTGACTCCCCCAAGGGAGGTATTACCCTCTCTGAGGAGTCGATGGGGGCGCGAGATTGGGGGAGGGAGAGGCAGGGGAACGGAAGAGATGGGGAACTGGGATTGATATGTAAAATGAAAAAATATTTTCTTTAAAATAAATAAATTAAAAAAATAATTATAAACCTAAAAAAAGTGATCACATTCAAAATCCCCACATATTTAGGCTCAAATTGGTCTATTCTTTCTAGCTGCTGTTTGTGTTATTTCATGCCAACTTCTCCAAAGTTTTGCAAATGATAAGAATGTGATGTACCAGTGTCTATAGCAAATGTTGTTGCAAGCATTACAAACCTCTTAGAATTTTAACACTTTTAGTATATCACACAATTTCTATTCTCCTAATTTACTTAAATAATAACTATTATTTTACATTGCTACTGACATACCATGTTGTTATCATTTATTATATCTTTAAAAACTTCTGCATGTAAGTTCCAACATTGTATTGTCAACTTCTAGAGAGTCATGTACGTATTCAGGCTGTGTGCATTAGTCCTATTGTGTGGGCTCTATTTTATGGTAACCTTAATTTAAGGGACAAATAACTTCAAATATCTTATTATACTCTTAAGGGTTTTCATTTGAGTGGTAAGAGGAGTTTAGGTCTGAATAATTCAACCACATTTTTTCCTATATTGTGGTACTAGAAATAAGATAAAAAGGTTAATTAGTTTCACTCATGAAAATCAATTAAACAGATTTAGTATCTCATGAATCACAAATGTTACTTCTGCGTGGATGGGTTACGCATTAGAGCTGCAAAATTGTTCAGATTCTATTAATGCGGGCTCCTTCCATTGGAAAGCTGGAATCAGAGCCTAATAGGATGTACTGGTCTCCATCCCTGCACCTGCACATTTTGTAAGTTTATTTTTGGCAGGCTTGAGGACATAGAAGCCACTCTGCAGGTGTAATTGAAGTGGGCCTACTCTAAGCAGCTGCAGGTGTCTTGTCCACTGATGCTTTTGTAAATGGGATGTCCTCATATGACTTGAAATCTTAAAGGTAATACTGTGTTTTAGATCTTATAGTCATCTATATGTTATCATAAGTATGATCTGTATAATATGAAATCTTTTCATAATGGCACAGGAGCTGAGGTCAGTAGCAGCACACAATCTTAATTGAGAACTCTTTTCTAGTAGGGTATGTAACTGAAGTTTTACTGTGTGCTGCCTGGTCCGCAGGCTCTCATACCCAAGTAAACACACAGAGGCTTATATTAATTAAAACTGCTCAACCATTAGCTCAGGCTTACTACTGACTAGCTCTTACACTTAAACTCAGCCCATATCTGTTAATCTATATATCACCATGTGTTCTTTGTACCATTACATGCTGCTCCATGGATGGCAGGCTGGCATCTACTGACAGCCTTCCTCTTCCAAGAATTCTCCTTGTCTGCTTATCCTGCCTATATTTCCTGCCTGACTACTGGCCAATCAGCATTTTATTAAACCAGTATACAAAAGCATTATCCCACAGCAAGAGTACATTTATACTAAGTAGAGGGTTCTTTCAAATGAAGAGAAATTCTGCCCAGTTTCACTATATATAGCTATAATAGATCTGTGTGCATCTGCTTTTCAGATTAAACTTGCTTCTTAAAGTAATTTCTTTATGTTTTTGTTTTGTTTTGCTTTTGTTACTGTACTTTTCTTGTCAGGGGAGAGTGTAGAACTTTGAGTGGACTATCATGGTTAGTGTCTGTAGGGGATTCATTTCCTTATATTAGCCGATGGAAGGAGCCTTTGCCTTTTGGTTTTACTCATCTCTTTTTGCTTTAATTATTCTGTCTCTATACTATATAGACTTTTCTTTTTCTATCTACTATTTTTCATTGGTGGAAAACAGGGATGAATCATCATTAGGCACAACCTCTATGAATGAAATATATCCTCAGTTAGGAAATTTCTTTGTAAAATTTTTCTTGATACAGTGGTTGAACTATCAACATATTGAACATTAAAGTTTTTCTTACAATTTATTGTAATCTCTCTTAATTCAAGGACAGGATAGGAAGTTTAATATTGACTCATAATATTAAAATGCTTCACAATTTTCATCACATAGATGCATTATAATTGTTTAACACTATTTTTCCTTACATACGTTGTATTACAGCTATGAATATGATTTCATAAATATACTTCAAAATAAATGTCTGCTTAACTCATGATTACCTTTAACAGATTCCTAAATGTGTAAATGAAGAAAATAAAACTACACACGATGGCTACAAATCTCCAATCCAAATTATTTATTTTTGTTGTTTGTTTTGTTTTTGTTTTGCTGAAAATACTTTTTTTTTCCTCACACACTATATCTTGGTCATGGTTTTTCCTCCCTGTACTCCTTCTTGTTCCTCCTCACTTCACTTTCCATCTGGATTCACTGATCTTCTGTCTCTCATTAGAAAAAAAAATAAACAGGCTCCCAAGGGATAATAAAAAATAAAATAAAATTCAGTAAAATAAAATATAATGAATTAAAACAAAACTATCCCATCGGAGTTGGATAAGACCAACAGAAGAAAAAGATCCTAAGAGAAGGCACAAGAATCAAAGACCCACTTGTTTTTACACTCAGGAATCCCATGAAAACACTAAAATGGAAGCTATACTATATATGCAGAGGAGATGATTTCTGTTTTAAAAAAATTATCATGAAATTTACATGTAAATGAATGGAACTATAAAAAGAAATAATCCCGAGTGAGAGCAATTCAGTCAGTGAAAGACAAATATAGTATGTATTCACTTATATGTGAATATTTTCTGGTAAGTGAAAGATAACCAAGTACAATCTATAGACCTACAGAGCTTACAAATAAAGTAAGGGACCAGGCAGAACAGATAGATCAGGTTAGGGAAGTGAAATAGAATAGATAGTTAGGGACAGAAGAACAGGGATCTTGATTGGAAGAACCAAAATATCCTATGAATTGTCTTTTTAATAAATTATTTTATAGCATATTAATAATAGTCTACTGCCATGCAGATTAGCTATACATTATTATGATTATGCTTTTTATTCCAAGTTTGACATTCATTGTGCTTGTAATGTTATAAATATTTTCATATTTTTTTATTTACTATCATGTATATATGTAATGATCAACTTTTTGGGAAAAATCCAGATTTCTGAAGAAAAATACTTTTATATAGTATTTGTGTGAGCATAAACCTTTCCTTTTCACATGGAACTACAAGTTTGTGTGAAAATAGCCTCCATTATTTAAGAAAAATATAAACTTGAATGCCTGGCGTGGTAATACACACCTTTAATCCCAGCACTTTGGATGCAGAGGCATATGGTTCTCTATGGGTTGGGGGCATTCCTGGTCTACCTAGCAAGTTCTAGAATAAACAGAGATATGTAATAAAGAGATATTGTCTCAAAACAAAAGCTTGAAACAAATGGCAAAACACAGGCAGACTTAAAAACGACTTCATATTTTATAAAAGAATATTCAGAGAAATATGAAATAATAAGTGCTGGCTAGTTTTATGTCAACTTGACAAAAACTAGAGTTATCTGAAAGGAGGGAATCTCAATTAAGGAAATACCTACATAAGATCTGGCTGTAGGGCAGGGCATTTTCTTAATTAGTAATCGATGGGGAAGAGTCCAGTTCATTGTGGGTGGTGCTATCCTTGAGTTGATGGTCCTGGGTTCTATAAGAAAACAGGCTGACATAATTCAAGAAGTTTCTTCTTCAGCTGATGGGAACAAATATAAACACCCACGGCCAACCATTACACAAAGGGAGAGATCTTGGAACACTCAGCTCTAAATGGGATTTCTCCATCAAATCCCCCTCTCAGAGCTCAAGGAATCCTCAAGAAAAACAGATGGAAAGAGTTTAAAAGCCAGAGGGGATGGAAGACACTAGGCGAAGAACGCCCTCTAAGTCAACTGAGTAAGGGTCATATGAACTCATAGACAGAAGTAGCAAGCACAGGGCATACATGGGACTGCACCAGGTCTTCTGTATAGATACTGTAACTTTTGGTGTAGTGTTTTTATGGGACTCCCAAGTGGGTATGTGAGTGGGTCTCTGATTCTTGTGGCTTCACTCGAGCTCTTTTCTTGCTGTTGGTTTACCTTGACCAACTTGGATGTGATGGTTTATGTTTTATCTTATATTTTATGTTGTTAAAAATTAGAGAATCTTTAAAGAAAACAAACAACAAAATGCATGAGAAAAGAGAAAAGAAAAGAAATCAAGCAGACTGAGCAAGCCATTAAGAAGCATCATCCCTTTACGACCTCTGCATTAGCTTCCAGCTCCAGGGTCCTGCTCTGTTTTTGTCCCTGTCCTGAAATTCTTCATGTGGTGTGGAAGTGTAAGCCAAATAAATCCATTCCTCCCCAACTTGCTTGTGGTCATTGTATTTCATCACAGCCATATAAAACTTAACTAAGACATAATGTATTGTATTATCTCTACTGGTGTTACGTCAGGTAATGAAACAAACAAGACAAAAGATGTGAAGTTTTTCACTGTAAGAAGGAGTCTCTTATTTCCTTTGTGCAGTCCATTTTGATATCAAACAACTAAACAAATTAAATTTCCACGACTAAGTACTTTTTCTGTATCATCTCACTTGGTCATCCCTAAATCATTATTTAATTAATCCTCCCACTGACCATACAATGTAGTTATGTTCATAGTCACAATTCCCAGCTGGTAATTAAAAAGAACTTAGGTGGTGTCACAGATGTGGTAAGAGGGGATAAGCTCTGGACATAGGTTTCTGAAGCACTGTCACATAGTGGCCTTCCTCCCAGGAACACTATTAAATAAACAGGTCACACAGATTTTTCTAATAATTTTAATGTACTTTTGCATTTGCATAATTCATTTTTGAATATAAGTATGGTTTTAGACATTCAATACAGGTAACTAATTCCTTAAATATGCCATTCAAAGATGAAAAACAAACCATTATGTTGGAAATTAATAGTTTATTATGCGTAATGTTTTATGAATTAGTAGAAATCGTAACCACCTTCAGTCTGTGTTTACAATCAGATATAACAGTAGATTGTGCTTAAAATGATCCTGAAGCATAATGATTTGTCCCAAGAGAAAGTCATGAATTGCCTTTAATCTCAGGTAGGTTGTGTTTTTAGTTCAGTTGTTGAAAACTGAACCTCTGTGTGTATAAGTCTAAATAGCTTATGATGTGAATAAGAATACATTAATTTTGACTTATTTCCTCCCCCTTTAATTAAAATAGATTGTTTCCTCATACAATGTATCCCTCTAGTCCTCTAAGTTACTCTCCACCTCCCTTTCTTTCCCTCACTAGAAAGAACAGTCTTCTAAGAAATAACAACAACAGCAACAAAATATGATAGGATAAAACAAAACCATCACATCAAAGTTAAACAAGGCAAACCAAGAGAAGGAAAAGAACTCAAGAGATGGCACTAGAATCAGAGACCCACTTCTGTGGTGGTATTGTGTTCCCCGAAATATTGTGCACACTAATAAACTTATCTGGGGTCAGGGAAAAGAACAGCCACAATATTAAACATAGAGGATAGGCAGTGGTAGCACACACCTTTAATCCTAGCATTCCAGAGGCAGAGATCTACCTGGATCTCTGTATGTTCAAGGATACAGCCAAGCATGGTGACTCATGCTTTTAATCCCAGAAAGTGAGCCTTTAATCCAGGGAGTGATAGCAGAAAGCAGAAAGATATATAAGGCATGAGGACCAGAAACTAGAAGCTTTTAGTTGGTTAAGCTTTCAGGCTTTGGAGCAGCAGTTCAGCTGAGATTCATTTAGATAAGGACTCAGAGGCTTCCAGTCTGAGGAAACAGGATCAGCTGAGGAACTGGCAAGATGAGGAAGCTGTGGCTTGTTCTGCTCATTCAGCATTCACCCCAATACTTGGCTCCCAGGTTTGTTTTTATTATTAAGAACTTTTAAGATTCCTGCTACACACTTGTTCATACACTTCAAAGGCACATGATAGAAGAAAAACATTGTAATAACCCCTTAGAGCAATTCTAAAGCACTGAAATATAATAAAGATATTTACAATGGTATGAATGAGAATGATCTCCATAGGTTCATTTTTTTTTGAATGCTTGGTCCACAGTTGGTCAAAATGCTTGGATAATGACTTAGGTAGTGTTTCTATTGCTGTGAAGAGACACCATGACCACAGCAAATCTTATGAAGGAACACATTTAATTGGGGCTGGCTTATAGACTCGGTGATCTAGTCCACTGTTGTCATGACAGGGAATGTAGTGGCACAAACGTAGACATGGGGTTGGACAAGGAGCCAAGAGTTCTACATCTGGATCTCTGGATCAACAGGCAGCAGGAAGAGAGAGTGAGCCTTTGGGCCTCGTTTGAGCTTCTGAAACCTCAAATCCTATCTTCCAATGACACATTTAGTCCAATAAGGCCACACCCACTCCAACAAGCCTATAGTCCTAGTCTTAATCCTTTGAAAGAATGTCACTCCCTATGAGCCTATGAAGGCCATTTTCATTCAACTACCACTGGGAGGATCAGTATGTTTGGCGCTGTTGGAAAAAGTATGGCACAGGGGGTGGGCTTTGGAGCTCTAAGAAGCTGGGCCATTCTTAGTGACTTGCTCTGTGTTGTGTTTGTGAATTAGATGTAAGTTCTCAGCTACTGTCCCAGTACCATGCCTGTCTGCTGCTGCCATGATCCCTACCCATTAACTCTTTCTTCTAAAAGTTGCCTTAGTCATGATGTCTTATCAAATCAATTTGAAAATAATTTAGACTGGCCGGGCGGTGGTGGCGCACGCCTTTAATCCCAGCACTCGGGAGGCAGAGCCAGGTGGATCTCTGTGAGTTCGAGGCCAGCCTGGACTACCAAGTGAGTTCCAGGAAAGGCGCAAAGCTACACAGAGAAACCCTGTCTCGAAAAACCAAAAAAAAAAAAAAAAAAAAAAAAAAAAAAAAAAAAGAAAATAATTTAGACAATATTAAATTAACATTACACAAAATATTCTCGTGGGATAAGACTGTATCTCAGTGGTATAGCATCTGACTAGCATGAATTAGTCCCAGGGTTCAATAACCATCACTGTAAAAAATATGATTTAAAATAATATTGCTAAGAATAATTAGGAATTCTATGCATCATAATAGCTTCTTCCATTGGCATAATAAATTTCAGTTCTTCAATATCTACTTAAAATGTCCTTTGTATTGAAAATATGTTTGCAGTATCAGGGCATATTTATTCTTATTAGTTTTCACCATTAACAGGTCCATATTTAACTTCAAATTCTAAAATTTTATTTAGAGGCAGAGATACTGTGGAAGGCAAAGGAATAATCAAAACACATAACTATAATGGATTTGCAGTAAACTTGAAAGTCAGTAGATGGAGTGTTTCCATTACTATTCTGATATCTTTAGTTTAGTTATAATTTAGTTATGGGTTTGTTATAAAACATAAGAAATTTAAAATGTTCATGGATGTTTATTTTTTCAGATCCAAAGTATCCATTAATTAATAATAAATAAATTGCTGTAGTGAAACACTACTTAAATATTAATCATTGCTTTATATAGGTATTAATCCTTGAATTTGGCATATTTCAATTTCTAGTTAGACAAGGAAATCTCATAATTGAAGTTACTTCCTAATCTAATATTGAGTCATAACTTTTATTTAATTCTTTGAAAATTGCATACAATATTGTTTTATCATATCCATTCCTGTCCACCATCTTCTCTGAAATCCTCCCCACCCAACTACCTAACATCAGGTTTTTTCCATTTTTTAATTTTTTATTTTTATAACATAATTCTTTATTGATTCTTTGGTAATTTCACATCATGCACCCAAATCCTGCTTTAACCACTGAGTTCCTCAATATCCACCCCTTACCCTACAGCATACCCACTAAAGTAAAGCCCCCAAATTAATTAAAAACAAAACAAAACAAAACAAAACAAACAAACAAAAAACACTTTGCTCCTCTGTCTTTTACACCTCTCACCTCTTCATTTATCTTCGTGGAGTTGCAACGTGTTGTGTGATATAGCCTTTTGTACAATCACAAAAAAAACCACTCACAAATATACATTGCAAGAGTCATTGGTCTCGTTCGAGGCCTCTGGCTTCTGTTACACAATTGATACTGGGTCCTCACTGGGTCCTCACTTCTCTTGGATATTCCCTTGTTGTCCTGTGTAATGGAGATCCTGTAGCTTTAAAGCTCCAATTCCCGCCCCTTCACATGGTCCAGCAGTTCATAGATGAGGTGGGTTTTGGTAGGACCAATTCATAACCTTGGTTCTAGGCCTAGGGGGTAGCTGGGTTGGTTAGCCTGACAGGTTTTCCTCATCTTCTCCACCCAGCTAGCACTGCCCCATCTAGCTCACCCAATGCAGCAGACAGCAAGGAGCTGAGCCAGTTTTTCTGCTCTCATGCCCTTGGGACCAGCTGACCTGCACTCACACAACCAGGGCCAGCTCTACCGTTTTGCACAGGCAAGATGGAGGGTCTGCTCTCCCAAATGCTGCAGTTGGTAAGTGGCAGGGCTAGCTCTTCTCTTCTTATGTCTCTGGAGCTATCTCTCTCACCTGCTTCAGGTGGCAAGGGAAGAGGAGGCATCTTTCCCTCAACCATGCCACTACGTAACAGAAGAGGGGAACAGGGTCAGTTCTTCTTCTTTCATGCCTTACAGGCCAGTTCATGTGCACTGCACCAAGACCAGCTCTGGTGTGCTGCCTGGGTAAGGTGCAGGGTTGCTCTCCCAAATGTTGCTGCTAGTGAGGGGCATTGACGAGTCTCATACCTCTAGGTCAACTTGCCCACCTGCCATAGGAGGCTACCAATGAGGAAGTGGGGAGGTCATCTCTCTCTTGCCCACTCTACCATATGGTCAATAGGGGGTAGGACCAGATCTCCTGTGTATTAGCCAAGAAAAGGGTTAGATCACTGTACCCCATCCATAGGCTTAGCTCTATTGGGATGCCAGAGGGAGGTGCAGGGCCTGATATTCTGAGTGTTGCAGCCCATAATGGGCACGGGCAGCTGTCCCACTCTCATGACCCCAGGATCTGCTTTTCCCACCTGCAGTAGGTGGTGAGAGACAAGGGCAAGGGGCAAGGGGCAAGGTGGGTATCTCTTCCTTTCCCATTCCACAACGTGACAGACAGTGGGGCTGGCTTTCTCACTCTCACGCTTTCAAGGCCCATTCACCTGTACCCCACCAATAGGGACAACTCTACTGTCCTTCCCATGTGAAGTGCAGGGCCTGCTATGAGTACTGCAGTTGGTGAGGGGTAGGGCCAATGCTTCCTAGAGCTTCAGCCAATGAGGGGCGGGGCCAACTCTTTGCAGCCATGGACCTCAACACAGACCTCAGCCGTGGCAGGGCCATGTACCCAGACTTGGCCTTTGGTAGCAGCCTAGGCCCAGACATCACCATGGCCCAGGGTGACAAACAGACCATCTACATTAGCCCATTCCTCACCATGCTCACCCCTTCAGATCTGCCTCCCCGCCACCATCTTCAAGACAAAAACAAAAGAAAAAGTAAATATGAAACACTAATTCCAGTTTATGTCGGACTCCTGAGCAGGAGGCCTGCCTTGTAGTCTGGTTAATACATCTAGTGTCACTTCATTAAAGAAAGCTGAATTTTCCTTGCCTAGCAACTGCCATTTGTCAATAGCTTCTTAGATAGAGGTAGCTCATTGTGCCAAAATCCTCTTCTTGTGGAGATTTTTGTCTCACTTGAGGATGTGCAGGTCTTCTACACATTATCACATAAATTTGTATAACATACTCAAAGTCACATACACCATATATGACATGGCATGTAACTTTAAGTCAAGATACATCTTGTCTTCCACCATGTAGACACAGCAAAATTAATCTCTGCACAGAAGCACTAGACAGATACTATGTCCTCATGAACAAATAATTGCAATATAAATATTATCATCATTTAAAATATTTGATGAGAAAAATCAAGGTTAAGATTGAGTATCTACCAGGTACAGGAGTAGAACTAGAGTTAGTTCAGGAAGCCATCCTTATCTGTGATTTGCTTCCCAGGATTTCATTTATTTTGGGTTAAGTAACACCATCATGGCTCCATAAGCCTCCCTCTGAAATTGGACTGGTGAGATGGCTCAGTGGCTAAGACAACTGTCAAAAAAAGGCCAGGGTTCAATTTCCAGCTACTCATAATCATTTTTAACTCTTGTTCCAGGGCCAACAAGTATACCAGACATGAATATGATGTACAACATATGTGCAGACAAAACATCCGTAGTGTGTAGAGTGAAATTTAAAACTGTTAAAAATTATATAGTCAGTAGTTGGTATTTCTGTACTCCAAAGCCTGTATCATTTGCTTGAGTACACTGTGTCATCTAGGCATCTTATCATGTCATATCATCACAAGAACAGAGCAAACTCCATTATCTGTGGTGCTCCCAGAGAGCATGTTGATGGCCATGATCCATGTGGCTATAGGAAACCATATGGAAGTCCATGGTCTGTGATGACTATGACTATTATGGGCCAGGAAGATTCTTTTGAAGTGGTATCAATGACTGAAAACTCGAAACTGAGAATGAGAGGTATTGAAAACTTCTGTGGTACAACCTTCCACCCTCCCCACCTTCCTCCACCCCCTACAAAAAAGAAACAGTCTAGAAAGGAAGCTATTGAAGAGTCCTTAAAAACTGGGATAAAGACACAGATCACAGATGATGGCTTTGGGAGGTGGATGGGGATGTAGCAGAGGGGTGGAGGATTCAGTTTTCTTTAAGGGGCTAGCCTCTGGGAGTTTGATCATGCTCCAATGAGTATATGGGCAACACAAATTGAACTTAGTATTCTTTGGTGGGCACAAAAGTGGGAGGGTGGACCTGAAAGGAATAGGAAGCAAGTGTGATCAGGATGCATTGTACAAAACTCCAAACAATTAATAAAAATACATTGGTGGGGGGAAGGATAGGGCAAAAATAGTTCAACAAGAAAGAAACATATAACACAACAAAATGACTTTCATTATATATTATGTATCCATGAATCT
The DNA here is from genome assembly GCF_049852395.1 of Peromyscus maniculatus bairdii. Lineage (NCBI taxonomy): Eukaryota > Metazoa > Chordata > Mammalia > Rodentia > Cricetidae > Peromyscus > Peromyscus maniculatus. The sequence goes on from NC_134871.1 coordinate 14,615,454, forward strand.
TCCATTTATTATTATTAATCTATTTTTCATGCATGTTATATATTCACATTTAATACATTACATATATACACACATATATACACATATGTACATATACATTTTGCATATACATATGCAAAAATCAGTGTCCACAGTAGCCTGCATTATCATGAATGGATATCTGTTTCAGGATGCATTCCTATCAGATAAGCTTGGATTATAGTGACAATCAACATCAGACTTCTTCAACATTGTTTTCTTTTTCCTAACTATATCCTATTAAACTATATTCTCCCTTATCCCACAGTCAATACAATTCTTCCTTAGAGCTATTCCACATAGTAGAGAAATAAAAATATCTAGTACAAAAAGAAAAAAAAATATGAAAGCAAGAATGATTGGTGCTGTTGTAGGCCAATGTAAAAACCGTGTCAAAAATCCTCTATTTGTTGTATGCATGAACATTTGTCTTATAATTTTAATTTTTTAAATTTAATTTACTATGATGAGTATGCACCTGTGATAACCCAAAACAATGTGTATTATTTTGAAGGTACACATTTCAGGATCTTAAGTCTGAATGTTTTCCCTATAAACAAGTTGGTTGTATTTCTTCTCTCTCACTTTTCCTCAAATTCAGAATTCATCTAGTAAACTGCAGCCAAGATTAGAATATTGAATATGATACTAATGACTTTCAGTCCTTCTCAAGTAAGTAACCTTTAAAATCCAAGTTAAATCATTGCTTGCCACATCTACTATGAATTATGACAAATGGCTATATCAGATTCAGAGCCTGGGAACATCATTAACTGCCTCTTCTCATTTTGGTACTGCCCATGGGTAGATGAAAGTTTATTGCCATCTTCTTATATTCTTTCTGCATCATCAGCCATACAGGAAGTGGGACCACAGTTAGCTGAAAAACCCAAAAGACCCATCCCTTTCTTGCTCCATCTTTGCTGTGCCTACAATATGCTCCCATTCAGTTTCATCATCTGAGTTCTGGTAGGTTCTAATCCTCTCCAGACTTAAAAAAAAAAAGTCATTTTTTCATCAGAAAATTAAACCACTTGCTTTCCTACAAATTTTGAGATATCTCCAAATAATCTTGTGTATTTTACTCACTAATGGCTTGCAGTTCTTGGCTACATATTTAACAGCCACTGGTTAAAATAAGGCTTGGATTCAGGGAGCCACTCCACAAGAAACTAATGAAGATCTTGGGGAAGGGAAGTTCAAGGAAAGGAAGATAAGACTTGAAGGGAAAGCTGGGACAAAGAAGTAGGAGGGGTTAAGGGAGCAGGGTTGGGGAACAGGGTAGAGGACAGAGTATAAGAAGGGATAACTAGGTTATTTGCTAGGCTGGTCACCAGAGTAGACCAGTCCAGGCACCCTCTGGACTTCTGCCAGCAGACCAAGATGGGGTCAACCTTGTGGATTCCTGAGAGCCTCCCCAGCACCCTGCCTCTTCCTATTCCCATGATGTCCTCATCTATCATGGTATCTTCCTCCTTGCCCTCCCACTCTGTCCCTGTTCCAGTTTGACCCTCCCATTTTCCTATGTTCTCATCCCCCACTCCTCACCATCTGACACCCCCCCCCCCCAACACCCAGTCCACTCATGTAGATCTCATCCACTTCTCCTTCACAGGGTCATCCATGTGTCCCTCCTAGGGTCTTTTCCTGTTAGCTAGCCTCTGTGGAGTTGCGGGTTGCAGTCTGGCCATCCCTTCCCTCCCATTTAGTATAGAGCCTTTGTCCAGTGACAGATGGAGGTAGATACAGAGATCCATGGCCAGGCACCAGGCTGAGCTCCGGGAATCCAATTGATGAGAGAGAGGAGAGATACTGCAGGCGAGGGATGTCAAGATTGTGATGGGAGGATGTGCAGAGCTGACGCACCACACTAGTGGAAACCCATGAACTGAGGACTGGTGGCTGTGGAACCCCCATGGGACTGGACTAGGCCCTCTGGACATGCAAGACAGTTGCCTCGAAGTGTTTGGGGGGCACCCAGGCAGGGGGATCGGCATCTGTCCCTGGTGCATGGACAGGCTTCTGGGAATCCGGTGCCTATGGTATGACACCTTGCACAGCCTTGGTGCAGTGGAAAGGGGCTTGGACCTGCCTAGGCTCAGTGAGCTGGGCTCTGCTGACTCCCCTTGGAGACCTCGATTTGGGGGATGTGGGGATGCAGGGTGGGTTGGGAAAGAGGACTGGAGGGTCGGAGGAGGGAGGAGAGGGTCTGTGGATAGCATGAGGAGTGAGTAAAAATTTCTTAATAAAGAAAAAAAAAGGGATAACTAATACTAAAGCTCCCTGAACAGCTGGATAGAAACCTACTACTGTAGAAGCTTCCTAAATGTAAATATGTATATAAATGGAATTTAAACAAAATTTTGTAATGACAGGGGATAATGCCTTCCTCAGATACTATAGGCTATTCAATAACAAGGCCACTGCCAGATATGGGTTCCCTCTTTTTAAGTCATTCAACTTGCTTGAGATTTGTTTTGTTCCTGTGGAGAAAGTGATAAATTTAGTCTACTCAGTGCCTGAATTATTTATGTCTTTCTGTCATTCTGTTGATTTTTGAGTTCTTATTTTTCTCATGGTATCTTGGTAAATTATGCAAGTGAGAGCTGTTTGGATCTTCATGGGTCTTTCTATAAAGTGGGAGACTCAGATACAGGAGGCTTAAATCATATTTTATTTGTTTACTATTGACTCACCATAGAGTTTGTGGATTTGATTTTCTTGTTGTCATAGGCCTTTTAGTTTTTGTGTTCAGGTTATTTTCTTCTGCTCCATTGGTAATTTTATGCATTCATCTGAATATCTGATTCATGTTGGGTAATCCTAACACTGGGCTTCCATCAGTTAGCAAAACATGCATGTCTGATGATGACTATGCCATGGTGTAGAAAACGAGGTCAGAAATATTTAGTATATAGATTTTAGCATATAGTATTTATAAGACATGCTTATTAAATATAAATCCTATAGGAGGTATTGGAAAATATTGGACTACATGTTGAAGAATGTAGGAAATAAGTTTGATACCATTTTCTTTTTACATATCCCTACCTCTTACTATCTTCTAGTGGAGAACGTTCAGATTTTCCAAGTTGCAGATAAGTGTTGTAGATCACTAATATTCCTCTTCAACTAAATATCATATAGGAATAAAAATGGGTCGATGATAAAAGATCTGAGAAAAACTATAATTTATTCAATCAGGTATAAAATAGAGAGTGTCATGATTATTTAGGCTACATATATTGGGATAAAAGTTTTATAGTTTTAAATAGTCTTGTTCACAGAGTTTCTCAGAGTTTTCATGAAATGTTCATGTTTAGATTGGAGAGATGTCTCAGAGGTTAAGAGGACTAACTGCTCTTCAAGAGGTCTTGATTTTGTTTTCTATCACTCATATTTGGGTGCTTACTAATTGCTGTAATTCTAACTCCAGGGGATCTGAAGCTTCCTTCTGGCCTCATTGGGAAGCATAGGCACCCCCTTATGTATAAGACATACAAACAAAAGGAAAAATAAAACTATATTAGAACATGTTTAACAAGAACCTCCCATATCCATTATCCTATGTAAACCTTTCATAATTTAGTTCAGCTCTTAGTATAGGACATTGACTATTAAAATTTTTATTCCATAACCATAGTCTGCATTGAGTATGTACAGACATTTTTCATTATTGTTTTTTTCCTTTAAAAAAGTTTGCTTAATATTACCTTATATTAGAAAGCCTGTATGTTTGACAATGATTTAATGTGTACATGAGAATTTATGTAGGCTATATATGACTATCATTATATCTTATAAGAGACTTGAACAGCCGTGAATAATATGGGCAGTATTAGGATTTTTAGTCGACATCCTGGAACCTCTTTCCCGTGGATATTGCAGGGTGATTCCATGATTTTTCAGAAAAAAAAAATGATTGAATGTTTTATCCTTCCTTGTGTGCTGTTACCATTCTCGCTCAAAAGCTAAAGGAAATTCATCCAGAGTGAATAAATTTCTGCTATTTTCTTCCAACTCAATTTATAATTTTTTTTTAGCATTTCAAGTGCTTGAGCATACAACTCAGTTGAAAACCTTTGAAAAGGGTCCTGTTGAAATGATTTTACAGTCTGGGAATGAGAGAGTTATGTAAGAAGCAAAGTCAAGGGGACATTTTATTTCTTTGACACAGTGAATTCTGATCTCCCTGGCATTTCCAGCAGTGTGATGCTGAAATGCACATACATTAATTTCATTAAATACTCTACGTGCCTAAAAACAACATCAGAATTTTATATATTTGTGTCCATCTTTTTATAATAATACCCAAATGCCTTTTGCTAGGAAAAAACATCATGTAAAAAAGCCAGGAGATAAGAGAAGTAAGCTTTAAAGAGTAAAGCAGGTCATCAAAGCAAGCAGAACATATACAGTATCTGAAGGAGACCCCAGCACAGTGGGGACTTCATCCTGGACCCAGGATTGGGCACAATTAACCACACCAAAGCACCTATTTTTATAGAGAGATCCTTTATTAAGCAGGGAAGAAAAGTTAAAGTGGCTGCTTTCTGACTCAGGCAGAGAACGGCAGCAAATGACCACACAAGTATGATTTGTAGGAGGAGGCAAAAGCGAGGTCTGTGTTAGGATGGGTTAGGATGCTGTGGCAAAGGAGAGAGGGGAAGTGGACAAGCGGAAGGGGGAAGGGATATTCGTCCAGGATGGACAAAGGACTGCCTCTGGGTAGAGGGTACACCTAAGTGGCAAATTGGCAAATGGCGGTTTACAAAGGTAAAGGGAGAAACCCCGTGTGGGGTTGAGGTGTTTAATTTTAATTGGGTGTGTTGATTAGGTGAATCAAAGGGGCCTTATGATTGCTGGACTTTGGTAGTCAGCCTCAGGAGGAGAAAGTGGCCAAATAAGGGAATAAACCTTGGTGGCCAGCTTTAGGAATGTAATCTATTGTTTTTTAGCAAGGCACAGGGAACGGGGGAGAAGGGCAAGGCCTGCCAGAGCCACATGCTTGAGTGGAGGAGTGTCCCTTCAAATATCTTCTTTAAGAAATAAAGTAATTCCTGAAAGATGCACTCTAGCTAGTGATGTTTTTAAATAGAATAGCATAAGTCAAAATATCTTTAAATATTATTCATAGCATGAATCATTGCACGGTCCAGGAAATTTTTCCTTTTACTAAATGTGAGACACTGAAGAGAAAAACCTTTCCTCAATTCTGAGTTTTCTTTAACAGGACAAACATAAGATCATTATAAAGAGCAGTCAAGAGAAAAAAATAAACAGAAGAAAACAAAAGAACTACAATAACAAACATTTCTTAGAATAAAGTAAAAGTTGTTTTGGATAAACTCACTTAGAATAAAATAATGCCAGATTTCAAACAAATCTAAAAATGTCTTGATGCAGAGGATGGACCTAAAATAGGCACATGGGGAAAGGAATGTGAGGTTAACAAATTTGAGGCAATTGAATAATTTAGTGTTTCAGTGTTGTATATAATTACTGCTCTTTATAGTCAAAGGGATATAAACAGCTCAACTACAAATTGGTCTTGTTAGCAGAGAATTTAGTACAAAATTCTTTTATCCACCATTCTCCCTACAGCTTCTTGTTCCCAACATTCATATGCAAAATTGTTTCAAAATTATGCATAGGCCACTTTGATTCATATATGCAAGCGTCTTCTCCTCCAGGCAACATTTCTTCATTTTCTCTCCACAAGTGGCTCTCTCTTTGTTATCCTCTTACACTTAACGCCTTCTTATCTCAGAAGTATGTCTGACTTGGCTTCCCATTCCATACCTAGTCCACCACATGGTTGTTGACTTACTAAATCCTGTAAGTTTGGTTCATTCCCTGAGTCTCCCCACAGAAAGGAATATTTTATTTTGGAGAAAACTGTTAAATATACCTTCCTTCCAGTGTTTTACCTTTTCCTGTTTTTTCCAAACCTAGTCATTAATTTCAACTTTTCAAACCACAAATTGATGCTTCACACTCCTTTGCACATATCTACCATTTATTTCCAAAAACAAATGGTAAATTATTTCATGGCTTCCATTTAACTAAAAATTCAATACAAATACAAGATTAGCTGTTGATCTGTTAGACATGGGTCTTTCTATATCTCCCATGTACTAACAGATTGACTTTACCACATACTGAAGATTACCACTACTATTTCCTCTTTACAAGCAAGCTTTGGTGTTCTTACGGTATTTAAATTGTCTATGCCTTCTAGAACTTTCATTGTCTCCTTCTCATAGACATATTCTCCGTATAATTTTAAATGTCACTCAGGAAAACCTTTATAAGCTAATTTACACAAATAACTAGGAAAGTCATCTGGTCATTGCACTTGGTACAGTGTCTTGGTAAAAGGAAATGTATCAGCTCAAGACCCCCAAGGCCAAGTTCTCAGCAAAAAGGAGATGTCTTTGCCCTCGTGGAACAGACAGCAGGGAATAAGAGACAAAGCCAAAGATGGGGAGCAAGGGAGAAGAAGAAGGGAATCAGGCAGCGGGTTGGGGGGGGGAGGATATTTGTAGGGGAAAGGTAGGGCAGGCACCAGACTGCCTCTGGATAGAGAAGACTGATGTGGCACATAAGAGAATGGCAGTTTATAAAGGTAAAATGGGAAACCCCATGTTAGGATGAGGTGTTTAGTTTTAATTGGGTATCTTAATAGGTAAACCAAAGGGGGCTTTTAATTGTTGGACTTCAATACTTTGGTAGCTGGAACTTGGTAGTCAGCCTCAGGAGGAGGACGTGGCCAAATAAGAGAATAGACCCTGATGGCTAGCTTTGATTTTTATCATGGCAGAGGGAATTCAGAGAAGGGCAAGGTCGGCCAGAGGCAAGTTTGAGCCAACCAGCATTTCTTCAGGTTTTATTTAGATGGTGAGAGAATAATTCCAGTTTATGCTTTATCTTAACTTGACCTTTTTATTCATTTCTTTGTGCCTTTACCATCTCAATAGAGGGTATTAATGCTTAAGCTTAGTGTGTACTATGATATAGACTAACCCTTCTGAAGATCCATTCCATAATTTCATATGCAAATAAAATACTTTCTAAGGTTACAAACAGAACCCAAATGGCTCTCTATTTATTGGCAGGCAGTGACCACGAAGTATGTTAGGAACATATTATTTCTCAATATTGAGATTTTTAAAGTAGTAGACAATCATGGGAATTATAACTAAATTCACAATGTGCAGAAAAACAGGCTTGAGGTTGCTTTAATAACAATAATAAAAACCAGTAAAGAAATTTGGGAAGTAGTAATTGTCTCCTGAACAAAATGTTTATCATAATGGCTAGTGTTGTCCAATTGACAAAATCTAGACTCACCTGGGGAAGAGCTTATCACATATCTGTGGGTGTTTTGCTGACTGTCTTAAATTAGGTAGAAAGATCTGCCCACTGGGGGTGGCACCACAACCTAGGCAGGATAATCTGGGCTGTATGAGAGAGGAGAAGACAAGCAGAGCACCAGCGTGCATGCATGTCTCTTTCTGAATTTGCATGTCTGTCGTATGAGGACCTTTTCGACCTCTTGCCTCCTTGACTTCCTGGTTATGATAGACTGTAACCTGGAACTGGTAGCTGGAATAAACCTTCTCTCTCTTAAGTTGCTTTAGTCAGATAGTGAAATAAAAAGTAACCAAGTCTCAAAGTTCAGGATTTCTAGAATTTCCTTCCATTTTTCATTTTCTATGGTAACAAAAATATTGGAGCTGAAACCTAAAACATGACCGTCACTCTCTTAGATATTACCTATATCAACATAAATGAATTTAAATTTCCACTTTTAAAAGGAAGATGCTAATCTCCTAAGGTTTTGATAACAATTAAAGAAGATAGTTTCTCCAAAATACGTTGTATGTCTGGTGTTTAAATAAAGATTCACAGATACATATTTCTTTTATTTTGATGATAAGTTTTACTGATTAAATGAAAGTCACAAATTGTATTTAATAAGTTTAATTTCTTTTCACTGTATCAGTTTTTCTTAAATCATTTTTCAAAACTATCATGATTAAATTGTAAATAACCATTACTCTCTGTGGTCCACAATTGACACTATAAAATAATTTCTATATTTATTTAGTGAGCAAAGAAAAGCTTCTACCATTATTAAAGATATACTTTCCCCCCTTTCCTCAGGTATATTCATTTAACTGTTTTGGCTTTAACTACACTGTTATAAGAATTTTTACAACCCACTAGAGAGGAATCAACATAATAATATTTGCAAAGCATTTCAAACTTCATAAAATACTGTCCCATCATTTTCCATTCCATCTGATATTCACTCATACAAGAAACACTACATGTTTCTAGTATTTTTTACTCTAAGCTCTGTGGAAGGTAAGGAACTAAAAGATCCCTTCCAGCACATAGAAAGCACACTAATGGAGTGTGGAGAGTACTACGATGTGTATATGTATTTTCCTAATGCTAGTATAACTTAAAGGCAGAGTAAATGGTTCAGAATTGAGTACAGAAAAAAATGTAAGTCAAATGTCACTGGAATCACTTTGCTGTTTTAAAAATACATAGAATGAAAAACTAAGGAGAAAAAGGTCATGAAGGAGAGGAACATCGTGTGTGTGTGTGTGTGTGTGTGTGTGTGTGTGTGTGTGTGTGTGTGTGTGTGTGTGTGTGCAGCTTCAGCATGACAGGGATCTGAACTTGAAGGAGACAGATGGCATAATTTCTAGATGAGGAAGAAGATGTAAGAAGTCAGGAAATCCATATAGTATACATACACATATTCCGACAATGAAAATCTACAGAAAAATGTCAGTCATGTACATAGTTCCATCTTACTTTTAGGAACCTACAAACAGGATATCATAAATTAATAAAGAACAAACACACTCAATGAGTGACATTAGGAGAAATCAGAGGATTCAAAAAAAAAAGTCTACCTTTCTAGTAAGGTGGTAAAGAAGTGGAAAACTTTAAATAACTTGATTTGAATACTTGGTGTGTTCAGATTTCATTTCTCCCCGAATGTAAGATATCTGAGTATGTTTGATCAGTAATTATTTGATTTTGGAACAGAACTTTGCCTAGTTTACAGGGGTAGTTTTCATAAATTACAAATCTCATTGGATATTGCTTTAAAGAAATATCTCTGTTTTCCAATCTGGAATCTCTGAGCAGATCTTCAAGTTGATTTTTTAGGTTCAATTTTTTTAACCTCCTTCTACTCTGCTTCAGTTACCAAGTGTTTTGTAAAAAATCATATCCAAACATTAGTGAATTAAATGAATGATATATTTAGGTAATCATGCTGCTAAGACTTTATGGGTGAAGTTTCTGACATCCCCTAGGATGCACATTCTCACACAGCAAGCCTCAAGTCTCAACCCTAGACAAAGAACTAAAGACAACTAAGGAATGCTAGAGCAGAAGAAATAGTTGTCCCCAGGGAAGACCACACTAATTGATTATCTGATAATATACGGTCAGCCCTGAAAACAGACATACAAGTAACATTATGTAGACAGCACATTTTATATTTTCCTAAATATATACACATATATGCATATATAACAACAATTAACGATAAAAGAAAACAACGGGGTGGAGGAAGGAAAGGAAAGGGGAAATGATGTAATTATATTATAATCTCAAAAATAAAATAAACACAAAAACAACAACATGTAAATTTACAGCATTGTCTAGGCTATTTTTGCTGAGCTGGGTGGATTTTTCTCCCTCTGAATGCTTTAACCTGGGGCCCCGGCTGGGGCTGCAACACTGGAAACAGTTTAATTCACTTTTTCTCCACATCATCTTGCATAGGTGCAGTAGTGGTCATGGTTAGCTGCTGCTTTCTTGACAGGAGGTTAAGCATCTCTCCTGCTGCCCCAGGTTCCTAACTTGAAGCTTCTAACTCCTTGTCTTCTCATGAGCCGAGCAAAAGAATTGACTTACAATGCACGTACTTCCACTTTATTATAGGGAATAGGACACGCTGCCCAGATTGAAGGAGGATAAATAGATTTCACCAGTTCCTGGCAAGAATACCACGAGTACAAAGACATGAGATGAAATATTGGGAGAAAACACTATTTTATATTATGGGATGTAACCCATTTTAAGATTATGTCTAAATGCAGATTTTCTATTTACTCTAAAGAGTAACTGTTTTCAAGGGAAAAAATGAACTTAATGTCATGTGAAATCATGTACATGATTTTAAAATAGGCCGATTATTGGAATACATTTTTAAGTCTATCAAAATTCTAGAAATTATTTTTTTGTATTTTTCAAGTTGTTATTTTGCAAGTCCTAGTGTCAGCACGATTTATGTACCTCTACAAAAGTATTCAGCATCTGAGCTATTTATTGTTCTTTTTTTCTAACAGTGACAATAAAATTTCATGAGCTAGCTATTCATTTGTGGTAAGAGAGTCATTCTATATTCATCCAATGTGGACTAATGAGTTTATAGTATCATACTTTACAAAGGCAAACTTAAATACTATTTATTCAGCACATGCTCTGGTTAATGTTAGAAATTTGCACTTGGAGTAGGTTTAAAAATGATGATAGATAACAGATCATCAAATTTTAAAGCTATAAAGAATCATTACCATAGGCAGAGATTTTTTAGGTGTGGGACTTAAAGAATACAGTATATAGAGAGTACTACCAATTGAGATATGTGTCTTGTGCTCCTGTAAACTTTTTAATAAACAGCATGACACATGGAGGCACTGAATATTGTGACTCTCTATGTACAGAAAAATGAAAAACAGACCCAATACATTCTAGCAGATCTTTACTTGTATCCAGGACCAAGACTGCAAGAGTATATTGAAAACTTTTTTTTTTCTTTTTTTTTTTGGTTTTATTATTATTATTATTATTATTATTATTATTATTATTATTTTACAACATCATTCAGTTCAACATAATAGCCACAGAATCCCCTGTTCTCCCCCTCTCGCCCACCCCTCCCCCCAGCCCACCCCCCATTCCCACCTCCTCCAGATCAAGGTCTCCCCCGAGGACCGGGGTTGACCTGGTAGACTCAGTCCAGGCAGGTCCATTCCCCCCTCCCAGACCGAGCCAAGTGTCCCTGTATAACTCCCAGGATTCAAACAGCCAACTCATGCAACGAGCCCAGGACCTGGCACCAATGCACAGCTGCCTCCCAAACAGATCAAGCCAAATGACTGTCTCACCCGTTCAGGGGGCCTGATCCAGTTGGGGGCCCCTCAGCCTTTGGTTCATAGATCCTGTGCTTCCATTCATTTGGTTATTTGTCCCGGTGCTTTATCCAACCTTGGCTTCAACAATTCTCGCTCATATAAACCCTCTTCTTACTCACTAATTAGACTCCCAGTGCTCCACCAGGGGCCCAGCCTAGGATGTCTGCCTTCAGATTCCTCAGTCCTTGGATGGGGTTTATGGCACCACTATCTGGGTGTCTGGCCATCCCATCACCAGAGTAGGTCAGTTCCTGCCGTCTCGCGACCATTGCCAGCAGTCTTTTGAGGGGGTATCTTTGTGGATCTCCGTGGGCCTCCCTAGCTCTCTGCTTCCTCCCCTTCTCACCTTCTCATGTGGTCTTCATTTACCATGGTCTCCTATTCCTTGTTCTCCCTCTCTTTTCTTGATCCAGCTAGGATCTCCCACTCTTTCCCTCGACTGTCGCCCTTCATTGTTCCCACTCATGACCAGGCTATTCATGTAGATCTCGTCCATTTCTCCGTGTCTTTTTTTGGGGTCCCGTTTTCCAGGTAGCCTCACTGGTGATGTGAGTAGCAGTCTAGTCATCCTTGTTCCACATCTAGCATCTTCCTATGAGTGAGTACATACCATATTTGTCTTTCTGAGTCTGGGTTACCTCACTCAGGATGATTTTTTCTAGATCCATCCATTTGCCTGCAAACCGTGTGATGTCGTTGTTTTTCTCTGCTGAGTAGTATTCCATTGTGTATGTGTGCCACAATTTATTTATCCATTCTTCAGTTGAAGGGCATCTAGGTTGTTTCCAGGTTTTGGCTATTACAAACAATGCTGATATGAACATAGCTGAGCAAGTGCTCTTGTGGTATGATTGAGCATTTCTTGGGTATATGCCCAGGAGTGGTATAGCTGGATCTTGGGGGAGATTGATTCCCAATTTTCTAAGAAAGCGCCATATTGATTTCCAAAGTGGTTGTACAAGCTTGCATTCCCACCAGCAGTGGAGGAGAGTTCCCCTAGTTCCACATCCTCTCCAGCATAAAGTGTCTTCAGTGTTTTTGATCTTAGCCACTCTGACAGGCGTAAGGTGGTATCTCAGAGTTGTCTTGATTTGCATTTCCCTGATGATTAGGGAAGTTGAGCAATTCCTTAAATGTCTTTCAGCCATTTGGGATTCCTCTGTTGAGAATTCTCTGTTTAGTTCTAAAGCCCATTTCTCAATTGGACTGTTGGTCCTTTTGATGTCTAATTTCTTGAGTTCCTTATATATTCTGGATATCAGTCCTCTGTCAGATGTGGGGTTGGTGAAGATCTTTTCCCATTCTGTAGGCTGTCGCTTTGCCTTGTTGACCGTATCCTTTGCTCTACAAAAGCTTCTCAGTTTCAAGAGGTCCCATTGATTGATTGTTTGTCTCAGTGTCTGCGCTACTGGTGTTATATTTAGGAAGTGATCTCCTATGCCAAGGCGTTCAAGACTATTTCCTACTTTTTCTTCTAGCAGGTTCAGAGTAGCTGGATTTATGTTGAGGTCTTTGATCCACTTGGACTTAAGTTTTGTGCACGGTGACAGATATGGATCTATTTGCAGCCTTCTACACACTGATATCCAGTTATGCCAGCACCATTTGTTGAAGATGCTTTCTTTTTTCCATTGTATACTTTTGGCTTCTTTGTCAAAAATTATATGTCCATAGGTGTGTGGGTTAATGTCAGGGTCTTTAATTCGATTCCATTGGTCCACATGTCGGTTTTTATGCCAATACCAGGCTGTTTTTATTACTGTAGCTCTATAGTAGAGCTTGAAGTCGGGGATTGTGATGCCTCCAGAAGTTGTTTTATTGTACAGGTTTCTTTTAGCTATCCTGGGTTTTTTGTTTTTCCATATGAAGTTGAGTATTGTTCTTTCCAGATCTGTGAAGAATTGTGTTGGTATCTTGATGGGGATTGCATTGAATCTGTAAATTGCTTTTGGTAAGATTGCCATTTTTACTATGTTAACCCTGCCTATCCATGAGCATGGGAGATCTTTCCATTTTCTGAGATCTTCTTCAATTTCTTTTTTCAGTGACTTAAAGTTCTTGTCATATAGGTCCTTCACTTGCTTGGTTAGTGTTACCCCAAGGTATTTTATGTCATTTTTGGCTATTGTAAAGGGTGATGTATCTCTAATTGCCTTCTCAGCTTCTTTGTCCATTGTATATAGGAGGGCTACTGATTTTTTTGAGTTGATCTTGTATCCTGCTATGTTGCTGAAGGTGTTTATAAGCTTTATCAATTCCTGGGTGGAATCTTTGGGGTCACTCAAGTATACTATCATGTCATCTGCAAATAGGGAAAGCTTGACTTCTTCCTTTCCAATTTGAATCCCCTTAATCTCCTTATGTTGTCTTATTGCTCTGGCTAGAACTTCAAGTACTATATTGAATAAGTATGGGGAGAGTGGACAGCCTTGTCTCGTTCCTGATTTTAGTGGAATTGCTTTGAGTTTCTCTCCATTTAATTTGATGTTGGCTGTTGGTTTGCTATATATTGCCTTTATTATGTTTAGGTATGTTCCCTGTATTCCTGATCGCTCCAAGACTTTTATCATGAAGGGGTGTTGGATTTTGTCAAATGCCTTTTCTGCATCTAGTGAGATGATCATGTGGTTTTTTTCTTTGAGTTTGTTTATATGGTGTATTACATTGATGGACTTTCGTATGTTGAACCACCCTTGCATCCCTGGGATGAAGCCTACTTGATCATGGTGGATAATTGTTCTGATGTGTTCTTGGAGTCTGTTTGCCAGTATTTTATTGAGTATTTTTGCATCAATGTTCATGAAGGAGATCGGTCTGTAGTTCTCTTTCTTCGTTGCATCCTTGTTTGGTTTAGGAATCAGGGTAATTGTAGCCTCATAGAAGGAGTTTGGTAATGTTCCTTCTGTTTCTATTATGTGGAACAATTTAGAGAGTATTGGTATTAACTCTTCTTTGAAGATCTGGTAGAATTCTGCGCTGAAACCATCTGGTCCTGGGCTTTTTTTGGTTGGGAGACCTTTAATGACTGTTTCTATTTCCTTAGGGGTTATTGGACTATTTAAATAGTTTATCTGGTCTTGATTAAACTTAGGTATGTGGTATCTATCCAGAAAAATGTCCATTTCTTTTAGGTTTTCCAGTTTTGTGGAGTAGAGGTTTTTGAAATATGACCTTATAATTCTCTGGATTTCCTCAATGTCTGTTGTTATGTCCCCCTTTTCATTTCTGATTTTGTTGATTTGGATTCTCTCTCTCTGTCTTTTGGTTAGTTTGGATAAGGGCTTGTCTATCTTGTTGATTTTCTCAAAGAACCAACTCTTTGTTTCATTAATTTTTTGTATTATTCTCTTAGTTTCTAATTTATTAATTTCACCTCTCACTTTGATAATTTCCTGGCGTCTATTCTTCCTGGGAGACTTTGCTTCTTCTTGTTCTAGAGCTTTCAGATGTGCTGTTAATTCATTAGTGTGCGATTTCTCCAACTTCTTTATGTGGGCATTTAGTGCTATGAATTTCCCTCTTAACATTGCTTTCATAGTGTCCCATAAGTTTGGGTATGTGGTGTCTTCATTTTCATTGATCTCTAGGAAGTCTTTAATTTCTTTCTTTATTTCTTCCTTAACCCATTGGTGATTCAGTTGAGCATTATTCAGTTTCCATGAGGTTGTAGGTTTTCTGTAGTTTTTGTTGTTGTTGAAATCTAGCTTTAAACCATGGTGATCTGATAGAACACAGGAGGTTATTCTGATTGTTTTGTATCTGTTGAGATTTGCTTTGTGGCCAAGTATGTGGTCGATTTTAGAGAAAGTTCCATGGGGTGCTGAGAAGAAAGTATATTCTTTCTTGTTAGGATGGAATGTTCTGTAGATATCTATTAGGTCCAATTGGGTCATGACATCGGTTAAGTCCTTTATTTCTCTGTTAAGTTTCGATTTGGGAGATCTGTCCAGTGGTGAAAGTGGGGTGTTGAGATCTCCCACTATTAATATGTGGGGTTTTATATGTGGTTTAAGCTTTAGTAATGTTTCTTTTACATATGTGGGTGCCCTTGTGTTTGGGGCATATATGTTCAGAATTGAAACTTCATCTTGGTCGATCTTTCCTGTGACGAGGATGTAATGTCCTTCTTGATCTCTTTTGATTGATTTTAGTTTGAAGTCTATTTTGTTGGATATCAGGATGGCTACCCCTGCTTGTTTCTTAAGACCATTTGATTGAAAAGTCTTTTCCCAGCCTTTTATTCTTAGGTAGTGTCTATCTTTGAATTTGAGATGTGTTTCTTGTATGCAGCAGAAAGATGGGTCCTGCTTTCGTATCCATTCTGTAAGTCTATGTCTTTTTATAGGTGAATTAAGTCCGTTGATATTAAGGGATATTAATGACCAGTGATTCTTCATCTCTGTTATTTTTGGTGGTAGTATGTGTGTACTTCTCTTTTTTGGGGTTTACTGTTGTGGCTTTATCTATTGCCTGTGTTTTCAAGTGTGTATCTGACTTCCCTCGGTTGGAATTTTCCTTCTAGTGCTTTCTGTAGGGCTGGGTTTGTGGATAGGTATTGTTTAAATCTGGCTTTGTCTTCGAATGTCTTGTTCCTTCCGTCTATGATGATTGAAAGTTTTGCTGGGTATATTAGTCTGGGCTGACATCCATGGTCTCTTAGTGTCTGCATTACATCTGTCCAGGTCCTTCTGGCTTTCAAAGTCTCCATTGAGAAATCGGGTGTTATTCTGATGGGTTTACCTTTATAGGTCACTTGGCCTTTTTCCTTGGCTGCTCTTAATATTCTTTCTTTATTCTGTACATTTAGTTGTTTAATTATTATGTGTCGAGGGGACTTTTTTTGGGGGTCTAGTCTGTTTGGTGTTCTATAGGCTTCTTGTATCTTCATAGGCATTTCCTTCTTTAAGTTGGGAAAGTTTTCTTCTATAATTTTGTTGAATATATTTTCTGTGCCTTTGAGTTGGTATTCTTCACCTTCTTCTATCCCTATAATTCGTAGGTTTGGTCTTTTTATGGTGTCCCAGATTTCTTGGACATTTTGGTTCATGACTTTGTTGGCTTTAGTGTTTCCTTCGACTGATGGAACTATTTCTTCTACTGTATCTTCAATGCCAGAAATCCTCTCTTCCATCTCTTGCATTCTGTTGGTTATACTTGCATCCGAAGTTCCTGATCTTTTACTCAGGTTTTCTATTTCCAGCATTCCCTCTGTTTGTGTCTTTTTTTATTTTTTCAAATTCCCTTTTCAGTTCTTGGACTGTTTCCTTTGTTTGTTTCATTGCTTTATCATGATTTTCTTTCAGTGCTTTATTGTTTTCTTCCAGGATTTTAATGTTTTCTTCCAGGACTTTATTGTTTTCTTGGAGGGCTTTATTGTTTTCTTCTAATTTGTTTGCCCTTTCCTCTAGTTGTTTACAGCGTTCTTCCAATTTTCTTGTCTTTTCCTCTACACAAGCCTCTACCTTCTTCATGAAGTTACTCATAAGGCTACTTTCTTCTGCTTCTTCCAATTTTTGGTGTTCAGGTCTAGATGTTGGAGGCGAGCTAGGTTCTGGTGATGCTGTATTGCTCTTCATTTTGCTGTATGTACTTCTGCTTTGACGTCTGCCCATCTCCTTGTGGTTCCTTCTTGGTCTTATCAGTGGACTTGTTTCACAAAGAGCTGACAGACTCAGGAAGACTCTCTCTCTTGTCCAAAAGGGAGTTCTCTTGTCCAACTCTTTGGTCCAGAAGGGAAGTCAGGGGCAAGCTCTGGTCCAGAATGGCAGTCGGGGACAGGCTGGGAGCTGGGGGCCGGTCTCTAAGTCTCAGGAAGTGGCTGGGGTCTTGGGCAGATGGGCGTGGGGGCAGGGCGCGGAGACTGCAGGGGCTGCCGGGGGCTTGGAAATGGGGATCCCTCCCGGTGGGGCTAGAAGGGGAGCTGCCCGGTGGCCAGAACCTGGTGCCAAGTTGGGCAGGCCTCTCAGGAGTGGCTGGTGGCCAGGGATGGGGTCCGGGCTGGACCCAGGCACTCACCTCTGGTCCAGAAGGGAAGTCGTCAGGGGCAGGCTGGGAGCTGGGGGCCGGTCTCTAAGTCTCAGGAAGTGGCTGGGGTCTTGGGCAGATGGGCGTGGGGGCAGGGCGCGGAGACTGCAGGGGCTGCCGGGGGCTTGGAAAAGGGGATCCCTCCCGGTGGGGCTAGAAGGGGAGCTGCCCGGTGGCCAGAACCTGGTGCCAAGTTCGAGTATATTGAAAACTTAATTGAGAAATACCTAAATTAAAGAGGCAGAATTAAATGAGTATCATATTATTGCATATTGTGTAATGGTGTTTTAAAATGAATGCACTTTCATTAATGAATCCATGGAAAATTGTATATGATACTTGGAAGGCTAAAACTGACGAAATCAGGAAAGTGGATCTTAGTGTATCTAAGCTCTGGTAAAATAAAACAATTAAAAGAAAAACCCAAACAACAAATTATGCTTAAGAACAGGCAATTGCTATTTCTCTCAGGCTAATAAGATATTTTGTGTATTCAAAAAGAAACATTTTAAAATAAAAATGAAAACAAACTGTATATAGATACTCTTTCTTCCAATGTTCTACCTGCACTTTCTTAATCTGTAGATTTCTTCATTATTCCTAAATAATCAATAGATTTCTATTTATTATTACTCACTCCCAAAGCTTTGTATTCTAGTAAAGAAACAGTTTGCCATCAGAATGAATTCTTGTCCAATAAACTGCACTAGATGTTTCTCTGTAAGTTTTGGAGTTTAGTGTCTCTGATACATGGTCATACTTCTCCTACATGAATCTATGCTAGACTGAAATATTATATAAAGACCTGTGCTTGCATTCTAGTTTCTATAAAACAAGGTAACAACAGTAGGTACCTTAGCATTCTATGGTACATATTAAAATATTTAGAAGAAAATTCTCATGTGCATAGTTTAATAATCACCTTCAGACTCATAAAGATAATTCAAGATCCCAATGGAGCTATCCAGTTTGCAAAGTGCACATCTGGGTCATGGCCTATGAAAATTACCCCATTTTTTCTCTATTTTCTGTTTAAGTGGCAGAGGTGACTGTGTCTCTCACTTCCACTTATCTGGCAACCTTTGCCCTTTCCTCTGAGAATCCTTAGACGTAGAAAATCCCAGCAAAACACTAACTAAAACTCCATTTTAAAGACTTGGTTCTTTCTTGGAGGTACTCAACCCTAGGCCATTAAGCTATCTCCCTTCTGCCAGCAGCTGTCCTACTAGAAGCACTTAGATATGCTTCAGACACCGTGAGTGTTAAATATCATTTCTCTTTTTTCATCATCCTTTGAAATGCTCTTTTAAAAATGTTGTTCAGTTAACATGAAAGCGTGTATCTTGACAGTAAGTCTCAACCATATCTTTTTGCCAGCAGCCATCTGTCAGCAGGTTCATGCTGGACTGTCACTACAGTTAAACTAAATTACACCGTCAGTGGTATGAAAACCCATTCAATGACAATTTATCTTCTGGCTCCTCTATTTCCCTGCATAACATCACCTACAGAATTGTGTCCCCCAAATGATAATGTCATCAGAGCTGTCAATCAGACTCTTGCTTTCCAAACCCTGCAAGAAAGAAAGCATGCAAGGGAGTTTAGAAGTCTTTGTGATTTGTTTTCCGATGTGGTAAAGAATTCTAACCTGCACTTTCCAGAACTACAAAAACTTTGATTTTTTTTTCACCTTACAAATTTTTCAATATACTGTTTCTTCTCAAGTAAATAGTAACTCCAGGCCCAAGGCAAGAGCCACAGAGGTGTAGAAGGAGATAATAACCACAACAGTTATTATTAGCACTAGGTTAAGATGTACAGAGCAACAATACAGAGAGAAAAAAATCACATTATGGCTGCTGTAGTAAGGAGAATGAGTGTCAAAAGACAGATAAGTTTCAATACTGCCGTGGAAGGCTTTTAACTTCTTTACTGATACAGAAATATTTTTCTTTGCTTTTTCCAGACCAGTACTTCCTTTCAAAGGTTTATTTCTTTAATTTTATATAGAAGTTTTCAAAATAAAGCATGACAGACAGTTTATCTCTTACTGTAGGTTTTTGAAAGAGTCAGGGAAAGGGTGATTGAATTAGGATAACCCCAAATACAACAATTGAGATGAGGTCCATTACCTGAGGAGTATTTTGTCATTTAGAAACAAAGGAAAGCAGGTTAAGTGTCAGAGGCCACAACATTTAAGTGTTTTTTGTTTTGTTTTGTTTTGTTTTTGTAGCTGAAGTTTTCCTGGTCCCACCTGGTTCCCATAGCCCCATAGTCCCACAGACACTCAGACCCAAATGAACACACAGAGGCTTATATTAATTATGAACTGTATGGTCTCATGGCTCAGGATTCTCACTAGTTAGCTCTTACATCTTAAATTAACCCATTTCAATAAATCTATTCTTTGCCACGTGGCTTGTAGTTTACCGGTATCTTTACATCTTGCTTCTCATGGCAGAGGCTGGTAGTATCTCCTCTGTTCTGCCCTTCTCCTTCCTCCTCTCTAGTTGGAATGTCCCAACTAACCCTATTCTGTCTCACCATTGGCCAAACAGCTTTATTTATCAACCAATCAGCAACACATATTCACAGCATACAGAACGATATCACCCATCAGTTTTTCTTCTAGTCACTCACAGTTTTAAGCTGCCTATAGGGATATAGGTAAGAATATTTGTATATATTCCCCAAACAACAAACTTGAACATCAGAACATCAATATGAACTTCCCTATCATTCTAAATCATTGTATAACTTGCTGCATTGTGGTGATTTTCTAATATACTCCTGTTAGACTTTTTAAAGTTTTAATATTTGATTTAAAATGCGATGTAAAGAATGGGGAGAGGCTCAGTTGATAAAGTATTCACTGCACAAGGAAGGATGTAAATTCAATCCATAGTCCCCAAATGAAGGCTGGGTAGCTGTGAATAAATGTATCCCCAATCCTGTGGAGGCAGATGCAGAAGGCTCTCTAAATGCCATTGGCCATTCAGATTTGCTAAATTGACAAGATCCAGATTAAGTGAGACAGTGTTTCAAAATTTAATCAAAGAGCTGTTGAAGGAGCCAGCAGAGGTTGGACTCTAATCTACAAAGACAGACAGACAGACAGACTGACATAATACCGACACATACTCACATACACATGCACACACATGATATTGAGAAATATTTAGACTGAATGAAATCAAATAAGCTTTTTACAACAGGAAAGGTGAAAATATAGAAGTCACAGAATAAAGTGAAATACTACCCTATCTTATCGGTGGAATTAGACATGATACAGAATATTCATTTTTAAAATTCTATTACTTTGAAAATTGTTAGCAAGTTATATCACAATAAGAGAAAAAAATTTTCTTTAAAATATGATGTAAAATTCAAAGGAGCAGCCAGGAATGGTGGCACACACTTTCAGTTCCAGCACTCGGGAGATTGGGAGGCAGAGGCAGGCAGATATCTGTGTGTTTGAGTCCAGCCTAGTCTATACAGTGAGTTCCAGGACAGCCAGAGCTACATAATGAGTCTCTGTTTTGAAAATAAAAAGTAAAAAATAAATTAATTAATTAAAAGATCCAAATGAGCTTGTTGGTACACCAGGTTTTATTTATTTATTTTGGGTACACCAGTTTTTAACTGACCTTTGAACTACCTCTGTGGAATTAGTTTTCAAATCTATTGTATACTATGGCTGAGAAGTGAAGAGAAAGGGGGAAAGTAATCCTTAAACAACAGTGAAAATTTGCTGGAAGTAGACCTTAGTATATGAAAAACTGCAACCGCATGAAATTAAATGCAAGAGTCTATGTGTGTGTTCAAATCCCTTGTTGGGGATCACAGGGGCTCCCTAGCAAGGCCTTTCTCAAGGTCAGAGAATCTGAGCTTGCTTTACACAGCAGGGCTGCATAATAAGATGATTTGGCCATGGGCATGTTTACAAGGTGTTTTGAAGTGTCTACACTTGGCTGTATTTGTGCCTTGATCTTGAAAGGGGGAGGTCTTTTGCCTTGTCACTTGGCATTGTAGAAAATGCCCTTTGGAATAAACCTCGAGGTGACTGGGTATTGACCCAGGGCCCTCCAGAAGCTATCCTGTGTCTCTGTCTTTCTTATCTTTCTTTTTTTATCTTTCTATCTAATACATCTTCATTCCTCTTTCCTCCCCACAAGAAGTCTTGGAAATGTGTGAGCTGGACTCCCACAATCCCTGCTTTGTTAGTTGGTACCTATCAACTCCATTACTTCTAATTATTCTTTTTTCTTGTGTCTGTTGCTTCAACTGAAAATTGAGATTAGAGGATGCACCTCACAGGGATATTGAGAAGATTAAATGAATCATTATTTGTAATGCTTGAATGAACAGAACCAAATCTCAAAGCAAGGTTTTTGTCTTCTTTAATTAAGGACAAATAAATTAAACATGAAACAACACATTTGCCTTGAATAACCATAGTGTGCAGAGATGAGGTGGGTGATTTACATTCAGGACAACATGTCTTCTTTACAAGGAGATGGTCCTGCATTCTCAGGACTTCTGCATAGTTTTAGAATTTTACAGTAAGCTTGCACATCAAACTTAATGAGTCATATTCATGGTCACATTTAAGCACAATAATCTCTCTTTCCTCTGAATATTTGATTTCTTCTTCTTTTTTAAATCTCTGGCTCTATCTTATAATGACAGAACTTACATGGACTCTTAGCATACCGGCAAGCCATATCTGAGAGATATTTTCATGGGCCAGCATCTCAGGACAGCAGGAAATAGAGAAAAAGAGAAATATTTAAGTTGCAAAAGCAATACTCACCATATAGATATTTTTGAACTTAGCGTGGTATACCATTTTAAATTTGCATAACAATTCAGGCATTGTGAATGCTACATGCAAATACAGTTCTTTACCACAAGCTCTTACACTTTAAGCACATAAAATTGGTCAATATCACTTAGAAACTCAAATACTGACATTTTTTATAGATGTTGTAAATATTCTGTAGCTGCAATAAGTTAAAACGTAGAAGATTCAAAGCCAGGTAGTCAAAACTGTTATTCTTTTAGAAGATTAAATTATAGATACCTTTTCTGGTATTCTATGAGCTTTACAGGAGTTTCTGCTGTTCCACACAAGAATTGTTAAAGGTAAGTGTATCCACCCTGGATGTCTCAGAAAGGCTGACTGTTTCACAGAACTCAGGCACTGATCCAGTTTTATGCATACACAAAGCTTAAATTATCATAGTAAAGGTGATAAGAAGGTACATATGAACAAATATTTAATTTAAAGAAAAGAGGAATATTTTAATTAAAAAACCTGTTTTTCACTAATTGTTATAGCATGTACACAGACACGTGTATTCTTAAAAAAAATCCAGGGTTATGGAGATTTGAAATTGTTCAGAATTGTTGGAATTATATCAAGGACTTTAAGTTTAGGACACCCAAATTTTACAGGGTATAATTAGTTGTAACTCAACCCTTTTGTGCTAAAAATTCAAGAGATTAAGTTATTCAAGACAGAAAAGTATGACTCACAAGCATTATATTGATTAATTATTCAAAAATTCCCTGTTTCAACCTATGCGGTACATATGTTATGAATGATAGAATGTACAATCTGTCATTGTGTTATAGGAAACCCATAATTTCTTAAAGTTAAAACTTCAACACTGATACATTTTTGCAACATGATATCTTATTTGACAAACAGAACATCAAAACTAAGCAACATATAGCTGTCTTTCAATATGTCTTTTACAATTAACCATCACAATTTAGAAGGTACTTTTATTATAACTTTATTCTAATTTTTCTTGATCTCACCACGTATGCAATGTACTGATTAACTTTTCCTACCCCTGTTACTGATGCTTTAGAATTAATTTAGATGTCACAATTATCAGTATGCTATTCATTTATAGGAGTAACCTATACTTTTTTAAAATGCACGATAGAATAAAGATTTGAAGCTAGGGAGCATTGAGAAAGCAGTTCTTACCCTTAGGCATTACAGTGCAGTGTTTACTAGGTCTGGTAATGCTTTTCCAAAGGAGTCTGGAGTCTGGTTGAAAAGCTTCCCACCATTGCTTATTTGAAACTGGCAACATTTGTACAAATCTGCTGTGTATCTGTTAGATCTTTCAAATACCGCTGGAAATGTTTTGGATTTTCTATAGCCTTGTTAAGTCTTATTTTGGAAGACAGTGAATATTCTAAGTAACCTAAGGCTAAACAGACAAATCTACACACAGATGTTAAATATAAAGAGCCAATAAATTCAGAAGAGCAGTGTAGCTAGAGTTTTCCTGCCTTGCCCACAGTCAGGACAAATTTTTGTCACCGGCCAGTCCCACAGCTACTCAGACCCAACCAAGTAAACATAGAGACTTATATTGCTTACAAACTGTATGGCTGTGGCAGGCTTCTTGCTAACTGTTCTTATAGCTTAATTTAATCCATTTCCATAAAATCTCTGCCTTGCCACATGGCTCGTGGCTTACCAGCATCTTCACATGCTTCTTGTCATGGTGGCAGCTGGCAGTGACTCCTTCTGCCTTCCTGTTCTTTCTTTTCTCCTCTCTGTTAGTCCCGCCTATACTTCCTGCCTAGCCACTGGCCAATCAGTGTTTTATTTATTGACCAATCAGAGCAATTTGACATATAGACCATCCCACAGCAGAGCACTGTGTATTTTATCCCACCAAGAAGCAAAGGAATGGTTATTTGGGACATACAAAATGGTGTGAAGAAGAAGGATGAGAAATCGAGTATAATCTAGAATACGCTAATGAGCTACTAAAACTAATGCACATGGGAGGAAGAATGCCAATTGAACAATATTGTCAGTTACATTAAACCTAAAGAATGTTTACCTGATATGAACAAAGTCAGGGTAAAATAACAAGATGTGAAATCAGTTTAATTTTTTAGTAAACAGCTCAAATTTAACAACTCCTTATTTCCTCAAGAGTGATTTTATCATCCTCAGAGACCATTGTAATAGCTTATCTTATGTTAACACAGTATTAGTTTCTATATATTTACTACACTTATGCTTTGGAAGCTTAGTGGATAAAATTAAGTTGCAAACTTTAGTTATCATGGGGAACAGGGAAAAGGAAGATGGAGGATCAGGAATTTAAAGTTATCTTTGGCTACAAAATGAGTTCAAGACATGCCTAGGATATATGAAACACACTCATAAATGAAATTGAAAGAATAATTAAATAAACAGTTTAGCACCTCAGACTTAGTAAATGATTATGTCTTGAACTGTTGAGTTCTCTGAAAAAACTTTTTGAAGGACTATTTCAGCTGATTATTATAATTTAATTTTTATATGATTCTTTATAGCACTAAAATTAGCTGAAGAAGATGTTGAATGGAATAGTTTTACAGAGTTGAAATATACTTCAATAGAGAACAGCTGGCACTAAGGACTCTGAAGCAGTAGCTTGTGTTGAGTGAATGCATCCAACAGAATGAGGGGACACAATATTAAAAAGTGGCATTCTTTTGTTTGTTTGGTTTGGTTTGGTTTCACCAAATTAAGCAAATAAGTATATGTTTTAAATAATTAAAACCAGTACTGAGAAATAATTTCAGATGTGAGAAAAATCAATCTAGTATGACAGACTGAATGAAGAAAGAATAAATATGAAACCAAATACAAATGGACATTCAGTGATTGAAACATTTACAGTGTCTTCTGGATGTTTCATACATACAATTTAGTATAGATGCAATTAAGAATATGACCATACATTTAATTAAATATGTAAAATGGTAATTTGAATAGCAGGATATATGGTTATATTTTTAATGAAAATGCTCTTGCTTTGTTTAGGAATTTATAAGTATTCATTTTTCAATTTAATATATTTAGTGTAATAATTAAGATGTGTGATTAAATCTCTAGCATCACGACTAACATAATATAAAATTATCATTGATATGATGTATTATTTTTGTTGATATCTGTTGATATTGTATATGCTTATAGCTTCAGCATAGATCCCATTTAGTAGACTCTATATTCTCTTTTGTTGAGTATATTTGTTATTTTTTTTTTGGATTTTTGTACCTATGTTCACTAGCAATATACATCTGAGTTTTCATGGTGTTTGGCTGTATCTTTGTTTGATTTTGATGTTCAGATCATGCTAGACTCTAGTAATATGTTTAGAAGGTAGTTTCCATTCCAATACTTTGGATAATTTGAGACTACCTATCATTTTTAGCTCTTTCTGAAACATTCTATAAATTTTAAGAATAAATCTACCTGTTTCCATTAGTTGGAAAAATGTTCTTACTGATTCAGTCTTGCTACACATTATCTGTTGAGATTTACTGCTTTTTTTCATGATCCCATATTGCTAAGACTTATGTCACCAGGAATTGATTCATATATTCTAAGCTATCAAATTTGTTGGTGTACAGTTTTTTCAAAAATGGACTTAATTATCCTATATATTTCTATAGTATTTGTTTCATTATTTTCTAGTCCAATATTTATTTTATTAGTTTTGAACTCTTTTAAATTTTTTAATAATTTTCTTGATGTTTTTAAGAAAGTAATTCTTCATTTCATTAATTTTAAATATAATATGATGTGGAATATTATTTTAAAGTGTGTGACATTTGTTTATGCTGTGGAATATTTGTTTAATGATGAAAAGCTGTATTGCATTATTTCATGTTACATTTGTTTAACTCTGTGAAGTGGTGTTACTGTACCTGTCTAAAAAAACCTAATTTGTTTAATAAAGAGCTAAATGACCAATAGCAAGGCAGGAGAAGGGATAGGAGGGGCTGGCAGGCATAGAAAATAAATAAAAAGCGAAATCTGAGAAGAGGAGAGATCAGGGAATGAAAGAATGAGGAAGACATCAGGGGCCAGCCACCCAGCTACACAGCAAGCCATGGAATGAGAAATAATGAAAGGTACATAGAAACAGAGAAAGGTAAAAGCCCAAAGGCAAAAGGTAGAAGGACCAATTTAAAGCTAAGAAAAGCTGGCAAGACACAAGTCAAGCTAAGGCTGTGCATTTATAATTAAGAATAAGCCTCAGTGTGATTTATTCTGGAGCTGGGTTATGGGCTCCCAAAAAAGAGAAAAACTAAAACAACAATAATAATATATCTAAGTTTCTCTTTTGTTTGTTTCTTTTCTTCTTGATTTTTTTTTATTGCACCTTACTGTGGATTGAAGTCTCTCTTTTCCCCTACTTTGAGTTACTTCATTGAGATGTTTACTGGACATGTTTTGTTGTTTTTGTTGGTGGTGGTTGTTCAGGTTCCGTTGTTTCATTTTGAGATAAATGCTCACTGTGTATATTCCCTTTCTGTCCACTTGCAATTCTTCCTCAGCCTCCCAACTGCTGGATACCTCCAAGTCATTAAAATAATCGTGTCTTTTGCTAATTTATTTTTTAGCTCTTTGAAAATTTCCTTCAATGTGTTTTCATCATGTTCATTACCTTCTCTTCTCTCAACTCCTTTCAGATTCACCCTACCTTCCTCACCTACTGAATTTTATATCCTCAACACACACACACACACACACACACACACACACAAAAAAAAAAAAACAAAAAACAACACTCATATCTTGTCCATCTATAAAATGCCAGTAGCTACTTTATTAGGAATGAGACTTCATACCCTGTGATGTGGCAGAATTAATCATTTTTATACAAAAATTTATTGTTGTAAATGCTTGGGATGTATGTCTTTTATTAGATATTCTTTAAAATTTTTTTATCATTAAGAAATTTTCTATTCATTTCACATACCAACCACAGATATCCCTCTCCTCACTTCTCCCACCCCCCAGCCTTTCTCCAAAACCTACCCCCATCCCCACCTCCTCCAAGACGAGGGCTCCCATGGGGAGTCAGCTGAGCCTGCTGCATTCAGTTGAGGCAGGTTCAAGACCCTCCCCACTGCACCAAGGCTGTGCAAGGTGTTCCACCATAGGCACTGGGCTCTAAAAAGCCTGTTCATGCACCATGGATGGATTCTGATCTCACTGCCTTGGGGGTCCCCTAACGGTTCAAGCTAAATGTATTTTTTGAGGGAAAATGATACTCTCTGATTCCTTGAACTATGCTGTGTATCTCCATCTCTTCCTTGTTATTACTGTTATGTTATTTGCTTTTTGGCTGGAAAAAGTTTGTCTCTTCAAAAGAATAGCTATGAAGCTTGTGATCAATTGGCTTCATGATGCATGATTGATAAGTCAGATATTTTCTTCAAATGTTATGAATCAGTGTGTCTCCTTATATCAAGAAGTTCTGCATAGGTATTGGTGTATACTTTCAATATTACAAAACATTTAGAAGTTCATCTTAGCTTCTAATTTCTTGGGCTGGACCTCAAGTAATCCTCAGGTGAGAAATCAGAGACAGCTCAAGTCTTTCCTTGGGGTGCACATTAGCCAGCAGACACTCCAATCCTCAAGTGTTTCGAGTGTCTCAAAATCAGCAATGGGCATCTTTCTCCCAGAACTTGCCTTTATTTAGGTTTTGATCAAATTCTTGTCTGTTCTATCTTATGTAGTCACTTAGACAAGTGTATTATGAAATACTGTCTTTTGACTGTGGTCAAGTGATAGAGCTTTAAGCACACAGTCATTTCTGAGACTGAGAAAGTTACGGATAGTACGGCCATGCTTATGTTGCCTAATGATATTGGGAAATAGGTTTTCAGTCAATTATGAGGCAGATTCAATAGTGATAACAGTCTATGTAGGAGAGGGATTTGTTTTAGAGATAAACTGTTTTATCCTTCTAGTAAGTATACTGTTTTTCAGAGCTACCATAGCTGCAAAGATGCCATGTGTGAAAATCAAGTATAAAGCCAAGAATGCATGTAGTTTGAGTTGCAATCCACATGCCTTGCTGTTAGCTTGAAGAGTTTTTTTTTATATTATTCATGTTTTTCATAGACTTTTTGTATACATAATAGTCATGAAAAATTTGATATTGATAATTTTTGTGGATCAAAAAACATGATCCTTTGGTATTTCAAATTACTATCAAATATAATGCATTTCACTGAAAAGAAAAGTCTATAACCATCTTTTTTTTTCTGAATTTATTTGTATTAAACAATAAACTCAAAAACAATACGTTTCTCACAATAACATGCCTGACTTAAAAATTAAGTGAAATTTAAAACATGTCCCATTTGCATAAATTATGTTTTTAAAATCTTATTGTAAATTTAAATATGAAATCATTTATTTTGGATATGTGTATGAATGTGTGGTCACATGTGCCAGAGTACAAATGGGTCTAAACATATTTGGAGTTTAGAGAACAGCGCTACGGCTGTGAGTTCTGTCTTTTCACCATGTGGATTGTGGAATCAAACTCAGGTCACTGGATTGGGGGACAAGTGCCCTGATATACTCATCCATCTTACTGGCCCCTAAACTTGATTTTTGTAAGTTAATATATGTTAGAATTTTATATAACCCTGTGGAGCCAGGAGATATATACTTGATATAATTCATTATATTTTTTTTTCTAAATCTTTAAAACTAAAGCATTTACTTAGGATTTATTTGCATTTCGGTGACTGTCGTCTTTTCAACTGAATTGCTCCTAGATTTTTTTTCCTGAAATATATTAGGTAAAATGACTCAATTATCAAAAGGTTTGAAATTAAAAGGCTTGAAACATCATGCCTATAAATTTGGAATATTTTGTGAACTTGGCAAAATTAACTATCTTAAATCTTCAAACTTATTTTCTCTGAGGTTAAAGGTCTGAAATCAGAGCCAGAAGAAATCACTAATATAAATGTGCAGAGCAAAATATATATAATAACACTAGGTAATTTCTATAAATTACCAATTCAGAGATCCCATGAACATGATTTATAGTGGTATGTTTTTCAGATAATTCTCACACATACTCTGGACGTACTTGAACAACTACAGTCACAGTGATTAGGGATGAGGTGGAGGATTTTGGGCTGAAGGCCAACATAATACTCAAGGTGAATGACAGGATAGTCTTACCCATATAGTAAGACCTTGGCTCAAAAACGTAAAGGAAATAAACAAAAGAAAGTGGTGTGTGTGTGTGTGTGTGTGTGTGTGTGTGTGTGTGTGTGTGTGTGTAAATTTTTAAGAAGTTTGTGAAGGTTAAACAGTATCAAATTATCTGGCATAGTCATAAAGAATGGGTGATTTAGGTGGATGTTTTCCATGTTGCTTCTTGCTTAAATTTTAGGACAAGTCAGTCATCTTGATATAGAAGAAGCTGTATTTCTGGCTGGTGTATCATTGTGCAGATAACAAGAAAAAAATTTATAAGTAATGGTAACCAGATTGTTCTTCCAGAAATACACCATTGATTCAATATAATATGAAAAAATGTAGATCACTATGGTGTATTTTTTTTTAAAAAAGGATATATAAGCCAAAAGAATTTATGATCAGTGATAGTTTACCAATATGTCTAGATTAATGTGTCAAAGAAGAATGTTTATGAAACCTTTGTTCACAGAAGTTGAAGTGTAAAAATTAATATACTATTAAATTTATTTCATTAACTCAGAAGGCATACAGCAGTGCTTCAGAAAGGCAAACATAAGCTTTCTTACTCTAAATGGAGTGTTCATTAATTTTTCTAAATTAGTTACAAATCTCAAACAGTTAAATATGTATTCTCTGTGTTCTTTGTGATATGACGAATATATGTGTGTAATGGGAAATATTACCAGTAGGGTTTTCCATCTGTGTCACTGATTTCTTGTGAGTCTGCTTCTGATGAACAAACTCCTTACCATGTAATCCATATTCAGTTTTCTGATCATTTGAAGTTAATATATAGATTTTGAGTCATGACACATTTGGTTAGGAAACTCCTTATGATTAGGGAAATATTTCATATATAAGCATGTGTGGACTATGCCTTAAAATGTTGCAGTGTACTATAATAGTTTCACTGCTGTGAGTGCCTAAAAATCTTCCTTCACTTCACATCTGTTATTATTATTGGGGGGGCATGATAGGAACAAAACATCAAAAAGCTTGAATTTTACCTTTGTGATTTGTTCTATTGAGTAGAAGATATGTATATAGTCATCTGTAAGGTAAAAAAAAAAAACAATAGACACATGAACTTATCAAAAGAAACCTGATTTGACAGGAATGCCCTTAAGAACACCATGCATTAAATAATGTAAGACAGGTACTTATTTTTAAATATATCTAGTAAAATATATTAAATGCATAGAAAAACTCAAAGGTATTCATATACCCAGGAAAATATATAGAAAAGAAAACAGTTAATAACAGGGTAAACACAGAGGTCACTAAGGAGTAGTTTTTATTTGTAATTTTTGAAATTCTATTTCTGATTTTGAAATACTTTTATCCAAAATATTAAACTTTAGAAAAATACTTTGTTTTTCTGTATAATACCCTTATTGTAAATTAAAAAAAAATAAAGAAGTGTATAGAAAAGGAAGGACATTAAATATCGGTGCAGTTTATATTTGCCTAAAGAAAAAAGTTGCAATGTATGAATCAGCAGCCCCTTAACAAATGAGCAGACAAAATGAGTGTGTTATTTTAAGGCATATGCCCTTTGTCTGAAATCATCAGGGTTATGGGGCTTTAGAATGTATAAAACAGCCCATAGATCAGATTGTAGCTGAAGGGATTCATGCTTGCATTTTGTTATGAAGTCCAAATTGGAAGCTGTTCAGGCAGAAAACTAATAGAAATGGGTGATAGCTAATTAACCTAAGGCTTCAAAGTAATTGCTGTGCAGGAAGCAATTTGAAAGAGACCTTTTAATATTTATTTATTTATTCATTTGCTTCTGAAAATCATAAAATGCCCTATTTGACTTTTGATGAATGAGTAAAAATATGTGAATGTAGGCAAGTATTGACTTTTTAAACGTCTATCTGATCTAAATTCTTGGTAAGCTTTTAAAAAGGCAAAAGTAGGACAAGAATTTCATCCATTCACAGGACTAGCACTAGGCTACACACAGACCTCTTACAGGCAGGCTTCCAAACTAAGTAAAGATCGAGGGGAGTTTTGTATCTATCTGTCCAACCATGAGACACATTTTTAGGAGTAGACCCATTACAGTCAGCTTATCTAGAGTAAATGGCTCTTGTGCGGCGATCTGACTCACAGCAAGTGCAAGCTGTTGCTGTGATTTGAGGAACAGAATGGATGTGAACATTTGACCTTAGCCTCTGTCTGCCCCAGTCTGCAACCGTGGCTTCTTAATCTCTGCACATGGCTGTGCTCGTAAAAAGTCTCTATGTGTATATTCAAACAAACTAGTTTGCTAAAAATATAGTAAGCTGTCAAATTATCTCTGAGGGACCTGCCCTTGTGCACTTAGACCTACCACAGAATTAGTACAAAATTAAGATCATTGATACCAAATGTCTAGGTTTAATTTATTGAATGTAAGTCTCCCCAAGTTTAATGCCCACTCTGACCTAGTTAATTTAGGATTCACCTAAAATTAACCAATCACTGTTATGAAAATTTTAACAATTATATAGACTTTACTTCACAAATCCTTTTTTTTCTAATTGAGTGAGCAAATTTTCATAAAAGACAATAAAGGTACATCTGAGTAGAATTCAGTGTGCTGTGCCAATAAAAGGATGGATTTAAGTTTTTCAGATCCATTGTGCATTGTATAATTAATTTTCAATATAATTTACTTCTTCCCAGAATTAGATTGAAAAGAATATGAAGGAAATTGACATGTTTGGGAATTTTATTTGTTAGATCACAATAGAAAAATGAGCCAAATATAGTGGATGATTTTGTCAACTACTTCATGGTTATTGAATTAAATCTGATAAATTGTCTATTTATCTGATAAATTCTATTACTTGTTATTTATATTATACATCCAATGCAATATAACAAATTCTTAAAATGTCATTTAAAACTTGTTGTCTATATTGGTCTTAAAGAAAACCAAGAATTTTCAAAAAATGTATACTGGCTTTTGTTTTGTTTTCTATAACAATGGTTATTTATCTTTCATTGCAGGATTTATTTATACATGTGGTGGAACTTTAAAAGGACTTAATGGCACCATAGAAAGCCCTGGTTTTCCATATGGATATCCAAATGGTGCGAACTGTACATGGGTAATAATAGCAGAAGAACGAAATAGAATACAAATTGTTTTTCAGTCATTTGCACTAGAAGAAGAATACGACTACTTATCCTTATACGATGGACATCCTCACCCTACAAACTTTAGGACAAGGTTAGTGTACTTTCAGTGGAACATTGGAGGTAAACTATACCATGGGGAGACTTATTTGTTTCACAGAAAATGCTTATCATATTGTTTGTTATAATAAATTCATATTGAATAAGTAAGTACTATTTATTTGAAAATACTCAATTTAATGATCAAATTTTCTCCATAGGTCTGACTTCCTAATAATAGTGATTATTACTTCTCCACAGATAAATACAGATTGAATGCGACCCTTTAAAATAGTTGTGGTGTTTGGGGTTTTAGCTAATTATCTCAAGGCTTCATTTATTGTGTTCATAACTTGGAGCAAAGTAAAATTATTATTATAAAAGTTCTCTGTCAGAGGTATGTGTCCAAAGAAATATGCAGTACTATAAAAATAAAACACTTTAAATTCAGTATTTATATAATAGAGAAATACATCAATTTCAGATAAATTATTTAAATAATTGAAGAAAACAACTTTTTTGCACAAACAAATCTCACATTCCTGATTCTACAAATTGAATTACACACACACACACACACACACACACACACACACATGCACACACATATACAACATATATTTATAAACTTTATGTGTATGAGTGTTTTACTTGCATACATGTCTGTTTGTGCAAGCCCATTTTTTGTATGCATGCCCATTTGGCACAGAGTCCAAATAAGGGTGTCACATACCTTGGATAGAACCACAGTATGAACCCTGGGAATTGAAGCCTGGTTCTCTATAATAATAACCTATACTTTTAGCAGCTGAACCATCTTTTCATCCCTGAAATTTTATACTTCTGAAGAGGGTCAATTAAAAATGTAAATTTGTTCTTTTCTTGTTAAAGTGGTGTTTTAAATTTTATTTAAAGGCATGTTTTTCTATTTTAGAAAAACTCATAATTTTAAATGATCTGTAACTTGGAAAAAAGCAATGTCAGAAAAATACATATACCACATATTCTTAAACTTATAATGGTGTTTACATACAGTTTATGAATAGGCAATATTTTGTAGCTTTGCTGGGTGGTGGTGGCACATGGCTTTAATCCCAGCATTTGGGAGGCAGAGCTAGGCAGATCTCTGTGAGTTCAAGGCCAGCCTGGGCTACAGAGTGAGTTCCAGGACAGGCACCAAAGTGACACAGAGAAACCCTATCTCGAAAAAACAAAACAAAACAAAACAAAACAAAACAAAACAAAAAAAAAGACTTTGTAGCTTCTGATTTATAATATTCTAAATAGATAATATTGAATAGTCAGTGGTACTTTCATACTTTTCTGTGTGGATTAAAAATATTTTTAAACTCTGTCAGTGTTCCTAATGGTCCTTCTTTTTTGCTCTCTTCAAAATTAGCTTCCTCCATTTTCACCAGTCTTTGAAATATTTATTCATTTGTGTTATTTTTCCTTTATTGAGAATAGATTCTTTTTTATGCAATATATCCTGATTATAATTTCCCTTCCCTCTCCTCCTTTCAGTTACTCCCCATCTCCAATCTTCTCCCCTCTAGATCTACTACCTTCCTATCCCTCATTAGAAAAGAACAGGTTTCTAAGAGATAATAACCAAACATGACAAAAATAAAGTATGATAAGATGAAGCAAAAACTATCATATCAAAGTTGGACATGGCAACACAATAGGAGGAAAAGACTCCCAAGAGCAGGTACAAGAGTCAGAGACCTATCGTTCTCACAGTCAGAATTCCCATAGCTGTAAAATATATGTAGAGGATCTGGTGCAGACCCATGTAGGCCTTGCGCTTCGCTTGTTGTATCAGTTTCTTTGAGGTCATATGCACCTTGCTTAGCTGATTCAGAAGGTCATGTTCTCCTGGTGTCCTTCATCCCCTCTTGCTCTTACAAAATTTCTGCCTCCTCTTCCTCAGGATTCCCCAAGCTCTGAAGGAAAGGATTTGATGGAGACTTCCAATTTAGACTCTCCAATAATGTATGATTGAGGTTCTCTGCATCTTTTGGTACCAGAGAAAATATCTTTGATGACTGGACTGCTATGAGTATAGCAGAATATCATTAGGAATCATTCCATTTTATTTTAACTAGTAGAGGTTGGTTTTGCCCTAGGTCCCTAGATACCTAGTATCTGGTTCTTGGTTAACAAAGCAGTGTCAAGTGTGGGTTCCTTCTCATGGAGTGGGCCTTAATTCAAGTCAGATATTGGTTATCCCAGTATATTATATTATTTGAGGCTAATGTGAAAAGTATTGTTTCCCTGACTTCTTTCTCAGTCTGTTTGATGTTTGTATATAGGAGTGCTACTGATTTTTTTATTTAATCTTGTATCCAGACACTTTACTGGAAGTGTTTGTCAGCTATAGGAGTACTCTGATGGAATTTTAGGGTCTCTTATTTACACTATATATCGTCTGCAAATAATGATGTTTTTACTTCTTACTTTCGAATTTGTATCACTTGATCTGAAGTTGTCTCATAGCTCTAGCTCCAAGTTCAAGTACTTTATTAAACAGATATGGAGAGAGTTTAAAAAAAAAACTTTTCTTCTTCCTGATTTTAGTGGAATTGCTTTGAGTTTCTCTTCATTTAATTTGATGTTGCCTATAGTCTTGCTGTAAATTGCCTTTATTATACTTATGTATGTTCCAAAAAAATATTTCTAATTTGTCTAGGGCTTTTATCATAAAGGGGTGTTTGGTATTGTCAAAGACTTTTTCTTCATCTCATGAGATGATCATAATTTTTTCTTCTCTCAGTTTGTTTATATGGTAGATTACATTCACTGATTTTCATATATTAAACAATACCTACATCTCTGGGATGAATCCTGCTTAACCATGGTGGATAATCTTTTATGTGTTCTAGATTTGGCTTACAAGTATTTTATTGAGTACTTCAGCATGTATGTTCATATGGGAAATTGGTCCGTAGTTCTCTGTCTTTATTGAATATTGTTTTCCCAGTGTTTTTAGTATCATGGTAACTGTATTCTCATAAAATCAATATGACAAATTTCCTTCTCTTTCTCCTACATGTTTTAAAAGTATGTCCTTATGATTCTTTGGATATCCTCTGTGTCTGTTATGCCCCCTCTCTGTTTCTGACTTTGTTAATTTGGATATTCTCTCTTTCTTTTAGTTAGCATGGATAAGGGTTTGTCTCTCTTGTTGATTTTCTCAGAGAACCAATTCTTTGTTTCATGGTTTCTTTATATATTTTTTTTTGTTTCCATTTTATTGATTTTAACCCTCAGTTTGATCATTTCTTCCTATCTACTTTGCTTGAACATGCTTGCTTCTTTTTGTTCTAGAGCTTTCAGGTGTGCTGTTACATTGCTAGTATAAGACCACTTTTAGAGGTCCTACCCATTTCTCTGTGGGAAGCCTGCTACTGTGGGGTCTTGCCCCACCAGGAACTTAGGTCACCTCTGAAGAGGTGGCCTGGAACTCAGAAAAGGTAAGTGCACAACTTGCTGGTATGCCAGCCTTCCTCTTATCCAGAGACAATCAGATGCATTGGGGAGTCAAGTCAAGCAAGAACTTGTTTATTGGTAGGTAGTAAGCCTCCTTTATAGCAGAAAACTTCCAGAACCCTAGGATGGGGTGGAAGGACCCAACCAATCGTTTTAAAGGTCACCCTATACTCATTTCTTTGTTTACGAGCTGTTTACACACTGACATCATCTCCAGATCTCTGTATCTAATCTCAGCGTAAACAACTTGGGCTCACTTCCTCTCGGCACCGTCTTTGTAGCTCATGTATGCCCCACATGCTACCACTTTTTTTCCAGGGTACTCTTGAGGAGGGAAGATTAAGAAATATTTACATAGAAGGATAGAGGGGGAGAGAAACAAATAGAAACACAGGATAGCCTCTGGAGGGCCTGGATCATTGTACACCAGCCCCTTCTGTCTCTTCGAAAGTTTTTTTTTTTTTTTTTTTTTTTTTTTAATAGGAATGCCAAGGGGAGGAACAAAAGACCTCTTCCTAGCACAGCCAAGTGCAGACCCTTTCCAATCACCTGGTAACCACACATATGGTCAAGCCACCCTCAAATGCAGCCCTGCTGGGTAAAGCAAGCTGAATCTCTCTAGGAAACCTTTGTGAGCCTCCACAATCACTCAAATTTCTTTCATTAATGTGGGCACGTAGTGCTATGAATGTGTCTCTTAGAACCACTTTCATTGTACCCTATAAGTCTGCATATGCTGCTAATCAGTTTTCATTGAATTCAAGAAATCTTTTGTTTCTTTCTTATTTCTGTCTTGGCCCATTCTCCATTCCATAGGGAGTTGTTCAGTTTCCATGAGTTTGTGAGCTTTCTGTTGTTTGTGTTGTTATTAATATCCAGCTTTAATTCATCGTGGTGTGACAGGACGCTGGGAGTTATTTCAATTTTCTTGTATCTGTTGGAAGTTGCTGTGTGTCCCAGAATGTGGTCAATTTTTCAGAAAGTTCAATGAGATTCATAGTAGACTTATATTCTTTTTTCTTTTTCTTTTTTTTTGTCTGGTTGAAAAGTTCTGTGAATGTATGTTATGTCCATTGGGATTATAATTTCGGCTAGCTCCGGTATTTTTGTTTGGTTTTTGTCTGAATGATATGTCATTGTTGAGTGTGTAAATGGAATTTTCTTTGGGCTGCCAACCAGCTACCCAGTTAAAGACAGGGAGACTTATTATGAATTATGAATGCTAAGCCTTAGCTTAGGCTTGTCCCACTAGCTCTTTTAACCTAATTTAACCTGTTTCTATTCATCTACATTTTGGCTCAGGGCTTTTTACATTTCTTTCGTTTTGTATATCCTACTTTCCTGCTTCCTCCCTGTCTGTCTGGCCCATAGTGTCTCCCTGTTTTCTCCTTTTCTTTCTTTCTTGAGCCTAATTCCTCCACCTGCCTACTCTCCCTGCCCAGAAGTTCCACCTATATCTCCTCCCTCAGTACTGGCCATTCAGCTGTTTACTAAACCAATCAGAAATCAGGTAGTCAAGGTAAAACAGCAATACATCTTTACATAATTATACAAATGAAACTTATCTTTACATAGTTAAAAAATGCAACATATCTTTGCACAGTTAAACAAATATGCAGCATTTCCCCCTTTGTCTCTAAATTAAAAGAAAAGTTTTAGCATTAACATAGTATGAATATATACAATAAGAATAATTGTCAAGTAAGAATTACATTACAATATCCAATCCATTTGCATTTGGCAAATTCATAGAAAATACTCCATTATCTATCCAGTCTTGATGAGTCCAAAGTTTTATACCTAATTCACTTTCTATATCTAACTTGTGTTACCAACCCAAAACTATCTCCTTAGACCTCAAAACTTTTTCTTCAAAAAAACCAATTTAAACTTTTATGTCACTCAACATTGTGAACTTTACACCTCATTTGTGAGATTCTTTTCTGAATTTGGTAACAAGGAAAACTGAAACTATAACTATCTCTTCTTCAACACTATCAGAGATCGAGAAAGATATAATATTACCTGAGTAAACAGGAAGTGCAGAGCAAACAACCTCCAAAACTATAGAAATGACAGAGGCAGCTGCTTGCCTTTAGTCCTCTCTCCTTCTTGATGTTTTCCTTCTAACTCTCATTTTTGATGTTTTCCTTCTAGCCCATTTTTATTCTATCTTTATTCTTTTTTCTTATAGCTTACATAGCCCAGCAAAATCTTTCGGGCAATATAAAAATTACAATATGGTTGCCTTCTGTTTTTCAAGTGAATGATTACAATGAATACAAAACAAACAATTAAAAAACAGCTTGTTTTCCATATCCCTTACATGATTAAACATTTTAGTTATTATAGGTGAAAAACGAATTATCCCAAGCACGTGCATACATTCATACCCAAGCAACTAGTTATAGATTAACCATTTGGGCAAGCAAGGTATTCTTCTCAGTCAGATATTTTACTGTCAGGCTGCATTTTGCAATTACAAAGAAAGAGCCAATTATTTTATTACTTACCTTGAAAGGTAAGAAATCACAAACCTAAACTTTTATGTATGAAAAAGAATCAGTCACCTCTATTTTAAATTTTAGGGTACATACCCACTCATCAATATTTATTTTTAATGTCAAGAGAGTGAGGGCAAAAATGGGTATAGGGAATTAAATCATCACCTTTGGTCATTAACCAATCCTAGCAAGAAAGGTGTGTCAGCTAGTAATAACTGGGCTGCTTTGTTCTTGTTCCCTGACCTTAAAGAGTTCTTCATTCAACTATGTGCCTTTCTAAAACTTTAGAATATCTTCTTGAGTTTTTTACCTCAAAGCTATTTGAAAAAAACATCTTAGTCTAACTTTAAATTATTTTCAAAGCATTGTTTCAGCTATTGAAGTACCCTGAAACCTGTGAACACATCTCTAAACATTAAAGTTAAAAGAATTTAAGCTAGGTGAGCTAACTAGGACTCAATTGCTTTTCTTAATCATTAACCTAAGCCACAGTTTATATGGCTCCTCAATAGAAACTCATGTGTTCTACCTGTGTGACACTTCCTTGTATTTATTTTTATTCATCAAAGCTCTGTATAAAATAACATTATTATTATCATCGTTTAGACAGTACAGCTTAGGAAGAAATCATCTTCATAATAATCCACAGGTGAAATACTCTGTATAATGCTATGTTTCCTTGAGATAAACATGCCACATTACAGGCAGTGAGGATCTCCTTACACACATTCACACCATGCCAGATACCACAGGAAGATGACAGGGGCAAACATGTAAATGTACAGCATAAGCAAAAGACATTTCAGGGTCTGTGGTCAGGGACCTTGCCAAACCAAGATTGACCGACCCATCAGAGAGTTTCCCTCTGGATGGCTGACACCTTGATCTTCAGTTGCCACCTGTTGCTCCTCTGACACAGCCACCAGCAAGGGATTTTTTGTGTCAAGAATTTATTAGATTAAACATTTTCTTTGCTCAAAGTACCAATATCTTTTATCGTATCTTCATCATCTGAGATTCTTTCTTCTATCTCTTGTATTCTGTCAGTGAAACTTGCCTCTGTAGTTCCTGTTCAAATTCTTAAAATTTCCATTTCCAGAATTTGCTCCCTTTGTGTTTTCTTTCTTTGTTTTTATTCCAATCTCACATCGTGAACAGTTTTGTTTATTTCCTCATACTGTTAGTGTTTCCCTGAGTTTCTTTAACAGAGTTTTTCATTTCCTCTTTAAGGACCTCTTATCATATTAATAAAGGCTGTTTTCATGTTCTTCAGCTATATTAGAATATGCTGACCTTTGGACAACTGACCTCTACCAGAGACAGATCACTCTGACTCTCATAGATTGTATTTTTGTGCTGGTGTCAAGGTATCTGGGTTTG
Source organism: Peromyscus maniculatus bairdii (assembly GCF_049852395.1). Lineage (NCBI taxonomy): Eukaryota > Metazoa > Chordata > Mammalia > Rodentia > Cricetidae > Peromyscus > Peromyscus maniculatus. Next base: position 14,655,326 of record NC_134871.1, read on the forward strand.
GTATTATAATAGGTCTAGGTGCTTCTTTCTGGATTTGTCTCTGTTACTTGGTTGTATTGTTCCCTGGTTTACTTCCTCTTTGAATTTTCAGAAACTGTGATGTCTGTGTGTTGCCTATTTTCCTGGGTTGTTCATCTGGTGTGTTCACCAGGAATGCCTGCTGCTGTTGGAAGCTGGGATTCTTTGATGAGTTGTGGGAAGAAATGTTGAAAAAGAATCTTTCTGAACCATTGGGAATGGGGTCATAGTGGAGGGGGAGATCACAACAAGTTTCCAGCTACAGAACTGGGGATGAGACTGGGGCAGTTGGATCTCAGGAGCAGTAAGGGAGTGTAGGTCCACTTAAACCTACTTGTTGCCTTGGGAGGAGTGATCCTTGGGTTAGCAGAAGAAGCCTACTGGAGTTGGGGTATGGAAGAAAACAACAAGTAGGGGAGGGAGTTTAAAAGGGAACAGGTTGTTGGATCCACAGGAGACATGCACAGGACTGAGGGAAGGCTGAAGCTGGTGTTCTGCTGCAGGGCTAGAGAAGAGACTGGGGGATTGCGTCTGGGGGAGTGGAGAGAAGGAAGAAAGATTGAAGGCAGCCTACCTGGTTTTCTGGCAGCCATGACCTGTGGTTTAGCATGGGGTCTATAATTCGTATTTTAAATAGATCATTATACTCATTGTTCTTTCACATTTAGTTGCAAAGAATTATATCATAAGGAAAATGATGCATCAAGAAGTAGTGATTTTGTTACTGTGGTGGGTTTCTTGCTCAAGAGCTGTTTGGGAAAGCCTGCACATTCTGTGAACACTAAGCAACATAACAGTGAGAAATACTACCATCTCATGGAGCACTTCTGACATTTTAGAGAAAATAGATACATAAAAGCTGCATAGATTTAACATCTCATTGGTACACATTTGAATTGTTTCCAGCCTTAGAAGAAATTGAAGCTGATTTAACTGTTTAATAATATTTGTTTATAAGGTACAAAGTTTATAGAACTGATTATAAGTGGAGATATATTTTTTGTTTCTTTCTCCTTTTCATTACTTTGGCTCATTGAATCCTTCTGACTTGTTCTTCATCTGGCATGGCTAAACTCCTTCAACTGTATCATTTGAAACATATATTGTGTGGCATCTATTTTAGACAGTGTTCTTTCATTGATGTTGCACATGTAATTAGGATATAGACATTTATTGCTAATGATACAAATCAAGGACAGAAACAAGCATATGAGCTTGTGTGAATGAACACAAATGGATTTGTGATGAACTGATGGTTTCTTCTTGTCATCTTGGGGTCTTTCTTTTTTTATAGTGTTTTTAATTTATAATTAACTTAATTTCACATATGAGCTATGGATTGGATTCCCCCTGTCCTCCCTCCTCCCACTCCCCAGCCCTCCCCCTAGTCCATCCCCCACTCCCACCTCCTCCAAGTGTCTTTCTTGATGTGAAGAGATGCCATGACTATAGCAGCTCTTATAAAGGAAAACCTTTAATTGGGGCTGGTGTACAGTTCAGAGTTTTAGTCCATTTTCATTATGGTGGGATCCACTGCAGCATACAGGCAGACATGGTGCTGGAGAGGTAGTTGAGAGTTCTGCATCCAGACTGGCAGACAACAGGAAGAGAGTGTGCCCCATTGGGCCTCAAAACCCACTTCCTTCAACAAAGCAACACCTACTTCAACAAGGCAACACCTCCTAATAGTGTCACTCCTTTGTGCCTCCCATGGGGGTCATTTTCATTCACACCACCACACTTCCCATAGCTCTTCACATCCAATCAATAACACAGGCTATAAGAGATACCAAAGGAAGTCTAAAATTTTCATGACAGCTCTAATAATATGCATAAAAGAACAAGGGCTTTTGTAGTTTTTATTCACATCAGGGATGTAATGTGTGTAATTGTTGTTAATATAAAAAAAAAGAACTAACTCTTCAATATTATCTGATGGCTTCTACAGATGTACTGATGCATTATCTCTCAAGGATCGAGAGAACACAATACTGTTTTATTTCTTCTCGTTTAAAAAGACATGTGGTCATGTATGCAGTGGCCCAACAAATCTTTCACAGTAGCTGTCCATTATCTTCATCACTTACAATCTTTCTGTCCCTTCTCTCGTTATGATCTCTGAGTACTTGAGAAAGAGGGGTGATATTGATATCCTATTTAGAGCTGAGGAATTTTTTATTCTTTGTGGATTGACCAGTTGGGGGTTTCTGTGTTAATTATCATCTACTGCAAAATAAGAAAAAAGAAAAAGCAAAGAAAGAAAGGAAGGAAGGAAGGAAGAAAGAAAGAAAGAAAGAAAGAAAGAAAGAAAGAAAGAAAGAAAGAAAGAAAGAAAGAAAGAAAGAAAGAAACACTTCTTTGATGTTAAGCTTTGGGTAATTGATCACATATGTGCTTAGTCCTCTTGGAGGTTAAAACAGGGCATCAGATTCCCTGGAGCAGTCATTCCAGGCATCTGTGATCCACTGGAAGGATGCTGGGAACTCTTAACTACTGATCCATTTCTCCAAGCCCTTCTCTAAATGTTGCTCTCTCTACACCTTGTGAAGTAATTAAACTTATTAATGTCATCATTAAAATAATGGTAGCACAAACTTTAATCCCAGCACTCAGGAGGCAGAGGAAGGCGGATCTCTGAGTTTGAGGCCAGCCTGGTCTACAGAGGGAGTTCCAGGACAGGCTCCAAAGCTACACAGAGAAACCATATCTTGAAAAACCAAAAAAAAAAAAATCATATAAAGAAACTTAATTCATTCTCCAAGGTAACCCTGCTAAACATAGAGGGACACACAACCATCATTGCGAACCACATTTATCTGTTTAGAATTAGATCTATGTAATTCATTCAAGGTTTATGTAGTGAGAAATAAAGTAAAACCTGCTTCCTTTTTAGTAATATTTGACCAAATGGAGGAACCAGATAATAACAAAAGGAATGTTAACCAATATGTAATGTATAGTAATATAAACAGAAAGCTTATCTATTTATTCCTGGTGTTTCTTTTAGAGATGACTCTGTGCTAATGTGCATCATGTTCTGTTTTGCTTACTGAAGACGCTGTCTGCATCTGTTGATCTTTGTGCTTAAAGAAATGCCGTTGCTAATGTCAATGTTGAATTTAGTGAGAGAGACTGGGAAAAGCAAATTACAAGTGGCAACCTTAAGGCCCTCCAGACTGTGCTTGTGCACAAAATTGGCTGTTCGATTAGAAGTTGGAAGTGGTACTGGCAGGGTTTGACTTGTCTTTGCCTGTTCTTTTGACTCACTGTGTCCTTGCCTTTTTCTCTCTCATACGGCATCATATTCTCTGTTAATTCATGTCCTTATGGTTCATCTGCTGTTCTTTCTTCCAAAAATTTATATTTATATTTCATTACTTTTTATGAGTTCCAAAGATTTCTTTTTTGAAATGTAGCTTGCTGGAGCTATATCATGGTACTGCAGAAATCTTGACGTTCTTCTTGCCATACAGAAATGTAATCAGACTCAGAGCCACAGTTTTACGTTGCTAAGATAAGTCTCTTAATTCCTTGTAGTTGGTGGTTCTTTTGACTTCCTTGTAAGTGTGGATCTATTAAATACATTTTGATATTTGTGTGGGTCGAGGGACTGGTTGGCTCTTTTCTGTCCAGTTTGGCATTTTCATCTCTGTCCTCCTTGTTCACTTCACCTTTGGGCAGTCCTGTGGATGATTCTGTGGATATAGCTTCTGCTATTACTAGAAGACACAATCTGACAATAAACTGCCTAATACTTCGACTTTTAGACTTTTTCAACCCTATTCCCTGTAAATATTTCTTGAGCTTCAGATGTAAGATTACTTTATAGTCATATGTCCGCTATGACTGGGCTCCATGGCTCTGCCTTTTGATTGGTTGTGGTTTTCGGTAGTAGTCCCTGTCTGTTGCAGTGAAGTTTCCTTGAGAGTGGTGAAGAGTGCACTTATCTGTGGGTATAAGGACAAGTGCTTATATTTTGTTAGGGTTTATGTTTGTTTTATTAATTAATGCTGGCAGATTTTCCAGCCATAACCACTAGCACTGGATAGTCAGTTAACTCTGCAGGATCAAGAATGGCCTTCCATTTGTTGAGTGGGTCTTAAGTCCAACTAGAGAGCTGTTGGTTCCTGGCAAGGTATGTATGCTATTATTGCAACCTTAGGATTATCACGCCATGCTGGTCATTAATATGGTTCATAGGTGTCATAACTGGGTAGGACTCAAGCAAGATGTTTCATATTTTTTATTATTCTGACTAACTTCACCCATTCATATTTATACATGTGAAAACTCATACAGTAGCATTAAGAAACATTTTTGACAGTAGACAGTGGCTGCATGATAATAAACCAAGATGACAGTAGTCATTTTGTAGTATTATTATCAGAAAGCCTTCTACCTTATGTATTCTATGACATAGATGTGGTCTCCTCACTCCTATTTGGGTATAGCAGATCATTTGGGTATTTGTCTGTGATGGAAAAACCATATGCATTGTGCCTTAATCCAAAGTGGTGGTGTTTTTGTCAACATAAAAGCAACTCTATTTTCATTAAATTGGCCAGGAAGGCAAAACTTTCCCAGAAGTTCTTACAATGTTTTGTAGTTTTTATATAATATAGAACTTCCTACATTTTCCTGGTGCATGAATTCTGCTTGCATAGATCTTTCTTTATTCCTCTGGGATGGATGCTTCTGTCTGCCAAGGATTGCCCAGGCAAGATGTTTCCTTTTTCCTTTCCCATGTTTATATGTTCAAGCACATGCAAACAGCTCCCATTTGGCCTGGAGATTTCTAAGTGTTTCTGACCCCTGGGCACAAGCAGTGAAAGTGATTAGAACTCTCCTGTATGTTTATCATTGCTTCTTTGACCCTGTTGTGTGGGAGCCCACAGAGCTTTACTAGTAAGATCTGAGCTTGCTTTACCAACAGGCCTGTATAAGACAGTGATTAGACCACTGGCCTGGGTACCAGCTATCTGGAAGGGTCTATAGTTGACTATATCTAGCAAGAGGGGTGGTCTTTGGCCTCATCTTGTGGCATTGTTAAAAAAGCCCTTCTTAATAAAGTTCTGGGTTGATGGATATTGACCCAGGTCCTCGCGAGCTATCCTATGTTTCTGCCTTTCTCTTGTCAGCTAGGCCTATCATTCTACCTAATATTTTATTTTTCTCTCCTCCTCATAGTAACCCTTTAAAAGGTGTGAGCAGGCCTCCCACACTGTTGTATAGAATCAGAACGCTTTTTGATAAGAAAAGAGCTTTATTGCAGATCCATCCATGAAGGATGAGTTAAGGAGAGCCAGTGACATCTGGGAAGAAATTATAAAAATGGGAACTGTTTTTGTGACAGCAACAGGCAGTGCTGAGATTCCAGCTCTACAGAATGCATAGGGGAACAAGAGAACAAGGTAAACACATGTGGAACAGCAAGTTCATGGTCTGGTGCTACCTGCCTAAAATCTGATCTTTAAGACAAAGCTGGAAATCTATCAGGGTGTTGTCAGCAGAAATGGGATATAATTTGGGCTATTACCAAGAGTTTGGTGTGCACCACAGTGAATGTCTGGCACTCAAGTCTGTTCTAATCTAGCTTGGTCTGTGTTCCTGAGCATGGAGTGAGTCAAATGGAACAAAGAGTTTTTTCTTTAAAATATTGTCAGGAGAAGAGGTTCCTATTCCCCAATTTTCTCATCAGTGGGCAGGGCAATCATTACTAAGTCCCACAATCAGTCATACTGTTATGCTAGGTAATCTGAAAGGAACAATTTAGGGTATTTTATAATAAATAGATGTGTCAGCCCTAGTATAAACTCACTATTTATCAATACAGGGAATTTTATAAGATGAGATATCTAGCAATTATTTAGTTATATAACTTTCAATATCACTACACATAATTTAATCTCCTTACATTTTTAGAAATATTTTACATGAAATGAAAATAGGTTATATTTAAAGAAAGTAGAGCATATAAATACATATAAATTTCCTTAAAATCTTTAAGGAAATCATGGTAATATATATAACATCTTGAAATGTATATATGTTAATTTTGAGAAATTTCTCCTAATTCCTTGTAAAATAGCAAATTCTTAGTTTAAATTTTTTTTCTGAGACCTGATGACACACTAGTTTGTAGTGGTATAATCTGTCTCTATCACTCTTCTGAAGCATACAGGTGTCAATAATTCCAGTACCTGGGGATCCACCACCCTCATCTGGCCTCTGTGGGCATTGCACAAGTGGTTCACAGACACACATGCAAGCAAAACTCCCAGACACATAAAAACAGAAATAAATAAATTTTAAAAACTTTATTATAAAAAACTTGCATCACACAGTGAGGTTAACCAGACTCAAATTGTATACATCTTAATAAACTTCTATCTTCATACTTAGAATAGCCATTCTGAATATCTGAAGCATCACATTGGATTTTACACTTTAACTATCAAATATACCTTAAGCACTTATGCATTACCTAACACAAAACAATCCAGGACACATTCAAAACTAGAACAATTAGCTTTCAATTTTCTTTTATGACCAAGTGTCATTTATGTGCATTCTATTCTTCCTTATCACCTAATATTTAGCCTTTCTTGTTTTCCTTTCTTCATGCTTAATTTAAAAATAGTTTCTTATTTTATAAAAAGTGACAGAACTGATATTGAAAAGTTTATACTCCACCATCATTGTGAAAAAATTATGATTGGTCTACACCTTGGCCAACATTTGCAGTACTTGGCCATTTTGGCAATTCTCCCTTCATATTTCAGAGTAGATGTAAGTAGACAATTTATTCACATTCTGTTCTGAGTATTGATTGAAATATATTTACCCTATTCTGTGTGTTGATTAAAATAATTTGAATATTTTTATTTCATTGATGATCTTGATATTATTGAGAAACAAGCATAGAAAAATCTCCATTATATGTTTGACAAATTTAAGTGATGCAGTACTCTCACTAGATTATATGAGTAGCTTTTCCATTCCGCGACACAACTCCTCAATGAGAAACATTTTAAATTGTAACAAATATATATTTAATACCAATTTACTCTGTGAATAATTTCCGTGTAGCTACATAAATATTTGTTTATCTAAAGCTGGAAATATTCCATATTTATTTTTGTCTAAAGTTATAATATTAGAGTTCATAATTTGGTCTATAATTCGTCAGGTGTGAAAGCATCTGTGCTCATTTCATTCCATTTGGCTATTAAAACAAAGAATTAACATGACATATATTTTAAGGAATCCAAAAGTGACAATTCAATACCTTATGTTTCCTATAAGGCTGCTGGCCCATCACAGTTAAAGTGAAAGTACATTTAAAAAAATAACTGTTTGAGCTACTGTTTTCTATGGAAAACTCTTTCTTTCTCACCATTTTGTCAATAAGCTTATTCTCCTCCCATGTTTTTTTTTTTACTTTGTGACTATCCACAACCAATGCATATACTGTTTATCAAAGTGATTGCAATGCACTTCATTATTGCAGATAAATTCTCTTAATGCTATTTATCCTTGTACAAAAGCAAGTATTTGAGCAGAATTGTTTTTTAAGTTCAGTGATGGATACTGTGGAGTAAAGTTCAGTTCCTAGAGCTAATGTTTGATGGTTTACAATTACCTGTTACTATTGGTCTTGAGGACCAGTACTCTTTCTGACCTTGACAGGCACCTGTGTTGATGTTCATATATGTAGCTGAATGTCCTGGCTGGTCCACAGCTGCTCAGACCCAAATAAACACACACAGGCTTGTAGTAATTAAAACTACTTGGCCATTATCTCAGGCCTACCACTGACTAGCACTTACATTTAAGCTCAACCAATTTCTGTTAATCTATATGTTGGCATGTGTTCCGTGGCTTGATCTGTGTGCCATCACATGCTGCTCCCTGGATGGTGGTCTGGTATCTCCTGACTCAGCCTTCCTCTTCCCAGAATTCTCCTTGTCTGCTTATCCTGACTATACATGTTTATTTAATTAAAATAAATTTAAAAGTTAATAAAATAAAATAAATTCAGTATATTTTATCGGAGTTTATTATCTGTCATATTTACTTGGTAGATTCTTGACAAATCCAAATGCATGAAAGAAAGCAAGGCCAAAAACTGAAAAGCTAGAGATTAGAAGGCAAAGCAATGATTGTAGCTTAGGTTCCCACTTACATAACTGAGAGAACTTCCCATTTCCTTCTTCAGAAAATGACAGCAGTGCCCTATGAATGGTCCTGAACAGTGTTACAGTTCCTTTCCTACACAATCTGTCCTGTTTGCTTCCTTCTCCCCTTTGCTCCTTGAATTTTCCACAGAACTCTTTTATCCTCATGATAAAAATCTTCCTTCATTCTACCGTCTGTTCTTTTCAATGTCAACAAATCACCTCTCTCATTTCCTGTAGGTGAAATGAGGTTAGGAACACCTTCCCAATGAAACAGTATTAGAAAATATCTGAATGACTTATTAGATGATAGAAACAAATGGCCATAAGGTATTTTATGGCCACACACTCTGGCAATTTTACTCTGCTTGATGGCATTTCTTTCCATGTTCCTGTCTCTAGGCTGTCATAAAAGTTAGATTGAGAGTGATAGAACTCAGTATAATTTGCTGGCTCTGAAGATTTCTCCCTTCCGAGCTAGAACTTGTCCTTGTGTTCTGATTATCTACAATAGAAGGTCTAAGAAATACAGAAGTTTGTCCCTCTGACTTTTTTTTGCATGTAGGCGCCTGTACATAAACTGCATATGCAATCTGAATAACCACTTTAGGAAAATGAACTGCAAAAATAAGCTTTTTCAGTTCTTTCAAACTATTAATGATACCCAACAGCAGTAGTCATTTGTTTATTATTAGCATTGTATATTCATACAGAATCCTGAAAACACAGTTGAGGAGAAATCTATTTATTTTCCCTTTAAACAAGCTCTTAAAAGTTGTTACATTGTAGTTAGTAACCCCTTCCTCAATAGTATAGCTTGCTAAAGACTTGCCATTGGCCATGCAAATGAATTCAAAAAAGAGTCAATTAAAATTGTGATGAACCTTAGGCAGTTAATGACTCTTCTCTTTAGGCACCATTTTTCTCTTTGAAAGATTCAAATTAATGATTGGATGGTTCTCAAGGACAGACAGGATTTCTGAAACTTTTTATGAACATAAAAGGCTCTTTCAAATCCAAGAAAGGCAAGGATTCAGGAATATACACAACCATTTGTTGTTGATACCAGGCATGTGGCCAAGAATAATTGAGACAGCTTTAGCTGAAAAAGTAAATGAATACATAAAACCATTAAAATTGAGGTGAAAACCGAACACAAATGACAATAAGTAAGTTCAAACACTTTGTTCCATGGATTAGGTTTATTTAATCCTTTGCTGCAAAATGTGAGAGGCCTTCTTTCCATTAGTGTGCTTTCCATAAAACAGAACTGATGTCCTGAAAGGAAGCAGCATTTTTGTGTATAATTGACTAGTGATAATTCTTCTGAAAGTCACTCTTCATAAACATTCACTTTCTCCTCTATAATATGGTATAATCCAACTGACTATTGATTACTTCACAGGAAGCAACTTGATGTTCTTAATATATGAATACCTTATATAATAGAAAATTTCATATTAGTAATCTAAAAAATAAATAAGATATTCGATGAGACAGTATAGATTAACTCTGTGAATTCAGTTGTGGTTGTCATTGTATGGTATTTTTTTAAAAAAAGAAACAAATAATAAACAGCTGCTTTAACCCATTTTGTATAAATGTACATTCCATCAGGATGCATATATCTGATTCCCATAGCATCATTTTATATATTAGTCCCAATATTATTATTCCAGAAATTTTTTATCTTTTTTTCTGAGAAAATGCAGAATTTCTGCCAACAGATATTTGAGTTTATGTAAGTTAGAGGTTTTCTCATTAGTTAGATATATTTACATGACTTAATTATACTGTTTGGGGAACAACAGGTTTCTTATTTTTATTTTAATTGTTTTTATAGTATGGAAAAATCGAACTATGGGCCTCACCCATGCTGTGCAAGCATTACCTAGTTTAACTTTATCCTTAGCACAGAAGACATACTTGAAAGTTGGCAACCATGCAGTCAGATAACTTTTATTGAGCCTGTTTTTTTTTATTGATCCTGATTTTTATATAATCATTTTATTAAATATAAAAGCTAATACCAAGAAAATAAAAATATAAGGTATAGAGTGCTAGCAAGAAGCAAAAAAGAAAAAAAAATAGTGATCTCCCAGAGGATTGAGTTTGTTCTCAGCACCCACATTGGGTGTCACAAAACTATTGTAACTCCAACAGTGCTCAGGGAGTCTGAGACTAACTTATGGCCTCTGTAGGCACCCCCACACAGAGCATACACATGCTCATAAACACACACACACACACACATACCCATAAATAAAATGAAAACTTTCTAAAGAACAAGAAAATCAATCAGATTAGTAGACCTACTGACCTTAGAAAATCATGTAGAGACAAGATTAATTGAAAGGATTATTGTATTGTTAAAATAAGCATGTTCAAGACAAATATTATATGGATGAGTCACATTGGATGCATGTTGTAGTCACTTTTATATTGCTATAGCAAAACAAAACACATGATCAAAGCGATTTATAAAACAAAGAATTTAGTTTGGGGCTTACAGCTCAGAGGGCGAGCCCGTGATCATTATGACAGGGAGCTTGGCAGCAGGCAGGCAGATGCAGCACTGAGAGTTTTACCGTCTGTCCACAAGCAGCAGGCAGTGAGAGCAAAGGAGAAAGGGCTCAAGCCCAGTGACACACCACCTCCGATGAAGTCTCACCTCCTAACCCTTCCCAAACAGTTTCACCAAACAGTCAAATAATGAGCCTGTGTGGGTGGGTGGGTGGGGTATTCTTATTCAAATCAACAAATGCAATATATATATATATATATATATATATATATTCTTTTTTATTATTTATATATATTTTCTTTTTTACTATTAGGAAATTTTCTATTCACTTTGCATACCAACCACAGATCCCCCCCTCTTCCTGTCCCTCATGCCCACCTCCCCCAAGTCAAGGTCTCCTATGGGAAGTCAGCAGAGCCTAGCACACTCAGTAAGTCATGTCCAAGCCTCTCCTCCCTGCACCAAGGCTGTGCAAGGTGTCACACCCTATGCACTAGGCTCCAAAAAGCCCTCTCATGCACCAGGGATGGATACCAATCCCCCTGTCTGGGGGCCTCCCCAAACAGTTCAAGCTAAACAACTGTCTCACATATCCAGAGGGCCTAGTCCAGTCCTATGGGGGTTCCACAGTTATTGATCCACAGTTCGTGGGTTTCCACCAGTGTGGCCGGTCATCTCTGCACATTTTTCCATCATGATCTCTACATCCTCTGCCCACAGAATCCCTCCTCTCTCTTATCAATTGGATTCCTGGAGCTCCATCTGACCCCCAGCCAGGGATCTCTGCATCTGCTTCCATAAGTAACTGGATGAAGGCTCTATGATGACAGGTTATTCACTAGACCATCATCAGAGTAGACCAGCTAGGCACCCTCTCAACCATTGCCAATAGTCCAAGGTGGGGTCATCCTTGTGGATTCCTGGGAACTTCCCCAGCACCCTGCCTCTTCCAATTCCCATGAAATATGTTTTTAAGAAATTGAGCCTACATAGAAATACAACTAAATTTGTCCTTGTTTATATACATGTAAATTATTATATACTTGGCTACATTTATGGCCAACAACATTGCCTTCAGAAAGGCTGAAAATGCTTCAATTTAATTTTTCATGATGTGTTGTAGGCAGGAGACTTGTTTATTTATGATTTATTAAGCTTATGTTAAAAGTCACTTTCTTTAAAACTTCATATTGATTTTGTGAAAAGTTGTAACATCATTTGCAGTTGGAATTAGAAAGATCTGGTAAAATTAAATTCATATAATTTTTAAAGAATATTTCAGCCAATCATTTTCTAAATATGAATCCTTACAATATACTGATTTAAACATTTGTTTCTTCTTGCAAGATAGGATAATTATGGTTTTATTCATAATAGCACCAAATAGAATGCTCATACAAGGACAGGAGTCAGTCTTTTAAAATTAATAATATTCTTAAATCTTTTAAATTAATGCATTGTTGTTACGATACATGCTTCCCAAAATATTCCTATTTGTGATACTAACAAGTCAAAATAAAACATTGAAATCTGCTATAGCTCTGACATATTTTCTTTAGTAGACACAACAAATAAAAATACATAGACTTTAAATATGCACTATTGCTAGAGAAATTTTTTCCATTTATTGTGATAATTATTTTTAAATATATAACACAATCAGAACAACCTCTTCTCACTCATTTGTAATATAATATTTTCTGATTTTAATAGCTATGTTTCTATGTTACATATATTCATTGGAAGTATTCAGCCGAAAGGAATAATAGATGAATATATGAAACAGCTGACTTCCATCCCATGCTATAATACTTAACACCTCAAATCATATTTCCAATTGAATTTTCTATATTCTCTTGTTCTGCTTTATACATTGGTTTTATATATTACTATATAATATAGACGTGATAGCAAACACAATAGATTAGTGCTGAAAGAATTGGCTTTCAGAGAATGCACTAGGTTCAACTCCCAGAATTTCCAAAAAATTAAATAAATCTGTATATCAACACTGAGCAAAGATGCTTCTAATTTGTCCTTATGTCTCATCCCTATTCACTCTCTTTTACTTTCCATTTCCACATTCTGGACTAAGACTACCTATGTTAGTCAGCTTTCTTGACTGCAGCAAAGTGCTGAGTGATCAGTTTATATAAATGAAATCCAAGCGGGACGGTGGTGGTGCATGCCTTTAATCCCAACACTCGGGAAGCAAAGTCAGGCAGATCTTTGTGAGTTCAAGGCCAGCCTGGTCTACAGAGCGATATCCAGGACAGGTTCCAAAGCTACCTGTCTTGAAAAAACATCCAATTTTCAGGCCTGATACTGTAGCTAAGAAGAGAGTGCTTGTGTAACATGCACAGGCTCTAGATGCTATCTGCATTGTGGCAGTGCATAACATTAAGACCCATGGATTTGGAAGTTTGGATTAAAAACCTGTTTGTATAATATTTGAGGAGTGTGGTAGATGAGCCATGGTGAAACATGCTTCTTATCTCAGGAGCCAGAAAGCAAGAAGGACAGGTTAAGATCTTATAAACCACTCCAAACGTATATTTTGAAATGTATTCATAGTAAAGATTTCCCTAAGGCCTCAGCAGCCTCTCTTCTCAGTGCTACTGTTGGTTCCAATCCTTTATCACATGGACCTTTGGGAGATTCTTACCCAAACTCAGCACGGCTAACAAGAGTCCCCACTTTGTGGCTACCATTCTATTTTATACCTACAAAATAATCTTTATTTGTAAATAAATGAAACTAATCAACATGTTGCATTTTGCTATTTTTAAGACTGATACTATTGTTTAGTTTGAGTACCTCCCTGTTTTGACTTAATGTTATGTAGCTAGAAAGCATACATGATATGGCACACCTCCATGGTTTGCTTGTTCATTCACTCTGCTTTAACCTTTTTTTTTTAGAAAAAAAGAACATTATTGTTTCATCAGCAGATATATTAAATTTTAAAAGTTTGAAAATAAGTTATCATTTTTACGTTTTCTGTTTGGTTTTTACATACTTTCTTTATATATCATCCTTTTTCTTATGTGGACAAAAACCACTTACATATTAACATTTCAGTTTCTTATAATGAAATCATTGGTGCTCATGAAAATAAGATGTTGATTCCTGCTGTTTTATTCATTTTTTATCATTTTCTTTTTATTGAAGGTAGACTCTTTTCTCATACAATTTAACTTGATTATATCATCCCCTCGCTCTGCTCCTCACAGTTCCTTCACACCTACCCTCCTCTCCAGACCCACCCCCTTTCTGTCTCTCATTAGAAATGAACAGATTATAAGACAAAATAAACTACAGTAAGATGAAGCAAAAAATGCCATGTCAAAGTTGGACACTGCAACTCAACAGGAGGAAACAAGTCCTGAGAGCATGAGAGTCAGAGACCCACCCATTCTCACAGTCAGGAGTCCCATAAAAACACTAAGCTCATAGCTGTAATATACCTGCAGAGGACCTGGTGCAGACCCTTATAAGCCCTGTGCTTGCTGCTCCAGTCTCTGTGAGCGCATATGCGCCTTGCTTAGTTGATTCAGAGGGCCTTGTTCTCCTGCCAACCTCCACCCGCCTCTGTCTATTACAATCTCTGAAGGATTCCCTAAGTTCTGAGAACAGGGATTTGACAGAGACTTCCCATTTATACACTGTTACATGTTCATTCATTCTCTTGTCTATTTGTGTTTGTTTTTGATATTGTTTTGTTTTGTGACAGGGATTTCTGTGTAGACCTGGCTGTCCTGGAACTCACTCTGTAGACCAGGCTGCCATCCTAATCACAGAGATTCTCCTGCCTCTGCCTTAAAAGCTTACACCACCACCATGTCTAGCGCTTGTGCCACCACAGCCTGACCAGCTGTTCATTCATTCTTAATCAACCATGATGACAAGATATTTCAAAAACAACCATAGGACACTTTATTCAAGTGCAGAGACATTTAGCCTCTTTTAGGCTTTTTCCTGTCATGAGTAAAATTTCCAAAAGTAAATCCATATATGTTTACCATATCCACCATGCATATCTGACCAACTTGTCCTGGAATTTTTCTTCCCCAGTCATTGAGGAATAGTAGACTACTCATTACATGGGTAAGATGCTAAGCAGCTTGCTATATTCCAGATAAGATGGAGACTTAAATGTTTTATGAGTACAAGTTTAAAGCACTGCTTGTTTAGTCTGTCTTGTTTTGAAGATGACTTCTTGCTGTGAAATTTAGGGTGCCCTCAAATTTATGATCTTCCTCCCTTAGTGACTGAAGAAGCTGGGCTGTGAAATGTGTTTCCTCACCCAGCTAGTAAGCAGTTTCTGATTATGGAAATGATGTCATATGTTGATCTGTTTTTTTGTTTTTGTTTTTGTTTTTACTCATGACTCTTTAGATTAAAAAATGAGAATAAAACTTTGAAAATGATCAAATGAAGTCATTCTGGAAATGACCACCGATATCTTTTATTTCTAAAAATTGTTTCCTTTAGTCAGAAGAGTTAAGTATTCTAAAAATATTATTTGATACAGATATAAGAGTATCAATCAGAGAATAAATGAAATAGTACAGAAACATTTTCATGTAAAAGGCTAATGGCCTCAGTGGCAAATGTTAGCAAACTATTGTATATATATCATTCCTTCCCTCATCTCATACAGAAACTATAACGTTGTTTCTTACTGAATGCATATGGACTGAGAGAGAGAGAACATTTGTACTAACAATCTGACAGTATATCCTTCATGAGGCATCAATCTCTGTTCTGGTCAGTTCAGTTGTTTGTATGAGAATCGCTTCTAGAATCAAGCCATACATTTAACTGTCAACATTATTACTGAAATTATTTATTTGAAAATACATGGTGATTTGCAAGGTTTTTACTATTCTAGTGTTCACAATTTTTCCAAGCTACTAAAATGATCACATTTTATTAGTTTAACTTTGTTTTATACTATTATTTCCAACCTCTATGTTAAAATTACTTTTGAACAGTATTATATTTCTGTTACTTTCTTTTGCTAGAAAGAAAATTTGCTATTTGTATATGCAATTCCAAACGCCATTTTCTTCCTCATTTTTTTTTAAATCCAAGTTGTGGAATTAATAGTCTGCTGTGCAAAGAACACTTATTTCAGACCCAGAAAAACTTCTTCGGAATTCTAATTTTTCTACTTTGCAAATAGAAGACTGCAAATTATTTAACCTGTCCAAGCTTTATGGACAGTGGGGAATATAAAAAAGGTCATCTGCACAGTGCTATGTGGCTTAAATGTGTAAAAAATGAATCCAGTACATATCACTGGGGGAATAAGTTTTCGGTAATCATTAATGATGACATATTAAAGAAATGTGGCATCTGTGGCTCTCCTCACTGTAAGGGAATTAGTGTTCAGGACTTCATTTTCTCCTTCTAAAAACCTGCAGTTCGGCTTGCCATACATCAAAATCAGTGTCAATTACACATTCATAACTTTCCTAGCAAGGCTTTCTTAAACAATAAGTAGCCGGCTTTTTTATTTTTCCCTTTCCCTATTTCTTACAACAGTCACTAAATTTTATTTCTTACCTCATTGAATCTATTCAGAACAAGTTGATCGTCTAATTGCCAGATCTACAGATTAGTTCAAAAGCATTTGCATTAACTTCCAATGTAAGAATAAGTTGGATAAATTGGTGTACTCATTAAAATTCAGCAAAACGAATTGAGAGTCTCTATAGAAAAGCTAAAGGAACATGGTTTTAATTTCTAAGTTTGCCATTTACTAATGGTATGCTTTTAATGATAAATTTCTCTCCTTCTGCCTATTTCTCTCCATTTTCAAAAGAAGTAAAGTCATGTATAATCTAATAGTTTATGATAATTAAGGACCCATGTTGCCCACTTGACACCATGAGAGAAACTTAATAACCAAAAGCATTCAATATTATTTCATTAGTTAAAATAGCTCTGATCCAACAAAACTAGTTTTTCTTTCTCCTAATCTATTGCATTTACATAAATATTTCAATTGGGTAAGCATGGTGAATTTTTGTTTCAATATAGTGTGACTAACTCTGTTAGCTAAAATTAAACCAAGACTGACTGATATTTTATAACATGACATATTCAATACTTTATAGTAACAAGATAGGTCTAATACTTCAAAGATTATATTCACAATTTGTTTATAATCATATGGATTAAATATTTAGTGTCAAGGGTGTGACAATCACATTTGGAAAATGTATTATATTTACTCAATAAAAGTCATGTTTAAACTCTGATGAGACACTATGATCAACTAGTATGTGCTTATTATGATTTTATTTGTTTACACACTTAATTTCTCCTGGTTTATTATTTAGAGTTATTTTATGAAAATGTTAGAAAATCTGTGTATCTACAAATAGCCACTTTATTGAAATATTAGTTCAGACTGTTTCTAATTTCTGTCTCTTATGAGTAGACAATAGTGAACATAGATGAGGAAGTATCCATGTAGTAAGATGTAAAGTCCTTAGGGTATATGTGTGTAAGTGGTACAGCTTGAAATAAGAGTAGATGTGCTTTTCAGCTCTTTGAAGGAACTCCACGAGAATTTCTAGAGTGACTTTTCCAGTTCGCACTCCCACCAGCAATCAAAATGTGTTCCTCTTCCTCCATATTCTCACTGTCATCTGCTGTCATTTGTTTTAGTTGTCTTGACTTAACCATATGACTGGAGTAAGTTGGAATCTCAAAGCAGTTTTTTTTTTAATTTATTTACATTTCACTGATAGCTAAGGATTGGATATTTTAAAAAGTATTTCTCAAGCATTTGATATTTATCTTTTGAGGTCTCTCTGTTTGATTCTATACTCTATTTTTGAAATTAGTTACTTGTTTTCTTGATGTTCAGGTATTCCCTCTCATTTGTATATTATAGATACTAGCTCTCTATCAGATGTATAATCAGTAAAACTTCTTTCTTATTCTGTAGGCTGATGCTTTGGTAAATTGGCAGTATACTTTGCTGCACAGAAGATTTTAGTATCATAGAACACCACTTATTAATAGTTGGTTTTAATTTCTGTGATATTGGTGTCCTGTGCATAAAGTCCTTCCTGCTGTGGATGATTGATTGATAAATAAAACACTGATTGGCCAGTAGCCAGGAAGGAAGTATAGGCGGGACTAGCAGAGAGGAGAATTGGGAGAACAGGAAGGCAGAGAGGAGGAGATGCCAGCCTGTTGTCCAGGGAGCATAATGTAAAGGCAGCAGGTAAAGCCACGGAACATGTGTTGACATATAGATTAACAGAAATGAGCTGAGTATAAGAGTAAGAGCTAGACAATGGTAGGCCTGAGCTAATGGCTGAGCAGTTTAAATAATAAAAGTGTCTGTATGTTTATTTTATAAGTGGGCTATGGGACCCAGAGAGAAAAACTCTAGCTACACCTTCCCTTTTCCAATGGAATCATGTTTATTCCTTATTTTCTCTTCTCTCAGGTTTAGCTTCCCTTGTCTTATGTTGAGGATATAGATTCTCTCTTAGGATTATGATAGCTCTAATTTATAACCATATCCCTACTTGGTGGATGACTCATGGTCCTTCTTGGCATCTCTATTATTAGGGATCTTCACTTTAGTTGAGGATTCACCTTCACATCTTGGCATATCTTTTCAGGGCCTCTCTGCAGGGACTAAAATATTTACACATATTGACTTGACTCAGCTGCCCATTCTTGGTCCCCTTAAGATTGCATCATGGATGCTTCCAAGACCGGTATCACCTGAACACCATTGTCAAGTTCTGCTGACACATAAAAATGTACCCTGAGCCCCTAAGGCCAAAGATGTATGACCTTCTCTTTTTGCCAGTTGCTTTCAAGGAGTAGGAAAGCACATCATCTTAGGCATTTTCCCTTTTAACAAATTCAGATCTCTACAAATTGAGCCTCCAATGGAAGGGCTTGTCCTCCAGACACCCATGAGGCTTCTTTTGAGTACTGATCTCTAATAGTGACCACTGCTTTTTTAGCACCAACTTGAATACCCTCCTGTCCTGACATTTCTGCAATTTCTCATTTCAACTTCACAGCAGAGTAAAGCCAAATTTTTGACCAAAATATCACAAAAATGGCCAATCCACAGCACAAATCCTGAGTCCTTGACCTTCTCTGAAATCCTATAAACTAGGTCTCACTTATCTGCCTTTCAGTCACAAGAAAGCCACACAAAATTATTTTAACTCTATTTATAATATTTATGGCTCTCCTAGACCTGTTTTCCTGTTGCAGTGATAAAATACCCTGATAATAACAACCAAGGATAGAAAGTGTTTGTTTGGCTCACAATCCCAGGTTATAGTCCATCATTATGGAAAAGTCAAGGCACCAGGAACTTGAAAGAGCTGATCATACTACAATCAGAGTAAAGAACAGAAAGAATTCATGCATGCATGCTTATTATGTTCCTATGGCAGATTCTTCACTGAGCATGAGTGTATTAAGATAAACTCTGAGTGTGTTTAACATCAGAATAATTATGAAGATAATATGAGCATGTGTCAGACTTTGTAATCATTTTTTAATCAATTTCATTTGATATAGTAATTTTAACATCACTATGAGATAGTACTTGGTAATAACCTCTTATTTGTAGGGATATTTTTTTCAGGTTTAAAGCTACTCAACTAATATTAGATTGCTAATAAGAAGCTAATTTGTTTTCCAATTTTAGATGCTAGAATGTGAGGTAGTTGTCACAGTCTACTGCTTTTCAAAAGCCTGAAAGCTTAGAAAAGATAGGCTCATTAATAGGAGGATGTGCAAGGTGAAGTCAGTTTAAGATAAAGTTAAATATCAGACATTTATTTGTTGTGAAGCATAGATTCATTACAGTTTAAGTTTTCTTGGTGGTTCACTGTGATTGCCTTTGGAATTATGAACAATTGTACCCTTAAAGATTAGTGATTCTATAAATGAAATGAAAGAAAGTGGGGAAAATAAGACATTAAGGTTATTTTGAAGTATTTACAGAAGAAGAAATACCAGTTGAAATGACTGCCTTTAAAATATTTCATTATCTATTTCCTGGGACATATGCATAATATTAACCTTGAAGAACAAATTTCATACTTACTGGGAAGAGTGATTTATAAAAACAGTGTGTCTCTACACTTAGTGGGCTGGAGAAATCTTCTGGTTCTGTTTTTTGGGAGAAAAATGTTTTAGAGAGCATATAGTAGTTTAATCCTCAGTGTAGTTCTCTGGATTCAGAGAAACCCAAATAGCCCAAGCTCAAAGGTGTTTAATAAGAAAAATACAAAGCTTATGAGTGAGACATTTAGATCTTCTTGACTTGCTAAATTCAGAAGTTGGAATATTTGCAAGAAAATAGTAGTAATGAGCTCCAATTTTTACCACAATGAATAATGTCTTTAAACACATAATCAGCCAAACAAGTTAACAAGCCTTAGTTCTAACATCTCAATATCCAATGAACCTTGCAATGATATAGAAAGATTTCCATCTTACCACTTAAGGCTCATGGAAGTGTCTTCCTCAGCAAATGTGGCTGGCAATTAGAGGCATTCTGGTGCAGTTTTTCTAAGCTTTGTGGGTCCTTCAAAACAATAGAAGAGCAAAGGGAAGAAATAAATATTGCCTGGCTGCTTACATTTTCATCCATATTTAGATTCACATCCATATTTATCCAATTCACTTATGTATTTGTCAGTTATCATTTCTCTATGATCTATTTTATTATTGTAATTTAAAATAGCTCACTCATGTTTCTAACATGGTGAATTTGCCTTTTCAGACAGTGAATACCTTGGGATATCACAGACATTCATCACTTACTGACAGTGATTCATTCTCAGAAATATATCATCACAAACTTCATCAGTTGTTAACACCATAGAGTTGTGTTTATAAAAATGTAGGGAGGACACTTCCCTCTGAACATTTAGGCTACACTTTTTTTTCTGTCACCCTTAGATGACAAATATATAATACCAAATATCAAAACCATTTAAGGAAAAGTCATAAGCACAATTTTACCATTTGTTCCATTATAAGTTATAGTACCATAGCCAATATATGCATTCTATCATAGACCCAAATATTACAAGGTTCATGGTTGTATTTATTTATTGACTCTTCAGCTCATTAATCTGAATTGATAAAATTGTTAAAATATTGCCCCAGTTACCTTTTACTATAATACTATCCCTGATATTTTGTCATTGTCTTGAATCATGATTATATGCTTCATGCCTCCAGTGTAAATAGGCCATGCTTGATTTATTGTCATATAACATGTAACTATAAATATCAGCTTTCTCACATAATTTTAAACCATAGTAGGGAATTTTGTTTCAGTAGGAGATTTCCTATATATTTTTGTTATTTTTAAGGATTGTCAAAAGAAAGTAAAAATTTCAGATAATTCAATTGCAAACATGTTACTATAATGAGACACCACTATGAGCATGCCATAGATATAATATACCGACCAGCATGCTGAGTGTGGAGAAATGGCATTTGATTGTGAGTCATAGCATTGATGAATATAATGTGTGCTGAATATCCTTATGTTCCGGATAGTAATATGCACTTTGTTATCTAGCTTTCAAAGCACTATGGAATTTTAGTAATACAAACATTTTAATTTAAAAATAAATTTCTTAGCTCTCTTTCTTTCCCTGTCTTCTCTTCCTCATTTTTTCTCTCAAGCATTTTCCTGTTCCATTCTATTCTATTCTCTCTTCTCTTTGTTCCTACATCCATGTTCATATTCACTTACTTTAATATCATTAAAAGCTGTCCTATGCTACAATAGTCTTTCCACTTAATGTGATGACTTTTATATTATTTGTTTTTCCAGGTAAAAGTTTTAAATATTATAATAAGTAGATAAGTAATATTAAAATATATATTATTTAAATCCCTTTATTAGCCATTTAGGGATAATGTAGATCAAATCTTCCAGAGATGATATCATATAATTAGATAATGTTAAAGGTATCATTCATATAGACTGACCTACTCAGATTGTTTTAAAATATAACAAGATAGAATATAATAAGATACAACAAAACTATTATATTGAAGTTGGACAAGTCAAATAGAGGGAAAAGACCACAAGAGATGGCACATTCCCACATTCAGGAATCCCATAAAAACACTAAAGTGGAAGTCATAAGATATATGCAGAGGACCTGGTGCAACATGTGCAGGTGCTATGCATGCTGTCCCAGTCTCTGTGACTTCATATGAGCTTTGATCATATCAATTTACAGGGCCTTGTTTTCTTGGTATCTTCAGTCCCTCTGGCTCTTATAATTCTTTCTGCTTCCTCTTCAGGGTTCTCTGAGCCCTGAGGGGTGGGATTTGTTGTAGAAATCTCATTGAAGGCTGAGTGCTCCAACATATCTCACTCTCTGTAATAATGTCTGTCTGTGGGTCTTTGTATTTGTTCCTCTCTGCCACAGTAGGAAGCTTCGTTGATGATAGCTGAATGGCTGAGCAAGGCACTGCCATATGAATTTATCACAATGTCACTAGGAATCATTTTATTGCTACTTTTTTTTTAAGAACAGTAGTATTTGGTTTTACTTTCAATCCTAAGCCTATATGGTCTCTGATTTTTGGTCAACAAAGAAGTTTAGGGTATGGGTTCCTTCTTGTGAATAGGGCCTTAAGTCAAATCAGGAATTGGTTGGTTTCTCTAACATGCTTTGTGCCACCCTTGTCCTAGCACACCTTGTAACACAAATCTTAAAAAGGTCTTAATAAAAACAAACCTGGAGCCAGGTATTGAGGTGAATGCTGAAAGATCAGAGAAGCAGAACAAGCCATAGCTAACCTCACCTTGCCAACTTCTCAGCTGACCCTGTTGCCTCAAACTGGAAGCCTCTGAGTCTTCATCCAAATTGATCTCAGCTGAATTGCTGCTAAAAGCCTAAAAGCTTAAAAGCCTCTAATTCCTGGTCCACGTGCCTTATATACCTTTCTACTTCCTGCCTTCACTTCCTGGGATTAAAGACATGTCTTTTCTAAGCAAGACATGAGATCTCAAGTGCTGGGATTAAAGGTGTGTGCCACCATACCTGGCTCTCTTTCCAGTGTGGCCTTGAACTCACAGAGATCAAGATGGATCTCTGCCTCTGGAATGCTAGATAAAGGGTGAGTGCCACTACTGTTTGGCCTCTTTGTATAATCTAGTGGCTGTTCTGTTCTCTGACCCCAGATAAGTTTTATTAGGTTACACAATATACTGGGGGACACAATGTATCAACACCACACCTTGCAGGCAGGACACTATTGTAGATCAAAGATTTTGTGGTTGCCTAATGTTTACATTTCTCTTTTGGTAGCAGACAGAATACTTCCTGTAGCAAAGGTCTTAGCATGTAGGGATGAAGGCTGTATGTAGGCACCAGCTCAACTTCTTCACATTCAATGAGTTGTGTAGGTGTTATTTTAAGCAATGTGCTCTTTGCTGTCAGTTTGTGGAGAAGAACATATAGTCCTGGCTACCTATAGAATGTGTTGTTCATGGATTCCTAAGGGAACCTTAAGGCCAGTAACTCAATTATATGTAATCAAGTCCTGATACTGACAACTTCATTGGGTGATAAGAGATGACTGGTTTGGACTGTTTCCCATTATTTGACAATTTCATTTAGATTGCCTTCATATATGTATATATTTTAGGAGGCTTCTACTATATTAGGTACCTAAGCTACCCTTCAAATGGCTCTTAATTTTAGCTGACTCTCCCCATATTCCTTCCCTAGCCCACTTCTCCCCATTTCCTACTTCATCTTCCCATTTTGGCCCCCAACCAACCCTATCTATCTATTCTAGTTCTCTTTCATAAAGAGATCACTTTACCCTCTAGTCCCTTACGCTGTACCTGGCCTTTGTGGTTCTATGGATTGTAGCTTGGTTATCAATGACTTAATAGCTAATGTCCACTTATAAGTGAATACATAAGCATATCTGTCTTTCTTGATCTGGGATACCTCCCTTAGGATGGTTACTCTTCTAGTTACAAACTTCATGATGCTTTTTTTTAATTTAATTAATTTGTTTATTTTATATTTTGAATGCAGTTCCCCTCCTTCCTTTCCTTCTGTTCACTCCCCCACTTCCATTTGCCCCCCAAATCCACTCCTCCTGTGTTCCTTTTCAGAAAGGGGAGGCCTCCCATGGGTATTAACAAAGCAAGGAATATGAAGTTGCAGTAAAACTAAGCACCTTCCCTTGTATTAAGGCTAGGCAAGACAATCCAGTATGAGGAATATGTTCCCAAGAACCAGCCAAAGCATTAGGAACAGCCCCAGGTCCCATTGTTAGTAGTCCCAAAAGTAGACCAAACTACACAACTGTCACATATGTGGAGAGGGCCTAGGTTGGATCCATGCAGAATCCCTGGTTCTTAGTTCAAACTCTGTGAGTCCTATGAGCCAGGTCAGTTGTTAGTTGACTTCTCTGGCTCCTGGATCTTTCCTCCCTCTCTTCAGCAGGATTCTCTGATCTCACCCTAATATTTTACTGTGGGTCTCTGTATCTGTTTTTATCAGGTACTAGATGAAGGCTCTCTGATGATAATTATGGTAGTCACCAGTCTCATCACAGGGAATGGCCAGTTCAGTCTATGCATCTACTGTTGCTAGGAGTAGTAGCTGGGGTCATCATTGTAGATTTTTGAAGTTTTCCCTTTGCATCAGGTTTCTAACTAACCCCCAAATACCCCCCATCCATTTATGTCTTTCAGTACTATTCCCTCATCCATCTCTCAACCCAATCCCCCAAGTTCTCATCCGCACTCATCCCCAGTCCACCTAGGAAATATCTTCTATTTCTTTTTCATGGGGAGATCCATGCGTCTCCCCTTGGGTCTTCCTTATTACCTAGTCTCGTTGGGTCTTTGGATTGTAGTATGGTTATCCTTTATTTTACAGCTAATATCCACTCATGAGTGAGTACATACCATGATTGTCTTTCTGGGTCTTTGTTACCTCACTTAGGATGATTTTTTTTTCTACTTCCATTCACTTCCTTTCAAATTTCATCATGCCCTTGTTTTTAACAGCTGAGTAATACTCCATTGTATAAATGTACCACATTTTCTTTATCCATTCTTTAGCTGTGGGTGATTTCCACATTCTGGCCATTATAAATAAAGCTGCAATGAACGTAGTAAAGCAAGTGTTCTTGTGGTATAATTCAGCATCCTTTAGGTATATGTCTTTTTTTTTTTTTTTTTTTTTTTTTTTTTTTTTTTTTTTGGTTTTTTGAGACAGGGTTTCTCTGTGTAGCTTTGTGCCTTTCCTGGGACTCACTTGGTAGCCCAGGCTGGCCTTGAACTCACAGAGATCCGCCTGGCTCTGCCTCCCGAGTGCTGGGATTAAAGGCGTGCGCCACCATCGCCCGGCCAGTATATGCCTTTTTTATTGGATGAGTAATACTCCGTTGTGTAAATGCACCACATTTTCTTTCTCCATATAAATTCACATATTTTTCTCACTGAGGGACATCTAGATTATTTCCAATTTCTGGATATTATGAATAGATCAGCAATAAACATGGTTGAGGAAATGTCTTTGTGGTGGAATGGAGCATCTTTTGGGTATATGCACAAGAGTGGTAGAGTTGGATCTTAAGGTACATAGATTCCCATCCTTTCTGATGAACCAACATACTGATTTTCATAGCAGCTATATAAATTTGCACTCACACCAGCAATGGAAGAATGTTCCCATTGCTCCACATCCTTGCTAGCATGAGCTGTCATTTGTATTACTGATCTTCGCCATTTTGACAGGTATAAGATTGAATCTCAAAGTAGTTCTGATTTGCATTTCCCTGATGACTATGGGTGTTGCTCATTTATTAAGAGTTTCTCAGCCATTTGAGTTTGAGTTTCCTCTATTGACATTCTGTTTAGATCTATACCCCATTTTTAAATTGTATTATTTGTTTCCTTGTTACATAGTTTATTGAGATATTTGTATATGTTGGATATTAGTCCTCTAACTGGATGTGTAATTGGTACAAATATTTTCAGATTCAGTAGACTGCTTTAGATCTATACCCCATTTTTAAATTGTATTATTTGTTTCCTTGTTACATAGTTTATTGAGATATTTGTATCTTTTGGATATTAGTCCTCTAACTGGATGTGTAATTGGTACAAATATTTTCAGATTCAGTAGACTGCTACTTTGAATGATGATATCTTTTGCAGTGCAGAAGATTCTCAGTTTCTTGAGGTGCCATTTATTAATTGTTGTTCTTAGTGCCTATACTGTTCTGTTCTGTAAAAAAACTCTTTTCCTGGCAAAACAAGTTCAACGGTGTTCCCTACTTTTTCTTTCATTGGGTTCAGTATATCAGGATTTATGCTGAGATTTTAATCCCTTTGAAGTTGAGTTTTGTGTAGGTTGATATATATGGATTTATTTGGACTTTTCTATATGCAGGCATCCACTATGAGCAACACAATTATTTAAAGATGCTGTCTTTTCCCAGTGTGTGTTTGTGGCTTCTTTATAAAAAAAATCATGTGTCTAGAGCTGTGTGGATTTATATCTTAGTCTCAGGTTGATTCCATTGATCAATTTATGTGGTTTTGTGCCAATATCAATACAATGTTAGTGTTTGTTTTTCATTTTATTTTTATGATATATATGTAGTACTACTTGAATTCAGAGATAGTATTACCTCCAGTGGTTCTTATTTAAGACATTTCATCATTTCACTTACGCAATATGGCATCATATATCTATCTTAGCAAAAATCCTAACTTATTATTGAAACAACACATGTATTGGCAGTTTAAATCGTTTTCTTACAATTTAAATTTCTTTCAATTTTTAAACAATTACCTGGTAATTGTTTTAGTTCTTTGCATATTAGTCATTAATGTAAATTTTAAGTCATTCATTAAATTCACCCTCTAACTACTTACAGGTATTACAAAATAAAACACTATGAAAGTTGCCCATCTTTTTTGTAAGACAAAATGTGGCAAGGCTAATTTCTCCAAAGAAGGCACGAAACTGTAGTGATTCAATCTCTAACTGCATAATGAGTAAACTCTGGTGCGAAGTGACTCATAAAAGTCACATTTAAATAATCCCAATGGCATAGAATTTCATGTGGATCCATGAAGTCACTAGCTCAGAAGTTATTCATTTCTGTCCATTATTGACCTCCAAAGTTAAAGAAAGCTCTGTACCTTATATAAGTCTATGTGAAGTTTCTTTTAAGGTACAATTATTGTAAAGTATATTTTCAAAGAAAGCTGATATGACTTGAAAGCTTTAGAATATGGGAGCTGAAATTATATATGCAAATACATTTGCATTTCACCTGTATTCACATTTGCTAGGTAGTAAACTATCCTAACATATTATGTATAGAAGTATTTTTATAAAGTCATGTGTACTGACAGACGTTGTGGGAACTCACTGTTACGTATTGTTAAATGATTATACTGTCATTTGGGTTTTCCTCCCAGGAATATGTGATGAAGTGGAATGGTGGCTTGAATGGCATTTTCCTTAAAAGAAGGGCTATAGAACAGCCATATTTTCTTTGATGTTGGAAAAAATGACAGCTCAGAAATCATCATAAGCTGTTTAAATTCATGCAGCTGACACGCACTGGGGCATAGAAACAAACTTATAACTTCTGACCCCAATCCATTTCTTCCCTCGCTGTGACTTTCCAGGAGACAAATGATTTTTTTCAATGAAGGCAGAACTCATTTCTCATTCATCTTGGTGTCCTCATAAACCTACAGGGGTTTCTTGATAAGTGTGTGAGATAGATCAGAGCATGAATTTTAAAAACAACATAACTTTAAGTCACTGAGCCTTGAGATGGTGATGAAGTCACAGAATGAAAGGTGAGAAGGTAATGAAGAAGCATTTTCTACCGTAGTTGCCAGTTCCTTCACGGAAAAATCACCAGCGGTTAGAAAAGCTAGTTCTCTATGGAGAATTACTCTAGCAGGGTGGAACGGTTTGCTAGGTTCTTATATAAAAGCTATATTTCTCCCTTTACACATGCATACATCCCCAATTAAACTGTCTTTGTCTCTGTCCCTCTCTGTCTCTATCTCTATCTCCCTCTGTCTCTGAACATAAAGTCCACCTTCTGCTGCTCAGCAAATCTTGGGATTGGTGTCTGCTCTGTGTGGTCAGCCTACTAGATGACACATCATTAAAAAGAACATAAATTCACTGGGCGGCGGTGGCACATGTAATCCCAGCACTCAGGAGGCAGAGGCAGGCAGATCTCTGTGAATTCGAGGCCAGCCTGGCCTATAGAGTGAGATCCAGGACAGGCACCAAAACTACACGGGGAAACCCTGTCTTGAAAAACAAAAACAAACAAATAAACAACAACAAAAAAAGCCCATAAATTTTACCCTTTGTAACTAGAGTTTTCCTGCCTTGTCCACAGTCAGGACAAATATCTGTCACCCACAAGTCCCACAGCCACTCAGACCCAACCAAGTAAACACAGAGACTTATATTTCTTACAAACTGTATGGCCGTGGCAGGCTTCTTGCTAACTGTTTTTATAGCTTAAATTAATCCATTTCCATAAATCTATACCTTGCCACGTGGCTCATGGCTTACCGGTATCTTCACATGCTGCTTGTCATGGGAGCGGCTGGCAGTGAACCCCCCCCAAACCCCACCCACCCACCCCCACACCCCGACCCCTGCCTTTCTGTTCTTTCAATTCTCCTCTCTGTTAGTCCCACCTATACTTTCTGCCTGGCCACTGGCCAATCAGTGTTTTATTTATTGACCAATCAGAGCAATTTGACATACAGACCATCCCACAGCACTACCCTACCTCTCCCAACAGCCTGCAAATGCTAATAGTGCCTCAGCTGGTAGTGGGATTACATGTATACTTACCTGCTCTCTATGCTGGGATCTGGCCTAGCTAAAGCTTCTTCCCATCACAATAATTGTTCATATGTGTTCATATGAATTCATATGTGTATCTGCCCTTTTATGTGTGTAAAATACCATTTTCTTGATGGAATCCATCCACTCTGGCTCTTAATATCTTTCTGTCCTCTATTCATCAAAGATTTCCAAGTCTTAGGGTGAGATAGGAATGGCCAACTCAACTGATTAATTGAATAGGTACTTACTTGGGGCTTTTTTAATGAGGCATTAAAATAGGCATTTAATAGGCATTAGCTGAAGTATGAATTGTAGAATAGCGAGATCACCAAACAGTCTGCTTGAAACTTAGAATCCAAATGAGAAATAAAGACACTAATTAAATATCACCTATAATAGAAATTAATAAAATGAATAATTCATATGAGATACAGATCTTCATGTTTTTCCAAATCAAATCTTACAGGAGAGAAAAGAAGAAGTCATTGTAAATACTCAGGATATAACTATCATATTCTTCCTTCACTATTTTAAGTGAAACATTAAAAGAAATCTCTGCATACATGTCATTTCAGTGCTCACTGATTGTTTAAGTATAACTGCAGACTACCAGCCTTTACTATAAAAGAATTTTCATATTGTCTTTCTCTATTATATTGGATGATTACTGATAAAAATTTCTAAAGACTGCCTAAAATAGATTATTTATATATGTGTGTGAGTACAAATTTGTAGTCAAATATAAATATAATTAACATGTTAATATTTGCACGTAAAAATGTTTAATGGTTTAATAAGTATGATAAGACAAAGGAAGGCTGAACTGGGCGTTCATTAGAAAAACTAGATGTTGGTCTGTGATTAGAGAAGGTCAGTGGTTAAGAGCAGTGGTTGCTCTTTCAGAACACTGTAGACCAATAAATCTCTCCCACCTGATAGTACCTGAATAATCAGTCAGAGGTTTAATATTAATTACAAAGTGTTTGGTCTATGGCTCAGGCTTACTGCTAATTAGCCCTTTTACTTAAATGAACCTCTTTCTATTAATCTATGTATCTCCAGATGTCTCATGGCTTGACCTGTGTTCCATTACATCTTGCTCCCCTGACAGTGCTCAGTCTCCACTGGCTCCACCTTCCTTCCTTCTCCCTGTAACTTTGCTTGGATTTTCCACCTGGCTTTCTTCTGCCTTGCCATAGGCCATAGCAGCTTCTTTATTAACCAATGGTAGCAACACATATTCAATACAGAAAGACCATCCCACAGCAGAACACTGTGGTTTGATTCCCAGCACCTACATGGTGACTCAAAACTCTCTGTACCTCCAGGTCCAGGGAATCTGATGTCCTTTTCTGGCTTCTATGTGTATGTACCACATGGTACACAGACATACATGCAGGCAAAAAAACTCACCCACATAAGTAATATAAGAAAGTAATTTTAAAAAGAAAAATTAGAAATAATAATGCCTTAGCCTTAGAAAGGGCTTTACTGTTAACTTGATGAAAATTTTTAAAAGTATCCCTGTCCATCCTGTTTTTTTTTCCTGTGATGAAAGTTGTATGTTCGTCCAATGTAGAGATTTTTTTTTAATTATAAACAAGCAAACATTGTGCAAAATGTTCTGAATCCATGAGTTTCAGAGTAGTCACTAGGTTTCAAAGGGATTTCGTGGTGAATTACAGGGTGCATTGATATTTATGTAGATATTTCATGTTTCTAAAGTAGAAAGGAAAGCTGGGCACTAGCTTCCATACTGGGACTAGTTCCTGCCAATGTAATAATGTAACAACACAGGTGTATCCGTTTGTGACTGTGGGGCTGCAGTTCAAGTTGAATTTCCTTGAGTGAAATTCAGTTGCTCAGGGCTACAATTTGTGTGTGTGTGTGTGTGTGTGTGTGTGTGTGTGTGTGTGTGTGTGTGTGTGTGAAAGTTTAAGATGCTCTGTTCCTTCCTTTCCCAGTTTTTCCTAGATCCCTGACATTACTTGGCTTATATTCTGCTTCCATCTTCAAAGGCAGCAATTGTATCACTTTCACATCTGATTCTGTAATTTTATCTTTCTCGCTAACCACTGCCTCTATTTTGTGAATTCCCTGGAGCTATTCAAATAAGACAGCATGACATCCAACTCTGTAGTTCTTGATTATGTCTGTAATGTTCCATTAGCCATGTAAGGTGAAATATTAAAGAGTTCTGTAGATCTAAGCCTGGATTCAAAGACCATCAGCCATAGGCTATATCAAATACAATTGAGTTGTCTGGTTTTCATTTGACAAGGTTTCCTGATATACCTGTGCATTAGAAATATTTGAACTTCACTTTTTCTGAGAATGTTTTTTTGCTTGTTGTAGAAATACAATCTACATCTTTCAATGTGGGAAATACTTTATTTTTAAGATTTATCTGTTTTTATTTTTTAAAACTAAAATGTAATTACATAATTCCCCTTTTCTTTCCTCCCTCTGATCCCTCCTATGTATAGTTCCCATTGCCTCCTCTCCAAATCTTTTCTGTAATACACACACACACACACACACACACACACACTTTTCTGTTATATAATATATATGTATAATATATCCTGGAGTCGTGTGTGTGTGTGTGTGTGTGTGTGTGTGTGTGTGTATTTATATGTATGTATACATACATCCACGCATAAATATGTAAATGCCAGTTGTTCAGTTTATATAATGATACTTGTATGTATATGTGATTTCAGAGCTTACCACTTGATATTGGTTAACCAATTAGGGAGCTCATTCAGGGGGAAGACTATTCTTCCCACTAGCAGCATTCATTAATTTGCTATAGTTCTTTGCCTAGGAGTGGGGCGCCATAAAATTTCTGCCTTCCCCATTAGCATGTCTATTGGTGGTGTGCTTCTTCTGGTTTTGTTTAGGCAGTTCGTAATGTTCAGGTATCATTTTTGCAGCTTCCTTGTCCTTTTTGAAGAATACAATCTCACAGCAGGTTTCTGGCTCTTAAAATTTTTATGGTTTCTTTTTTTTTTCCTTGCCTGGTGTTCCCCAAGCCTGAGATACAAGAGTTGTTCTGTAGATGTATCTAATGGGCTGGACACACCATGGTCCCTCCTTTTTAACCATGTGTTTTTTGTAATGATCTCTGTCTGTGGAAAAGAGAAGTTTCTTTAATGACATTTATCTGTTGGTGTGAAGATACATATTGACAATGCAGTTAAAATCATGTTGCTTTAATAAAGTGACAATAGTAGTTTCTTATTTAAGGCCATGACCTCACTAGGTCTCAGTAGTTAGGCTTCCCGGGGCAGGTGTTTTTTCACTCCTGTTGAGCGGGGTTTAATTATAATTAGATGCATTATCTATAGAGGTGCAATAGTTATATTCACATCTTGGCAGTGGAGAAACATTTTAATTGAGATAGTTTTAGTGATGACACTGACTGTTATCATAGAATGTTCATCCAGTAACTGATGGAAGCAGATGTAGATAGAGATCCACAGGTCCAGGATTCCAGTCAAAGAGAGAGAGGTCATGATGGGGAAACATAGAGACAACCAAACAAACTAGTGAGAACTCATGAACTTTAGACCAACAGCTGTAAAGCCTCCATGGGACTGGACTAGGCCCTCCGCATAAGCAAGACAGTTGTGTAGCTTGATCTGCTTAAAGGGTCCCCTAGCAGTAATATCAGGATCCATCCCTGGTGCATGAGCTGGCTTTTTGGAGCCCACTACCTATGGTGGGACACCTTGCACAGCCTTGATGCAGAGAGCTGGGCTTAGACCTGACTCTATTGAACATACCAGGCTCTGCTGACTCCCCATGGGAGACCATGCCTTGTTGGAAGAGGGAATGGAGGGTGGGTTTTGTGGCAGAAGACTGGAGGGGCAAGAGGAGGGAAGAGAGGGGGATCTGTGGTTGGTATGTAAATGAATAAAAAAATCCTTAATAAAAAAAGATCTGGAGAACAAACATCTACTTAGTGGGTAATAAATAAATAAGGGATATTCATAGATTGGAATCCTGCATAACGGTGATTAATGATTCTATTCTGTTGTCATAGAACAAATATACTATTAAGTCAAAGAATCCAGAGGCAGCATAATTTTTACGTGTTTCAGTACATATAAATCATTTAAATGTGAAAATCTATTACTTGATAGAAGTCAGAATGATGGCTGTCTCTTTGGAGGAACAATAAACAATGGAACATGAAACCAGAATTCAGTAGTATAAGCAATGTTTTATTCCTTAATCAGAAATATGTCAATTCAGCCATTTGTATACTTTTTATTTATATAAACTTTTCTGAAGTACAAAAGTAAGAAAAAAATTGTAATCATATTACACATCAGTTCACATCCCTTTCTGTCAGTGCTTGCCCACATTTAAAAGGTATATTTACCTCAGATATGTAGTTAAGCTTATTTGAAGTTTCAACTTGGAATATTATATCCAGCTAATGCTGGCTAATAATTAAAATTGACAGTATTGGTTCTGTAAGAATAATTGAAAATATATGATAGCAAGGCACAGGAAAGCTTGCAGGTGGAATAATGATTACAGATGTTAAAACAGGAGATCCATTAAATGTAATTTAATTGCATTAGAACTTAAAAGTAGAAAGCTTTCTCTACTTGAAGACAGAAGAGAAGTCAGCTGAAAGGTGAAGCCAACAAGGAGGAAAGATTAGCAGAAAGAAAGAACCATGAGTTCCAGTTCAAACAATGAAGGAAGTAGGCCACAAAAGAAGTAATGGATACAGACAAGGTCCTGAGTCTGAGAACAATTCAATTCTTCAGCCAATGAAGAAGCAGAGAGCTTAATTCCACCACTGCATGAGCCAAATTCTGCCAACAGCCTTATTGCTTTGAATTAGAGGCTGATACAGTTCAGAGCCTTCGGAAAGCCATTAAGCCTAAGGGACAACTTAACTGTAGCCTGTGAGACTCTAAGCAGAGAATAAGCTGAGCTGTGCTCTAGGCAGGCCTATATTGAGGTAATAACGAGCATTGTGTAAGTTTGTGGTAACTTGAACCAGGGATTCAAACGTAATGCATCTATTCCTCATTATCAAAGTTTTGCAATATGTGAAACCTAAGGACAATATCATTGAATTCTAAAGTATCTTGGTCATGCTGAGAATGCTACCTGATGTTAATACAAATGAGATGTGTTTTGGTAACCATATAAGTACAGATGTATTGTATGCTTCTGAAAACAGATACAACTCTAACCATGGGCCTAGAATACAACTCATGAAATTAAGGTCTGGGTAGAATGTGTAGTTTGTAAATTCTTTGAGTATGAGCATGAGGACCTGATTTTGAATTTTGGCACCCACGTTAAACCCAGAAGTAGCAGTGCATGTCTGTAACATTAGTGTCGAAGGGTGGAACATTGGAAGATAGGAAGATACCTTGAACTCTGGCCAGCCAGACTCATTATCAGTGAGTCCTGGGTTCAGTGAGGAAGACCATGTTGCAAGAAATAAAGTAGATAATGATCAAGGAATATACCCAATATTGATGCTTGGTCTCCACAAGCACACATGTGCATGAGCAAAGACATGTGAAAACATACTCTCTTGGTACACATATAAACACACACACACACACACACACACACACACACACACACACACACACACCTCACAAACTGTTACTTTACAAAATGGCTTATATCTTAAGGGATGTAGCTTACATAGTAAGAGAACCCTTCAAAGTTATGAATATGTCCTGGAATGTAAAGAAGCTGCTAGAAGATTTGCAAGTCTTTTATTGAAAACATAATGGAAAAGCTCTGAAGAACCCAGATATGTCTTAATATTAAGATAAGTTAACAATGTTGTTTGTGCACACATGCTATGAATTCTTTAAAACCATGGTTCTCAAAATATGATGCATTGAGCTCTAAAGGTAAAGAGATATTTTCTTTTTTCATTAACTTTTTTCTCATATTAAATATTGTTTTCTTTAAGTTATTGCCAGTTATTTAGTACAAAATTATAATGATTAAATTGGTTTTCTTCCTGATGTGTTTTTTGTTTTTGTTTTTATTCTTCTCTCATACATTATATCCCAAATGTACCCTCAAGGTCACAGTTAAAACAATCTCCATTAATACTTCTGGATATTATTTGCCATTTTTATTGCATTGACATTTCAGGCAAAGTACAAGAAGAATAATGATACTTAAAGCTGCTGTTGTGGTATCGTAGCTCAATTAGTGGTTTAGGATGAATCCTAGTAGTCACTAATCATTTTATCATTTGCTGATATTAAGAAATAAATAATTCAGTTGCAATTAAGTATGCCATACACTATTAATGAATTATAACTCCAACTAACCTGAAGTTATAAATAACTAATTTCATTAAAACTTTACAATATAGTAATCCTAAACAAATCGGAAATATGCATAAAAATACCCTTAAGCCTATGGAAGTTGTGTGCTGTCTTAAGGAGAAACAGTTACATATTTGGGGTTGGTAGTTCAGTTAGCTACTTTCTGTCATAGAATACCATTTGTACCTGGAAACATGACTATTTTAAACTATTTAAACTTGAGTGTTTAGTTTCTACTTTCTCCAATATGCTTTTTATCTCTCAAGTCCTACATTGATAGTTCAAGGACATTGACCTACACATACATTATAACCATCACACAAATTATGTATTTAACAAAATTTTCTTATAAAGGATCACTTTCTAGTACTAATGGTATACAATAATCCTAATTCTCACAATTCTCATTCCTAGAATTAAACTAATGAAAATTTTCATATAAAAGATATTGTTGATAGTCAGGAGTGGTGGCGTATGCCTTTAATCTCATCACTCAGGAAGCAGAAGCAGGCAGATCTCTATGAGTTCAAAGCCAGGATAGCCAGGACAGCCATGGCTGTTTCACAGAGTAACCCTACCTCAAAAAACAAACAAACAAAAACAGATATTTTTGATAGACATTACAAAAAGTAATGTACATTTACTTATATTATTAAATACGTATTTGTATATAATTATACCTTGATGGCTAATTTATAATTGAAAATAAATGTTCTATGCATGAATATACAGAAAAATGAACTTGATAACATGACTGCTAATTCCCCTAGAAACCCTGTGATACTAATGATTGCATCACTAAGAATTTCATTTTGCCTTTTAGATTAACAGGATTCCACCTACCACCACCAGTGACGAGTACCAAATCTGTGTTCTCACTACGGTTGACCAGTGACTTTGCTGTTAGTGCTCATGGATTTAAAGTATATTATGAAGGTAAGTGGTAGTACTATAAAAGATACCAATTCCCACTTCAAGGTATTTCTAACAGAATTCTCCAAGTGTGATGATGGAAGACTAATTACCATAAGAATCATAGAGTGGTTCAGCTCATCTAATTATCTCAAATCTTATGAAGTGATGACTTTTTTAAAATAAAATATTTGTTTTTATTTTATGTGTGTTTGCCTGAATGAATGTATGTACACCATAGATGTACAGTACCAGTGGTGGCCTGAAGAGGGTATCAGAATTGCTAGCCCAAGGAACTTGCTTTCTTATCAATCACTAATGTACTATAAATGGCTAGTGTTAGTGGATTTTATTTTTTCACATCTAGGAAATGTTCTTAGCATTGGGACAACTTTCCTCTGTTTCCTTAAGAGATAAGAATTAAATCAATATAAGGTTTTAATGAACCACATTTTAGAGTAAAATGCAGTGTGGTAAAAGAGTAATAGGGTTGTATTATAGAGAAATCTAAACACTGTTGAGGACACTGAAATATATAGAAATACATTTTTTTATTTTTAAATGAATGAAATGCCTAATGATAAAAATAATCTATCTTGAATATTTATCATAGAAATCATGAAGTTATATTTTTTTCATTATTCAGCAAGGGTATTTACATTATATAAGTAAGTCTGTCCCCTTACTCACAGTAGTAGTCTATCAGATTTCAATATTTCTTTCTAGGACTATGTTTTCAAAATTTAGCCTGTCAGATCTAACATTGCCATTAATATATGTACAAATAAATACTTTATTATTATTATTTCTATGCACAATGCAGTACTGAGTGACATTGTTGGACAGTTTCTTCTAACCTATATACTAATGCAATGTATAATAGGATGTTTACAGAACATACTAGAAAGCAATCACACCCCCCCCACAAATCCAACAACACAAATTTAAACATTTTACATCTGAGAAAGTTGCAAAATAAATGTTATCTGATCCAGTGTTTTATTTCTTTCTAGAAAATATATTTTACCAGAGAAATAAAATAAAATATTAAAAAATAAAATAAAATATACATCATAAATAATATCCTATGTAGAATTTCTAAGGACAGTTTTCTACTGCATACATTTCTGAACTTTTTGTCTTTCAAGAGAAAATGAATTCAGAGACATTCTTCATTGTAATCATTTTTGTGAAATATTTTTCAATAGCTAAATATTTTTTATTAGTTTTGGCAAGTTAATTCATATATATTCATTACTACCATCAAAAAACTTTAAGTGTAATTTTGACAGTACTTAGGATGTTAGGAACCCAAATATTTTCTAAGTGCTTTTTAAGAGAAATTTTATATCCTATTCATTAAGCATAAAGTTATTTATAGGGTGCTTTACATTCCAGACAAGTACAATGTATATTGAAAAATATAACAGGTGGTGAATTTTGATGTTAGCATGTTTTTTGGTTTAGCTGTCAAGTTTTATAAATTCGTTTTCAAAAATATCTCAATAGCTTTAATTGTTATTATAAATAGAACCCTCTATTTCTGTCTGTCATTGTTAAATTTCTGTCATCTTTTTTTTCTTCAGGAAAAATTGACACTAAGTTTTCAAATGCAGTTTTGAAATGTTTGATTTATAAATATATGACAAAGTAAATCAGGTAGCAGTGAAAGATTGGCCACCACACTCTGGTATCTTTGCTGTATATCATATTCTGGAACTGTAATAACAACTTACCATCATTTTCCTAATCTAATATGAGACAAATATGTGGTCCTGTAGCTCTGTAGGTGGAAAATCTTAATGATCTAACTTGGGTTACTTGTTTAGGGTCTCATGAAGTGGTGTAAAAATGTGAGCTGAGCTCTCATCAGAAAGTACTGGAAAATCTCAACTTCAAAGCTTATTTTCTTTGCCATTCTGGGCTATTATCCTTCAAGCTTGCGGAACTGATATGTGTGCTTCTTATGAGTTGGAAGCCACACATACTTATTACAGATACGTCCCCTTTCACCATGATTCATGTGTCTCAGCACCAGCCACTGGCTCACTGAACCATTCTGACAGTGGTACTGTGTATTTTTAGTTAGATCTGTTTACTACCATGTAATAAAACAAAAGATTGTGATAATCTTCTCCAAATCCCATGTTTCTTCCCTGTGAATAGAACTGAAATATCAAACAGTAATAATCAATTTCTCCAGTATAAAATAAAAGGGTGAAAAATATAAATCCAACTGTGATCTTCACCAAAAGTTGTAGCTGGTTTTTGTTCTTTTGTTTGTTTACTCTTTGTATTCTTTGGGGGCCTGCCACCCAGATTCCAAATAAACATATAGAGACTTATTCTTACATATGAATGCCTAGCCTTAGCTTGGCTTGTTTCTTGCTAGCTTTTCTAACTTAAATTATCCCATTTCTCTTTTATGTTTTGCCTCTGGACTTTTTACTTTTCTCTGTTCTATGTACCTTTATTTCTTATTCCATAGCTGGCTGTGTGGCTTTGAGGCTGGTCCAATGTGTCCTCCTCCTCTTCTTTTTGCTCCTCCCCCCCTCTCTTCTCCTCCTATTTATTCTCTTCACATGTTAACCCTGTTGGTTATTTGCTGTGCTCTTACCCTGCAAGGAAATGTTGTGAAACATGACAAAATCCACTAACAAGAGTTTTATTAAGATCAGGTGAAGAGACAGAGGTGCACAGG
Source organism: Peromyscus maniculatus bairdii (assembly GCF_049852395.1). Taxonomy (NCBI): domain Eukaryota; kingdom Metazoa; phylum Chordata; class Mammalia; order Rodentia; family Cricetidae; genus Peromyscus; species Peromyscus maniculatus. Next base: position 14,693,905 of record NC_134871.1, read on the forward strand.
CTTGTGGAAAGACACATGAGTAAAGAGAGTGCCGGGAATCATGGTGCCAGCTTATAAAGGCTGGGCCACACCTGCGCACACAGGCCCATGTGGCTATTCCCTACATGCACATAGATCATGTGGTTGTGCTGGCTGCATGCTTTAAGCAACCACACAAAGCCTCGGTGTCCTGGTCACGCAAGACGTTTTGACCCAGAAATGACTAGGCAGATGTGACTTGGTCTGCCAGGCATGCACAACCATGTCCAACCATGGGGGCGTGTTGTGAATCCATATCAAATCCTGCCTATTTCTATCTCCTGCCTAGCTATCGGTTCTTTTTTAGACCAATCAGGTATTTTGGACAGGCAAAGTAACACAGCTTTACAGAGTTAAACAAATGTAACATAAAAGAATGCAACACATCTTTGCATCATAAAAGAAATATTTCACAGCATAAAAAAATGTAACACATCTTTAGTTAATATTCACCAGAAGTTTTGTATTGTTACTAAATTTATTATGCTACTATAGAACATTAAATTAAAGCAATGTAGGGTGAAGTCCCTGCTTTTTTAATAATATAGACTTTAAGAAGCTCTTTCTAATGTAATAAAAATAATTTTCTGTTAAATTTCTTAGAATCAAACTTTGAATTTTGAAATTTATATGCATTATTTTTGTCTTAATATCCAGCTTTTTATTTCTTCATTTTTCCTTCTTATTATCTAATATTAGCTTACATTTTTTGTATAATATTAAGGGCCAGCCTTAATATTATACTACCTCAGGGGGGCCAGAAGTGACACTACCAGCAGCATGGGAATGAATCTAGATACACTGAGTTCTTTAGTCTGTTCACTTTATTCTTCTAAGCCAATTCTATCTACACAGTTTCAGCCCTGTCCTCACATTCAGCTCCTCTCTGTGCCCAGTTGTCCTGTCTTCATAGTTTTAGTAAACTCTCATGCTTTTGACCTGATCTTCCTCCTCCATCCCTTTGTCCTCCATCTGTATTCTTCCTGGCTCCTTACCCCTGGCACTGATAAACTCTACAAGAGATCTGCTTTATCCCCTACTGAACTTCTGTTTTCCTCTCTTCTCTCTGGCCACGTGGTTCTATGTCCTCTGTTCCTGCCTCACCTTTCACTCTCTGTGGTCCTGTATTTGCCTATGGAATTCCAGTCTTTATAACACCTGGTTATGTAAAATGCCCTGTTGTCCTCAGTCAGTCTCTCTGCCATGCCCCTAGGCATGGAGCAAGGGGTTGCTCTGAGCTTCATTTGCATGAGAAGCAAAGCTATGCATCTCCAGCCAGCTTGTCTCCTAGGTTCAGGGAGGAGGAGGGTGGAGTTAGTTACCTAAAAGTTTGCCAGGTCTGAGGAGCTGAAGTATTTGCCAAAAGGTCTGGGAATATTTGGGCATGCAAGAATTTCGTAGCAGAAGACAGCTGAAATAATATAAGCTGGATAACACCAAATATTTATAATAAATAGCTTGCCTTTTGCCAGACTATTGGCTGGTCAAAATATAGCTTTAATACACAGCTGAATCTCTATAATATATTCTTGTTGCCCACAAGAGTTTCTCATCACTGTTTGAAAACATTAATTCACAGAATGTTGCTCTTATGTTCAGTTTAGTGTGAATTCTAAACAGGAAGAAGAAGGCCATCATGTTTTCTGAAACAATAAATTTGAGAAATAATAATCCATACTAGGTCATACAAACAAACAAATGTCAAAATTGATAAGAGCCCAGTTAATAAGAAACGTCTTTATGGAACAAATAGTGACCATGTTTCTTATGCCTTTCTACATATGATTAACACGGCTCAGTTACATACAGATACCCTTTAAAAGTAGCTTTACTTGTTCTTTGAGAATTTTATATATACTTTGATTGTATTCGCTCCTCTACCCCAACTCCTCCTAGATCCATGTCCCCATCTTCACCCTCCAACCTACTCAAATTTGCATAGTCTTCTTCTGTCTCTTATTTATTTATTTATTTATTTATGTATGTATGTATGTATGTATGTATGTATGTATGTATTTATTTATTAGCCAATCAAGAAAGACCATTTTGTTCTGACCAGATGTTATTGGATGTGTGGTCTTTCACTGGAGAGTGTTTGACTTACCAGAGGCTCCACTCTTAAAAACTGCTTTTCCCTCTTGTAGAAGCTAACAATTGCCAATAGCTCCCCAGCATGGGTGAGACTGACTGCCCAACTCCCCTCCTCATGCTGGGATTCGGTCTGGCTTAGCTTACATGGGTTTTGTTCATGCTGTCAGAACCAGTGTGCATTCGTATGTGCAGCTGTTCTTCTGCATCCAAAAGACACTTGGGGAGGAAGGAGTTCTGTATATATGTTCCCTTTAGTGCTGAGCTTCCAGTAACTCTTATTCTTGGCACCTTGACCAGATGGCTGTCTCCATGTTGATCACCATCATTTTTATAATTTAATTCAGTAGTATAAGAAATGTGGCTGAGAACTCTAATATTGTGCAACATTCACAGAAACTTTTCTTTGTCCAGTCACAATAGTATTAAGGGAATTTTCTTACCCTAGAAAATCATGTATAAGTTTTCAAAAAGCAAGAGTTGATGAAAAAAATAACCCTGGCTAGTTTCAAAAATGTGTTGAAACAATTGACCATTGCAATCTGCATATACACTGGAGAAGTTTTAAATGCCTGACTTCAATTTGCACTTAAACAAACCCGTTCAAGTATATCATAGTACAAAAGTAAGACTAAAACAAGAACAAACTGCAATACGTGTTAAAATAATTTGAACAAAGATAAATATATCTTACAATGTATTTAAGAATGCTACAGAAATTTGTTTTAATAAATACTGAGCATAGAAAAAAGAATTAGACCATTTAAATTCTACTTATCATATATGTTACTTTTTTCTTTTTTCTGAGAACATCAATGTATCTTACTGGTTGTTTTGAATTGCAGGATCTGTTTTCAACTCAATCTTTGAAATTCCAAGCATGATTTCTAGCAAATGCATACAGCTCAGAATCTAAGCAGTCATTCTTTGGGAACATCTGAGTTGCAATAAGAGAATGCTGTGCTGTAACCTTGCAAATATTAAATAATTCCTTAAACATATTTATAAAGAAGGATGTAGCCGGGGAGTGGTGGCACACGTCTTTAATCCTAGCACTTGGGAGACAGAGCCAGGCGAATCTCTATGAGTTCGAGGCCAACCTGTCTACAGAGTGAGATCCAGGACAGGCACCAAAACTATACAGAAAAACCCTGTCTCACCACCACCCCCCGCCAAAAAAAAACAAAAACCAAAAACCAAAAACCAAAAACCAAAACCAAAACCAAACAACAACAACAAAAAACAAAACAAAACAGAAAAAAACAGCAACAACAAAAGAAGGATGTTATGTTTTAGGAAACATGATGCAAGCAGTATCATTTCTGCTTATTGGTCAGATAGAATTTCTTTACCTTTGGGTTTCCACTGAGTGGATGTATTTAGTCATTGAAATATTCTAATTCCATAATTACTTTCTTGTTAAAGAGGGAATTTATTATACTGTTGTGCCAGGGAATTTTTAAATTATTTTTTTTTAAAAAAAACTTATTTTATTTATGTTTTTCTCTCTTTTCACCATACATGCCCTTTGGGTATATATTATGGCTTCCAGTTTAGTGCTTTTTATAGGATTCCTGAACAGGCAAATGAGTGGGTCTCTATATCTATATATGTTTCTTGTGTCTTTCCTTGGGCTCCTTTTATTCTGTTTGTTTTGTCCTATTCCATTGTTATATTTTGCTATTATCCTTTAGAAGCTTGTTTGTTTTCTGATGAGAGACAGAAAGAGAGTGGATCTTGAGGGGAAAAGAAGTGGAGAGGAATTGGGAAAAGAAAGAGAAGAAGAAACTTCTAACCTAAGGATCAATCCACTCCTTAAACACAATGTTATAATGAAAATATGGATTTGGATATACACATGTGGATTTATCGACTTTCATGTTGTGTCTTCATTTCAAAGAAGATAGCAATATTTTACCCTATTTGTAAGAAAAGCTTCAATGGTTTGAATGTTGTTAGACAGAAAGAGGTAACACTTTGTACTTTTCATAGTTTTAGCAATGAATAGCATAGTCTCCACAAATGCCTGAATCTCCAGTCTTGTTTTGAGCTGAGTTGTGTGAATTTACAGAACTGTCATATGAACATATTTCAGATTTCTCATGAATGATGTGTTTTAAATGACTCCAGCTCCACTCCAGTTTCTCTGTTTTGTTCAGCACATTCTGTGTATGAATCTTAGTCCATTTTTCCCAAATTTGTACAGATGCAATCATTTTTAGAAAATAATTTCAAAAATACAAAATTTCCCTTAATGTTATAGCCTTTTGTCTTTATGCTCAGAGTTTCAATATTGGTCTCCATGTTTTGGATATTTTACTCACAAAAATCTGCAGGAACCTTGAGGTCGTGTGATAAATTTTATACATTTGTATACCTGTCTCCAATTTCAGCACATTCTTGGCACATTACAACTATTAATGAATGTTGGTTAAAGCTCAGCTGATATAGATAAGCGTACAGCAAGCCACTGGAACAGATAAGGAGGGAATAAGTAATATATATCATGTTTTGAAAGGAATAAAACACAGGAAAATGCATGAAGGCAGATGCAAGCTTTATTTAATTACTTAGGACATAATCTATAAAATTATTATTTATATGCAAATGAATATTTTACTGTCTTAGTAAAGATTATTTTATAAAGCAATCAAAATACTAAGTTTATAATACCTATATTAGTGCTTCATATGGCAAGGATAGGATGATATAAAAGGATGAACCTTATTATTTAGAATGGAATGATAATCACATTTTGCAATTTGTGAATATACATATTTAAATATGTTTCTAAATGTGCCATATGCCAACTGCCATGAGTTTTCTTTTTTGTAAGGATGCTAGAATGATGATTAGTTGACAAATCTTACTAATTTAATTCTAATAAAAATACAAAAATATTTTTGCCTTACAAAGCCAATAAATATTTTCATAGTTGTTTGTAGCTGGAAGTTTTCCCATGTCCTGCTCAGTCCATAGCCACTCAGATCCAAATAAACAAACAGAGGCTTATATTAATTATAAACTGTATGGCCATCAGCTCAGACTTATTACTGAGTAGTTTTTACACTTAAATTAACCCATTATTCTTATCTATGTTTAACCACATGGCTTGGCACCTTTTCTCAGTTCTGCCTTGTCATCTTGTTTCCTCTGTGTTTGGCTGGCATCTCCTCTCTCAGCCTTCCTCTTCCCAGAATTATCCTTGTCGGCTTATCCTGCCTGTACTTCCTGCCTGGATACTGGCCAATCAACATTCTATTTATCAACTAATCAGAGCAACACAAGTTCACAGCATACAGAATGATATCCCACAGCAGTTGTTATAGTTGATACTCTATATTAATTGCATAAATTATACTCTGAGTTTGGCCTCAGAATTATTTATTTATTAACTTATTTACCTCTATAGTAAGTTGTTCAAACATATGTTTTTTGTTTGTTTCTTTTATTTTGAGACACGGTTTCTATGTATAATGGCCCAAGCTGTCTTGGAACTCACTTTGTAGACCAGGCAGGCCTTGAACTCATATCGATCTGCCTGCCTTTGCTCTTGAATCCTGAGATTAAAGGTGTGTGCCACCACAGCCTGGCTCAAACTTAAGTTTTAAAACTTTTGTTTGATTCCACATGTTTTTAATGTATCAGAAAATATTATTTCAATTAGTTTGTTCAGTAAGTGTCATTCAATACATTATACCTAGTTCCTCTTATGTTCTACCACATAAAAAATAAATAACAAATATGTTCACATGTATTATCATGTCCTAATTCCATTTAAGCTCTTTGAAAAGTATTTAATGAAAAGAACAGATATGACCTGCTATCTAGTTTGTCTTTGCTAATGTGTTGTCCAAAAAAGAAATTTCTTGTCATGGGTGTCCCAAGTATTGTCTGTGCAGAAGAATATAGTAGTTGTACCCTTTTGTACCCCTTTTTTAAGGTTTCACAGGAATCACAATGCTGTCAATAGGTCATCTATCCATGTTCAGGGTGAATAAAGGAATAAAATCTTATGCACAATATTCCTACAGCAGTAAAGAGAAATACCCCAATAGAGGTGGGAAAATTGTCTGTTAAAGCTCTGAGCTAACTGTTCACTGCTCAGGACAGCTATATACCAGGCAGTATTCCCAGATCACTGGAGAGTGTTTGTGGAAGTATGTGAAATCTATGTAAAACTTACTTAGAAATTCTTTGTTACCTTCAGAGTTCATTCAGAAACTATAAAATTTTCAACTTGGAGATTTGCTCTTTCTCTAAAGGGAATGAAAGAAAAAGTAGTAGATCCAAGGAGGAGGAAAGAATTGAAGGGAGAAGAAACTGTGGTTGGGATGCATTGTATGAGAAAAGAATGCATTTTCAAAAAATAAAAAAGAACTAATGACTATCAAGTTTCTGGATTAAGAAAAAAAGTCATCTTTTTATAGATACTGGGGTTTAAAAAAGATGATCATCCTTGAAACTGAACATAGCACTTTGTAACATGTAGCTTTGAAACTGTAATACGGTATTGTTTTACTGTTTGATTAAATGCTATCAGTTGCTCTGCAGTGAAAAACTTAATAGAGACTAATGACTTTTCTGTATGTACACCACAGTTTTGAGGATATAGACATCATCAGCAACTATAAAGCTTCAGACATTTCTAACCTCCTTTAAAGTTAACAAATTTATCTCCCACAGATTCAGTCAATCCTGCAGAAGCCAGAGTACATAGAACTACATGGCATCAACATCAAACCCCCTATTTTATGTTCAGCCAAAGAAATAGCAAGAATATAAAACACTAGGTTTCTGGAACTCTCAATTCCCATAGACAGGGAGAAAATGGCCAAGGGACATCATAGACACAGTCTGTTACAGAAAAGAATGGCCCTAAACTAAGATAGTGAGACTTTGGTACAGAAAAGCCTAATCAAACTTGTCCTGAGCTCTCAGTGGATATAATTCCCCTAGGCTGCTGTTAAATGAGGTGGGTCAGTGCTTTTACCAAAAGTGTGGCAATCATTACAAATGGTTGAATAATCATTTGTATTACATGTCTATTTTTCCTATCACAGAAATACAAAATCAATGTGGGTTCAAAAATCATTAATAATTTTTAAATTACAGATAAAATAAGCGTGATCAGTAGACAACTGAAAGTTTCATGATTGTATTTATTTATTTGGAATTATTTTCAGTAAGTGTTTAATAAAGGAAAAACATTCTAAGCTGGCTATGGTGCTGCATGCTTTTAATCTCAACACTTGGGAGGCAGAGGCAGGTGGATCTCGTTGAGTTCAAGGACAACTTGGTCTACAGGGTGAGTTCCAGACAGCCTGGGCTACATAGAGAAACCCTGTCCTGAAAAACAAAAAGCAGGGGGTGGGGGAGAATGAAAGAAAGAAAGGATGGGAGGAAAGAAAGAAAGAAAGAGAGAGAGAGAGGAAGAAAGAAAGAAAAAGAAAGAAAGAAAGAAAGAAAGAAAGAAAGAAAGAAAGAAAGAAAGAAAGAAAGAAAGAAAGAAAGAAAGAAAGAAAAGGAAGAAAAGGAAAAAAAAGAAAGAAAAATTCTATGTGTGTAGTCCATTTGGATAACTGTGGAGATGATGACTGTGGTCTTCATCCTTCTCCTTGATGCAGGTGGGTGGACAGTGAACACTCCCTGTAGTGTGTAGTGCATCCCTTTCACTTCAGAGGGATGTATCTGTCTATATTATTAATAAGGTCCATCTTTTTATCTTTCTATGATAATTATTACAGCTTTTAGTCTGTGGTAATATTATAATGTAAGATGATTGATGTCAATTATCTAGACAATTTTCAGAGTATTTTCAAGATGACTGTAAAGGAGTAAATATCAAAACTGAATGATAAAATAAATAGAGCAAAACCTTATCAGATCATATCAGAGAAAACCTTTCCAACATCATAAGACAAATAGAAAACACGCCCCTAAGGAAAAGATTGATAGAGTCAACTAAATAAAATATGAAACATGATTAATGTAGTATTTTAAACAGCCATTCCTTTCCTCCTGTTTTAAAGGCAGGTTTTCCCTATATACATAGATTGGTTCAATTTTGAGATCCTTTTGTCTCTACTGAGATAATAAGTTTTTCAACCAAGTAGGATTAAAATGTTATTATTATATTAAAAAGAAAATAGACAATAAGTTATTTTTCAATTCTCATTATACATATATATGTATATGTGTGTGTGTCTGTAAAACTTCTGTTTTTGATGTAAAATTTGACCATGATCTGAATTATAAATTTAATAAACATCTACATAAAGAACAAAAGTATGTCACAAAGGTGGCATTACATAAGAAGTTTACCGTTGATGATTTTGTTATACATATAATTAGTTGATGGATAGGTGAATATCACAACTATTTCATTACTCTAACAGTGATGGAAGCAAATATGACACAGGATCAAGCCAAATGATTAAGATTAAGTGTTCAGATGAGAGATTTGACAAGTTAAATACTTCAAATATGCTTAATTCAAGAAAGCAGGGGATTTATATATTTATTTTTTCGGATTACATGAGTTTGAGAAAGATTTCTGATATAGGAAAAATTTATCTTTATTAGATAGTATAAAGATTTTTATAATATAAATATAAATTCCCAGCTCACCAATTTTAAGGCTGTAAGTTCTTATTTTCCAGAAATTTAATACAGCCTATCTGTGACTAATTTAAAAGATTCCACATTACCAATTTAAGGAATTAACCTGAAATATCATAGATTACATTTCAATTATTTTTAAATCTCTTTAACTGTAGCCCTATATTATTGAATTTACCCTCTTGAGTCAAGCTGATATGGTTTTATTTACAGTGGAAAATATGTTAACAGTATCAGTAACTGAAGATTTCATTTTCCTCCAAACACTGTCTGCCTTTTCACCCAGAGCTGTTTACAGAACACTGAGAGACATTCATCACACAAGTCAATTTTTGTCATGGTTGTACATTTAAAACTTGTATTAAATTGTATTATTGTGTTCAGCCATTAGAACTGATATTATTGAGACACTCAATGCTTATAAAATACTGGTAAATAAAATTTACCACAGTGAATGATTAGGTGCATTTTATGTATTATCAGTTTGCTTCTAATAAATCTCACCCATTGTTTTCCACAAAGTCATGCCTTATTAGCTCTTGGTAGGATAAACATGATCCAATGAACAAACATCTCCCAAGTCTGCATTATCTTCCGCTGTACTTCCGACCTAATTACTCCTGTACAAAAGGCTCTGAAAAAGTTAACCTGTAGTACGATGATTGCCTCTTCCTTTCTATTCTTACCTACCTGACTTGGCTCTAATATTTGGTTGAATCTATTGTTTTCAAGGTAATATTGTAATTTACCAAATCTGGAAAACAATTTTCCATTTTATGTTCCCTGTTTTTCATCTGTGGAGCAGCTTGGCTTCTTGACATGATGGGTAACCACAGGTCAAAAGCAATGGATCTGAGGGACCTTGACTAAAAGTCCCTGAACCCATATCCAAAATAAATATTTCTTCCTTATAAACACCTTAATCTCAGATGTGGAAAACTAATCAGCATAATTATTAATAATAATTTACCAAATTTAAGGAACAATTCTCAAACTATTGTATTAGTCTTCAGAATTTAATATATCCAAGGCTGGAGAGATGTATCAACAGTTAAGGGTGCTTGATGCTGTCCCAGAGCATACAAGTGCCTGTTACTTCTTCATGAGATCTGAAGCCTTCTTCTATCCTTATTGACACACCTGTGTATACATAGCATACACTCACACAGACACATAACATTACATATATGTAAAAATCTTAGAAAAAAATGGAATGCATCCTAGTTTTATCTCTCCTTAAAATATTTTTTTTCTGTTTCCAAGGATATTCTATTGTCTACTTATTTTCCTTACATTATTTTGATTCTTTAGTTACCTGTAAGAGTTTCTACTTATAACTTCTAAAACTTTAATGAAACAAGGTTCATCAATGATTTTGGAATTCATTTCTACCTACAATTGTGTTCCAGATGAACAGTCTGTGCCAGTATCTGACAAGACAGATGTGTTAGTTTTCCTTAGCTATGATGAAACAATTGAGATAATCAACGTATGGGAGAAAAACATTATTTTAGTGCAGAGTTTCAGAGATTTTTGTCTAAGGATACTTAGGTTTCTTTCTTTTGACCTGTGGTGGACAAACACGACAAGGAGTTTTTCAGCAGCAAAATGTCTCACTGCATGGCAGTCAGGGAACTGAAAAACTTCTTCTAGATTTTTACTACATCCCAACCATTCTTCTGGCTGGAAAGCAAGCCTTCGACATAGGCTTTTGCAGAACTTTCAAGGTACCAACCATAATAACCACAAATACACTGATGATATTTATCATTTAGCTACAAGCAGTTATAAATCTTAATGGCCACTCAAATGTTTTATTCAAGATTCAGATTCAGGGAGTGTTTTGATAAAAATATCCCATTTAGGACTGAGTGCTCCAGAGTTTCTTGCTCTCTACTGATCGTCCACTTTTGGTTCTCTGTGTTAATTAACATCAATTGCAAGAAGTTTATCTGATGAGGACTAAGAGTTATCTTGATTTACAGGTATAGTATGTAACTGGTACTTAATTTATTGCTGTGTTCATTTAGCAGATTTATAGCAGTAGGATTTTTTCCTTAGGGCTCATGGCCTATCTAAGTGCCAAATTCCTAGCCATTTTAGCTGTATCATGTATGGGTTAATATTTTGAAGTGGAACTTCAATCCAAGCAAAAAGTGATTGGTTACTCCCATAACATTGGTGACTCTGTTGCACCACTACATTCTGCAGGCAGGTCACTATTATAGGCCACACAATTCACAGCTATGTGACATTAGTGATTACTTTTCTCCCCCAGCAGCATACAAAGTATATTCAGCAGGGGTAAGACTTCTATTTGAGCACCAGCCTAATTTCCCTTGGACAAAGGGCTCAGCAAGATGTAATGTGTTCTTGATGCTGGGGTTACCACTTGGTTGCATATAATGGGTAGATGAGGCATTGTCTCCTCAATTCAATGGAAAGTCTACATTCCTTTCATGCATGTATATATTTTAGGAAGTTTTTACAATAGACAATAGTAGGTTTCCATGTGACTTTTCATGAGGCCTTTAGTGTTAGTTGCCCTTCCCCATATCCCTCTTTTTTTCCCATATCCCTCTTTTACATCCTTCTCCCATACCCTCCCCCTTTAATCCTATTATAGATTTCCCTTTACTCTCTTTATAATACTATACTCTATCTCCCTTTCCTTGGGAAATCCTTACCTCCCTGCTGGCTAGTCCTTTTGTATCTACCTAACCTCAGTAATTATTCTAAATAAAACACAAATCTAAAGCATCAAAACTAATATCCATGTATAAGAGAAAATATGAAATGTTTGTATCTCTAGGACTGGATTACCTCACCCTAAATGTTTGTTCCTAGCTCCATCCATTTACCTATAAATCTCATAACTCTATTTTTATTAATAGAAAATAATATGTTTTGGGAAGATACTCTTATTTTTCATGTGAAGTTGACGTCCAGAATAAAAAGAAATCACTATGAATAAGATAAAAGTAGATAGAGAGAGTGGAGGGATGGGCTAGCAGTCAAGAGCTCAATTAGCTCTTGAAGAAGACCCAGGTTTGTTTCACAACACCCGCACGGTAACTGAAAACTGTAACTACAATTCCATTGGAGCAGACCCCTGCTTGTAACTTCTGTGGCCTCCTGCATGCACATAGTTCACATAAACTGACACAGGTATGCAGAAAAACACATGAAATAAGTAAATAGATACTATTTAAGGGAGAGACTAAAAAGGAACATCAGAGCAGGTCATTGTTTAAGAATAAGAAATGTCATATATCCTTTCTTCATATCATTTTGTACAGAACATTTCATTAACTTGAAAGTATTGTAGTTCTAATAATAAAGATTACATGGGATCCAGATGTTTTGATTTAATAATGCTTTCCAAAACATATTTTAAATATCTACCATGGGGCTTGATATTAGAAAATCCTTAATAACACATTTATGTTGCATACCATTTGGTGAGTAGAAACAATGTAAGCCACTAATATACTAATGATTGATAAGTGCAATTCATATTCTTATCGCTTCTATGCAAAGCAATTCTGTTAAATATATATTCTATTTTTCAAATCTTTACATGGAGAAAAAGTAACAGAATCAAGAAACTTTTAGATAACACTCTTCTGGAGAAGGGTGAGATTATCAGAGAAACAATTTATGGCCTGGATCATTCCAGCAACATTTGTACTATCAGTGGACAGGAAGCATCAAGTACTTGAGAGTTATTTATGTAAGTCAGAGAACTGTAAAAGCAGATTCATTTCTTCTTTTCCTTTCCTATTTTATTTTCTCTGCTTCTCTTTTCCAGTGAGCAAGCAAGCTGATAAACATTTACAGCCCTAGGTAGTCAGTGATAGACTCAAGCTATTTGCCCCTAAAGCTTCTTTCACTTTACCCTGCATTTTTTTCTTCAGTATTCCTTCTAATCAGGCTTTTTCTCACTTATATTTAAAAGAACCACCCGAGGATATCACTCCACTAAAAATGCTTATTTTAAACGCCAGAAACAAAGCTCAGGATCCAGCTGACACTGCTGCTTTTGTGACACATCCGATGAGTAACTGATCCATTGTTTCTATTTTTTTTTTATTTCTAATTCTCAGGTTCAGTTTCTCAATTACAATTATTCTAGAAGAGCACCTTTGAGCCACATTTTAGTTTTATTTAAAGGGAATGTCTGGTTTTGTCAGAGCTAAACTCTATTATTTTTCTTCCTATAACATGGCCTAATTTGAAGGCAATTACGTTCCATACTTAAATACAAAAATGTATGCTGCTTTCTACTCATCAACTTCTTTTTATCATTAAGAAATTCTTTCTTTAATGGAATTGACTTTGATAAATAGCAAAATAATTGACTTCTATAAATATCAAAATATCAAGTAATTCATAGTTTCTAGTGAGCAATATTATAAAAAACTAACCTAGCCAGGCAGTGGTAGCTCATGACCCTAATCCCAGCACTTGGGAGGGAGAAGTAGGCAGATCTCTGCATTTGAGTCTAGTCTGGTCTATAACACAGATTCCAGGACAGCTAGGGATACTCAGAGGATCTCTGTCTCAAAAAACAAACAAACAAACAAACAAACAAACAAACAAACAAACAGCTAATTTTATACCAGCTTCAATCAACTTACATTAGTTAATACAGTTTTCATTAGCCCTTGATCTGGAGAAATGATAGAACTGGTGCTAAACACAGATTATATTTAAAGTATTACTAAATCAAATGCTATTTTAAACATTATCATCATATACCCTAAATGTCTTGCTACCTTTCACAATCAGGAGAAATAGGATTTGTGTTATATTCATCACTGATGTGCTCATGAACTCTGACCACTAAAATACTTCAGTCATAAATGTTATATCACAGTATTTGATACTTTTGAAACTCTAAGAGGAAATTTTAACTTCTATTGGTGTTTCCATTGATAGTCCTGATATCTATATGCCTTTGTATTCTTTAACAGCTACTGTGTGGTCCTTAGTGCTTTCTATTATTATACATGTGTATTCGAGTATGTTTACTCACTATGATAAATATTATAGTACGTTAATGATTAGAGGTTTACATAATTAAACTCTCTGTACAATTTTCATTACTTCATTCTATTTAGATTACACTATTTTGAGATTCTGTCTCATCACAACCAAATGGCTGTCATTTAAAACTAGCAACAACAATATAGAAAACACAAACACATGCTGGTGAAGATATGGTGAAAGAGGAACACTGCCAAGTTCAACCCATGGAACCCATGCATATTTATCTGTGGCTCATTTTAATGTTAATGTATATTTTGTTGAAACTATGGATAACTGATGAATAGAAGGTTTTGATGGGGGTCTTTACATATGATTTGAGTTTAGACACAGTGTTTGGACATTATATGCTACCATTTTACAATTTGTGCTAATTTTGGAGTTGTAGAAGGAGTGTACCATCTCCTGGAAGTTATTCTCTGATATCAATATGCTTTCAGTGATACTTCAGTATGCATACATATTCATGTAAACACACACACTCATGTACAAACCAACATGCATGCTTGAGAACTCACTCAATTAAACTTTTAAAATGTTAAAAATACATCTGTCATGTGACCCACCCATTCTGTTCTTTGATACACATCCTAAGGGCTCCAAGTCATCATAGAACAGATGTATAAACATCAATTTTGGGGAAAATGTGAATATTCACGTTAAGGGAAAAAGCAAAACCAGCATAGATGCCCATCAACAATAGAATAGACAAATAAATATGGACTATGTATATAACAGATTTTTTCAGCTATGTAGATGAAGGAATTGTGTCTTTTGTTGGGAAATTTATGAATTAGGATATCATCACCAAAAACAAAAT